>NC_071398.1:79334527-79635038 GCF_022682495.2 Desmodus rotundus
CTCAGGGAAGTTGACTTCCCATTGGTCAGTCTTGGGTCACGTGACCACCCTGCTTTCAGGGGCTGGGAACCAGGGGAGGCCGCAACAAGTTCAGCTGAAGACTGAAGCCAGAGGTGGATCAGGTAATGCCCCAGCGCAGAGAGGGTTCGCAGATCTGCTGTGGGAGGGAGGGTAACGGAGAGGAAGGGCCGAACGCAAAGGGTTGTGCTCCACAGAGTGTCTGCACAGCTGCTGTCACTGCTGGAACAGGGGAAAGGGGACATGGGCTGCTTTTGCTAAAACAGGAACTTGCTCCGGGTCCCCTAGGCAAGTACTTGTGGCCCTAAGTCCTTTGCTTTAGAGCTTTGGGGGAACAACTCAGAGGGGTTGACATTAGCTAGACCAGACTTCCCATCTTTGAACAGAGTGGGAGAGCTCCCCCTTTAGCTGTCTTGTAGAAATAGCAGAAATCTCTGAGTCCTTAAAGGGTGCTTTTGTTGATTTCTGCCTGAATGAAGAGAGGGGGTAGTGGAGGAGGGGGTGGTGGTAGGTTTTCTTCCTAGAGATCCATGATAAAAAAGAGATCTGAAAGGACAGAGGTGAAGGGTAGAGGTTAGACAGCAGAAGGAACTTCCTAATAAGGCAACGAGATGTTGACTTGGGAGAACAGGGGGTTCTTTTGGAATCTTGGGTGAATCCAACCAAGAGAGGTACCAGGGCTTAGAACCCTGCGTGCAACGGTTCCAGCACTGTCTCCTGTTTGGGTCTCAGAAGTGTTTGTCTTGTTGACCCAAATACCTCTGCTGGTTTCCATGGAGACAATGGTCTGACATCACAAGCTGGTTACCATAGTGCTTGGTTCTGGAGGACCTGAGCAGGCTGTATGCAGCCAGGGATAAACAGGGACTTCAGCCCAAGCTGCTGCCACTTCCTTCCTGCTACCACCTGTTAACAGTCACACAGGAACTGGGGATGGGAGATGGTGACAGAGCAGCAGAGGAGGGGCCTGAGAGCAGAAGGCTGCGCAGTGAGGGCTCTTTGGAGGCCCATGGAGGCCTGGTTGGCGGCGGGGGCGGGGCTGTGGGACTTGGTATGGGGAGTCATTGCAGCCATCCTCCTGTCTCCTTGTGGGATGGGTGTGTGCGTCTGGCAGACATAGGCATAGGGAAAGACACTGAGGTGTCCATCTATTGTGGGCTTGGATCTTGAAGACCCACTGTGTGCCTTACACCCACTCACATGTAAGGGAGCAGCATGTGGTTTCCCAAGGTAGGACTGCCATCCGTCCTCCCAGCCTCACTCCCGTCCCCCACAGTTTCCTTACAGAGCCCTTTCCCACGTGCCACTCCTCTAGCCCCCGAATAAGAAGTTTTTATCCTCCTCTGAAGGATCATAGCTTAAGACTCTGGGGGGTCAGCCCCTCTATTCCTCCACCTTCACGCCAGCCAGATTCCAGCTGCAGCTGCCCAGCTGAGGGAGCACTCTGAAGGGCACTCTGGGCCTTAGCCGAAGGGGTAGGTCCTTCCCTATTTACCCGCCTTAGTGCCAGACTTCGGAAGCTGGAGGGACTTCCCACCCCCACCCTGCCAAGTCAGAGCAGATCGGCCTGGGCAGGACCACAGCCTTGGTTTCTGTCCGTGCTTTGAAAACTGTGAAGGCTTTATACATGACAGTTGCCATAAAGCCCTTTCCCCAATCAGCTTTGAGTTCCCTTAGATGAAACTTGGGGGTTACTCAGAAGGGAACAGAATTTGAGCTGGAGAGCGAGGGTGACAGAAGAGCAATTAAAGGCACTTTCAGACTCCCGACCCTGGCTGCAGGTGAGAACCGTCTGGGAGGCTTTAAAAAACATCCCTGGCAGCACCTGCCCCTGATCACAATTGAATCAGAGTCTCAGGTGATTTCAGTGTGCAGCCCGTGTTGAGTGCCCCTGAACTAGACTGTATGAAGGACTTACGGTGGGTGGGTGAATGGGAGACTTAGGGCTGAAGGAGGCAGTGAAGTCGTCTCTTCCTAGCCTTGGGAGAGGAGGCAGTGATTGTGGGGAAGCCTGCTGGGGTAAAGGAAGGACTGGGTTGTTTTCCTCACTCTTTTTCGCCATTCGTCTTTGCAAGTTAGATCAGCAACTTTATGGCCTCCGTGTGCCCTGACCATAGATAGCATGAGACAGTTGGCTCAGTTATTCCCCAAAGCCTTTCCAGCCCTCTGATTCGACTTGACCTTTCAAGGTCAGTTCAGTTTCCCAAAGCGCTGTTGGTCCTTGGGACAGGCAAGCTTCTCTGGCCTCCCACAGGTTCTGATTTGCAAGACAAATACTGCCCAGCAGAGTCGGAAGTCTTAGGGTCAGGAGGACTGGAACCAGCCTGGTCTGGAAGCTGCTGCCCAGCCCTTAAGCCTCAGAGCCCAGCCAAGGCTGCTCCCTGCACCCTGCCTCTCCTGAAGGGGTGCTGAAGCTTTTCTCTGCAGGTGGCAGCCCCAGCAGCTTCAAGGACCTCAGCAACTATGGCCTCCTGCCCAGATTCGGACAACCGCTGGATGCTTGCTGGCTCAGAGGTAGGAAAAGCAGGCCTGGGAACCTCATGGAGGGGGATTCCTGCAGGGCTGGGCTGCTTCCTGGGTCTGTCCCTTCCTTGGTCTTGATGGTCATCTACTGCACCTCCTGCCACCTGTGAAAGGGACTCCAGGGTCAGGGGAAGAAAGTCAGGTCCCACGAGTCAGGTGCTGGGACTTGAGAAAGTAGGGAACCGTCTGTGGTGGTGAGCCGTGAGAAAGAAAGAAAGAAAGTCAGACTGAGAAAGTCAGAAAGAAATTCTGGTAGGGCGGCCAGCCTGAGCAGAGAGTCTGAGGCATAGCGGGAAAGCTATTCTGGGGAGACGATGAGGAGGCCCATTGGGTGCGGCTGTGGCATGGGGCAGAGTGCTGGAGTGAGACCCGGGGCGGAGCCTGGCCTCTCAGGGAGACAGCCTCTGATGGGCCTGGCTCGGGGGTTCAGGGGTCATCCTGCTGGGAAATCGCTGAGGGCTCTGAGTCTGAAGGAGTCAGGATGCTCCTTGCCTGGGCAGAGGGCGGAGCCTCTGTGGGCTGGGGGTGGGCACAGACAGAGGGTGTTTTAAAAATCCCATAGTCCAGGTAGTAGTTGGTGGGGCCCAGACCCAGTGGACTCCTGTGCTCCTGAAGCCACTGAGAAGGGTGGAGGGGCTGGCCGGATGGAGGACTGAGTGGCTGGAGAAAGTTTCTAAAGGGATCTAAGCCCCAGTGGCTTGGTGTGTTAGAACTGACAGGAGTGAAGGCAAGGAGCTGGAGTTAGGCACGTGGAGCTTGAGTGCCCTGGAGGAACCCAGTTCTGGGGGGAAGAAGTCGACCTCAGGGGTGACGCTGAAGCAGGACGCACGGACTGGGGCTCACCAGTAGGAGAGGGTGGACCCTCTGCTCTCAGAGCCCTGGGGTGGCTTGTGGACACTTGTGCATTGTACCTTGCTGTCTTCCCCTGTGAAAAGGGTGGGTTGTGATTCTTGCCTTGTAGAGGTGGCCATGAGAAAAAAGTGATTTCAGAATTACAAAGAAACATTCTAAGGCCAGGAATTATTTTTGGAGGGGTGGCGGGAGCCAAGGACAGGGTAAGCAGGCGATGGGCCCGCTGAGGAGGAGTGCACATGGAGAGGGAGAAGAGGCCGAGCCGGACAGCCAGGCTTGCAGCACCGGTGGATAGGTGAGGGCAGATGCAGCGGGCTGGGCTTCTGCAAGCAGCGACTGGGAGAGGGCTGTAAGTGGGGGGAGTGGGAAAAGCCAGAAAAGCTTAGAAGATGTGATTGAAGTGGGCGTGCCAACTGCTGTGAGGGCACTTGCAGGGAAGCCTGTGGAGGACCTGACTGTGACCCTTAGGTACCCAGGGGGCTTTGTTCTCTTGCCATCCTCCCACCTTGCAACCAGTAACTGGTCATTTGTGGGGAGGGAGGGAAGTGCTGAGGATCTTGGAGGGGAGGGAGACCCAGGCTCTGTGGACCCAGCTTCTAGGTGGGGGGCAGCTTTGTTTGGTGCCCAGTGCCTTGGTCCAGTGGTGCTTCTTCGTTAAGCAGAACTGAGCCTCTGCAAGTTCCTCAGAGCTGCAAGTGAGGTTAGGGAGGGCCAAGCACGAATGACTGTGACGTTGTAGTGCCAGCAGACCCCTCGCCCCGCCTCGCTTTGGATCAGCTCACTACTCAGCGTGCTGTATTTCTGTGACTTGTGGGTTGGGGTCCCTGAGCAGCACAGCTGGTCCTAGGGACTCTGGTTTGTCCTGTTGTCCTTCCTCTGGAGCACCTCCTACTTGCTCCCCTTCCCCCAGAGCCTGCCTGTGGAGACCCTGGGCTCAGAGTCCGGGATGGACCCAGACCCTCAGAGAGCTCCCCAGACCCCTTGGAGCTCCTCCAAGGCAGATGGTGAAGAACTAGCTGGGACCTTGGATGGAGAAGGTAAAAGGCCCTTGCTGAAGGTGGGATGCACCCATCTCTCTTGCATGTTCTAGGGTTCCAGTTTCATCAGGGGAAGGGAAGCTAGGTAGTCTTACTTTCCACATTAATCTCAGTTTAAGATATTCTCCCCTCATTCCATCCTGGTTTTTTTCCTGCCTCTTCCAACCAGTTGAGGCCTGCAGGAGTGCGAGGGCGGTGTGGGAAGTTTACTTGTGGGGTTTTCCCTGGGCCTTTTCTCTTACTACAGAGACCCTCTGCCAGAGCGAAAGCTCCCAGTCTGGTCCCATTCTGCCAGAGGAGACTGAGGCCAAGGTGAGGACCTTCACTGAGGAAAGGGAAGGAAGTGGGGAGGGCCGGGAGCTGCTCACAGCTGTGTCTCAATCAGGGTACCCTGGAAGGTGATGGTCACGGTGTGGAGTGCCCCGGCTCAGGAGACACAGTGGCCCAGGGAGACTTGGAGGAGACCCCTGTGGTGGCGGAGCTGGGACCAGAGACACAGGACCTGGAGGATCAGAGCTCAGAACAGAGTCTGCCCTCATCCCCCAAAGCAGGTGAGAGTCCTCCTTGTCTCGCTTTGGCGTTATCCTTCCAGAAGGTATGGTTGTGGGAATGGCCATCACTGCTGAGCACAGCTCAGGGCCAGGTGCCAGGACTTAGTAGCTTGGTGCTTCCTTCGATTGTACCAGGGAGTCCTCACCACCTCTCCCTGAGGCTCAGAGAGGTTAGGTGACTTGACCAAGGTCACACAGATGAAAAGTGGCAGTGCCCAGGTCTAGTTGACTCTTCTTCTTGCCACGGGACCTCCTCTTTTCTTGCCTCTAGATTCAACTCTCACTCCCTGAGTCCTTACCGCGTGTTAACTGTTTGCGTGGGGGAGGAGGAAGAGCGGACAGTCATGGCCTGTGCAAAGGGACGTGTAATTAAGCTGCTCCCACAGGAGGGGGAGGGGCTGAGTCTGGGGCCAGGTTGAGGGAGGTTGAGGGGAAAGGAGAGGCAGGAGTGGTTAGAGAAGGTGACAACGGAGGTGACGTTTTAGTGGAGCCTGGAGCAAAGAGCAGGCTTTCTGGTAGGTGGGGGAGGAAGCCGGGCCCAGGCTGCAGTGGCAGCAAAGGGCTGGGGGCCTCCTGTCCTGGGCTGCGGAGGCTGTGTCTGAGCTTTGCGGCAGAGGAGCATATGAACTCATCTGTGTTGAAGGTGACAGGGTGGAGGGAGAGGCCAGGGCCTTGGGCTGTTTAGGGGGCCACTGAAGTGGTTGGGCAAAGCCAACGGAGACCTGAACCACGGCACATACAAGGCTTGCAACGTCAAGATGTTTAAGTGTCCAATTGTCTGGATGCAACGTGAAGGCTTTGGCTAGATGGTCGCAGTGTGCCTTTCCCTGAATTGGGGTGACACCAGAATAGAACCAGTTTGGGGGGCAGTGTGTTGAGTATTTGGTCCCCACAGGATATCCAGGTAGGAATGACCAGGGGGCAGGCAGACCTCTGGACCTGGACCTCTAGGGAGGCCAGGTCAGGTGGGACAGATTCCTCTGCTCTGGGGGCCGTTGGCGGTGGGGCAGAGACAGTGGGGGACTGTGTGTGCAGTGAGAAGGGCAGAGAACAGAAGTGGTGTCAGGAGACAACCACTTTTAGGACCAGGCGGAGCCAGAGAGGGAATGAACAGGAGTGGCCAGAGTTAGGGCTGATGCCATAACTCTGACGCCATATAGGCAGTAGCTATAGGAGCTCGATGGGAGGCATCCTATAGGAGGTGATGGGAGGAAGGAGGGTGCTTTTAGGATGAAGCTGCCCTTGTAGTTTGCAGACTGAAAGGACCAGTCTCCCATCTCCAGACTGGGCAGGGGTGGTCACTGACACTCAGGCAGACAGGCCCCTCTCTGTGATCAGGGCTGGGGGCCTCCCTGTGCCTTCCCCCACATTCCTCTCTTCCCATGACCCAATTCTCCAGTTGCCTCACTGCCTTGTCCCCATCCCTTCCTCCAGCGTGGATCAGGGAGGAGGCCCACTGCACCAGCAGCGAGGATGACACTGACATGGACGTGGAGGGTCTGCGGAGACGGCGGGGCCGGGAGCCCAGCACTCCTCAGCCTGCGGTGCCCCTGGGTATGGAGGACGAGGCCAGAGGCCAGGGTGTAAGCGGGGAGCTGGGCATCTCCCTCAACATGTGCCTCCTCGGGGCCCTGGTTCTGCTGGGCCTAGGGATCCTCCTCTTCTCTGGTGAGTGGTGCCTCCCCTCTTGGGGCCCTGAGCCTCTACCCTGGCCCCTCCTGTCCTCCTGCCCTTCACCTCACCCCGCGCCCTCCTCTGAGGGTCTCACCAGGCTGCTCTGTCTCCATCCTCAGGTGGCCTCTCGGAGTTGGAGAGCGGTGAGTGGGGAGGGCCCTGGCTTGTTGGTGTCTGTCCCCTCCCAGCCCTGAGGGAGGCTGATGGGGGCAGTAATTTGGGTCAGAAGTAGAGGTGCTGGGGGCTGTACATTTATTGCTCAGTTATGCTTTGTCAGCTGTTCAGAGCAACCCTTGGCTCTTTACCTGGCTGGACCTCTCAGTCAGGGGTGGGTCCAGGGCAGGACGGTGACCCTGTGTGTGTGTGAGGAGAGGGTTCTGTGTGCCTTGGGGCCAGTTTCAGGACTTCACTTTGTCACAGGGCCTGTGGAGGAAGTGGAGCTGCAGGTCTTTCCAGATGCCACAGTGGACTCCCAGAGGCTGGATGCTGTGGGGGAGGGGCAGGTTTGTGTGAACGTGTCCCTCAGTGTGCCGGCCTGGTCGGGGGTGTTCAGGGCTGCCTGGGCTGTGGGACAGGGTAGGATAATTGGCTTCTTTGCCCTCAGGATGGGCTAAGGCAGCAGCTGCAGGCCTCAGCGCCCCCCGACAGCGTCCCCAGCCTGCAGAACATGGCCCTTCTGCTGGACAAGCTGGCCAAGGAGAACCAGGATATCCGCCTGCTGCAGGCCCAGCTTCAGGTAGGCACAAGCAGGAAGCAGTGGGGTACCTCCTTAGGTCAAGTGTCTGTCCCACTGTCTTCCCTCAAAAAAAAACCTTCCCGTTTACCCACATACCTTAACCCTCTCTGTTTTCCACTATAGTGAGGTCACTTTCCTAGTTCTCTGCTCATATCTCTCATGCTAAAGATTAGGCCAGGGCTGGCATACCTGTTTCATGTGGCATGCCACCTCTGACTGATTGGTATGGTCTGCTCCGAGCATTGGGTGGAGGATTTGAAGAACATTCCAAGGCGCAATGGGAAAGAAGGACTGTGATCAATTAGTAACGTCTGTTCTGGGCACAGGAGGTGGAAACTAGGCAATGAAAGCCACATGTTGGCTATCCTTAGGTGAATTGAAGTGTGTGCTTATATATGGACATAGAAGCTGGGGCCTGTGATTGAATCTGGGGACCCCAGAATCTGGTGCAGGTTGAGGATGGTAGAGGGGGACTAGAACCAAATCCTCTGAGTGTCCCAGGCCATAAAAGGGCCTTGGGCCACCTGCCACTATACTGGAATAGAATTGGGGTAGAAGACACTGGACTCATCCTGAAAATACCCTCCTGTGGTACCCTCCATCTCTACACCATTCCAGGCCCAGAAGGAAGAGCTTCGGAGCCTGATGCACCAGCCCAAAGGGCTAGAAGAGGAAAATGCCCAGCTCCGAGGGGCCCTGCAGCAGGGCAAGGCCTTCCAGAGGGCCCTGGAGTCAGAGCTGCAGCAGCTGCGGGCCCGCCTCCAGGGGCTAGAGGCTGACTGCATTCGGGGGACAGATGGGGTGTGCCTCAGCTGGGGCAGAGGCCCACAAGGTGGCAAGGTCACCAAGGAGCAAGGCACTTGGGGGGAGGGCACTGGCTTCCTAGAGCAGAAAGAACAGCTGGAGGCTGAGGCCCAGGCATTAAGGCAAGAGTTGGAGAGGCAGCGGCGGCTCCTGGGGTCTGTGCAGCAGGACCTGGAGCGGAGCTTGAGGGATGCAGGCCAAGGGGACCCAGCTCACCCTGGCCTTGCTGAACTGGGCCACAGGCTGGCCCAGAAGCTGCAGGGCCTGGGGAACTGGGGCCAGGACACTGGGGTCCCTACCAATGCCTCAGAAGCCTGGCGTCAGGAGCCCCGCTTCCAGGGTTCCAGAGAGGGGAGTAGAAAGGAGAAGTGGCGGGATGGGCAGCAGGACCGGAAGGCTGAGCACTGGAAACATAAAAAGGAGGAGCCTGGCTGGGAAAGGAAGAAGAGCTGGAGGGGTGAGGAGGACGTGGAGCTGGCAGGGAAATGGAAGGAGGGCAAGCCAAGGGCAGAGGAGTCGGGCAAGAAGGATGGTAAGCGACAGGGCCCCAAGGAGTCCCCCAGGAAAAGTGGGAGCCTCCACTCTTCTGGAGAAAAGCAGAAGCACCCTCAGTGGAAGGAAGGGTCTAAAGACAGACATGACCCCCAGCCATTCTGGGCAGAGCTATTGAGGCACAAGTACCGGGCACCCCAGGGCTGTTCAGGCGTGCACGAGTGTGCCCGACAGGAGGGTCTGGCCTTGTTTGGCGTTGAGCTAGCCCCAGTGCGGCAGCAGGAGATGGCCTCTCTGCTGAGGGCATACCTGGCGCGGCTGCCCTGGGCTGGGCAGCTGACGGAGGAGCTACCCCTCTCACCAGCTTACTTTGGTGAGGATGGCATCTTCCGCCACGACCGCCTCCGCTTTCGGGACTTTGTGGATGCCTTGGAGGACAGCCTAGAGGAGGTGGCGGTGAGACAGACGGGTGATGACGATGAGGTGGATGACTTTGAGGACTTCATCTTCAGCCACTTCTTTGGAGACAAAGCACTGAAGAAGAGGTGGGCAGCTGTGGGGGTGCTGGGTCTGGTGGGACAGAGGAGAAGGGGAGAGGTGGGGGCTGTGTGTGAAGGAGCAAGGGTCCTGATTCCAGGGCCTTTCAGTATGGGTCCTTATCCCCACTTTTAGTCCCTTTTGGCTTCTCTTAAGAAGGCATCCAGATACATTCCTGTCTTCCTTTAAGGGCAGGAAGCTGCCCATGCTCCCCCGAAAGGCGGTCCCCTTTGCGCGGGGGGGGGGATTTCTCTTCCCCATTGTCCGGTCCTGCCTACATCCTCTTGGCCCAGGGGTAAGGGAGTTGTTTCCACCTTCTTGCCTGCCCAGCAGGGGCCTTCATTCTGGGAGACTAGGTCTGGCCATCAATGTAACTGGTGGTGGCTCTCCATGTTGGCTGCCTTAGGAGAAACAGGGCCCCCTTCTCCTCAGGGAACCCTTTTTTAGCACGTGGTATTATTCTCTAAAGGCCTCTTCCTGCCCCCCTCCCCACAGGTCCGGGAAGAAAGACAAACACTGGCGGAACCCCAGAGTTGTGGGGCCCAGGGAGGAGCGCAGCTACCACCGAAGGGGCTGAGGCCTGCTGTTCTCTGGCCCCTGGGGACTGTTAAAAACTGCCATCTCTCCTGGCTTGGTTGGTGTCCTTGAATGTCCTTCACAGTGGAGAGTGAAATCACCCAGCCTTGCACTGATGCCACTGTCTATAGAAAAAGGCCTTAGCTGGACCTGCCTTGCTGTCTGTGGAAATGTACACATGTGTCCAGGGCCCTGGGCTGGGACCCTTGGCAGTCTGATTGTGTCTTCGCGCCGAATATGAAAGGGGATGGGGGAGAAGCTTCTTTTATGGGGAGATGGGGTGGGCTGAGGTGGGGGATAGCATTCTGTTCTGAAACCAAAGAGTTTCCTGCCTCTTGTGTGTGCGGCCCCAGGCCCCACCCCCTGACCCGTGCCCTCTGGGGTTCGAGAGTTGCTGGCTGGAGGCCCAGAATCTGGGCTTTCCCTGGGGTTTTATTAGATTTGGAAGCAGCTGTCCCCAGGGGTGAAGTCCCCTTCTTACTCTGGCTCCTCACTTGGCTTCACCTCCCCATTGGAACTGTGAACTCAGATCCCAGTAAAGAGCTTCTGGAGCTGTGATGTTGGCTGGGTCTCTGTCACCTGGGGTGGTTTCTAAGGGCAGGGATACACTCTTCCACCACCTCATAGGCACTGGTACTTGCCTTCTCCCATATACTCATTTCCCTTCTCTTCGCCCTCCCAACAATTCAGGCCCTCTGGGCTGGAACACCTCATTTGCTTCCAGGGGCTGGAACACCCCATTTGCTTACAGCAGCCTTGCCTGCACCCTTGCATGATGTAGACAAATGAGCGTGGGTTTTGGCATCCGAGCCCTGGGCTCAAATCCAGGCTGAGTAATCTCGGGCAAATTAATTTCCAGGAACCTTGTGTTTCTTATCCTCATAAAAGGGGATTGAAGGGCTTGGGGAGACATTAAATAAAGCAATGTAAGCAAAATGTCTGTCCAGAATTTGGCACTCAAAAGTTATTTCACTCTCGAGGGAGGGGAGGACCCTTCCTACCCCCAGATCATGATGCTTCTGGGTTGTGGAGGTAAGGGAGCCACTAGGTGGCGCCCTGGCCCCACATTTGCTCCAGACCTTGGCTCCCCCCACTATTTAGTGCCCCAAATCTTGGACCCTACCCCACTGACCCTGACCTGTTCACTGGCAAGATTTCCCAAGAAGACCCAGATTCCCTTAGGCTATACTTTAGGGAGTCCATCCTGAGGGGCTTCTTGATACCCTGGGAATCCCCTAGGGGGCAGGAAGAGGTGTGACCAGGCTGGGTCAGAAGTGTTACTAGTACAGGGGAGAGGGCCTGCAGGCTCCATCCAGAAGGGGCTGCGATGGGCAGCAAGTGCTTATGTAGCACCGTGTGACTTCACAATGTGCCACTTGCTGTTAAAGGGCTGTGAGTGTATCAGCTCATTTCATTCAGCTGTGGGGTAGTGTGGGGTGGAGGCAGGGCTGGCTGGGGATGCAACAAGGACCACACATTCAGCCAACATTTATAAAGTCTCTTGTGTACTCGCTTTCTACAGCAAGAGGGAGAGCAGTGAGACCTGATGAAGAATGTCCTCCTAGGCAGAGAGGCGATGCTAGGGGTTGGGGGGTGCTGTAGGAAAGGATTATTCTGTTTCTGGAGAAGGGGCTGGGAGGAGCAAGTACAAGTTGGTGGAGGGCCAGAGTGTGGAGTTGGCATCCCAATTCTGTGGACTGTTGTTCCTCCTGAGGAAGCCAGCTTATGCTGTTCGTGTTGCTCAAAGCGCATGCTGACGGTGAACTCCGGTTTCCGGAAGAGGGATTCAGGCTAGGAGGCAGGCAGGGTTCTGTGTCTGGGGGAAAGCGGACTGCACTTACGGGAGGCGACACAGCCTGGCCTCCCTGGACTCCCAGAGGGTGTTTGTTGACTCTCACTTTGGCCACTTGGGGCTTCTCAGTTCCATTTCTAGGGCCTGTTTCCTTCGTTTGCATAACGGACTCTCAGGCTAGGAAGTTCCCCCAAGCACCCCCTCTTCCTTTCCCACTCAGGAAGTAGCTATGCTGAGCTGCAGGTTTCTGAAATTGCTGAATCAGATCAGGGAGAAAAAGAGCCAGGAACCCAAGGGGTATACTGGGGAGGGCCAGGACACTGGGGACCTGGGCCACTCTGAGGACCCTCTCTCTGGGGTGCCCTGGCAGGTAATCCTCACGCCCATCATAGGTCATTTGGCCCCTCTCTCCATCACACCCATGCACCCACATTAGCATTGGCCAAGACTGGGGGTGGGGGGGGCCAGGTCCCAAACCATGGGATGCGCTCCTGATTATGGGCCAGTGTGTGGAGGTGAGCCAAGGGAGGCTGGAACTGGGCGACAGCATCCCTCCTTTCCCCCAGGGCTCGAGGACAGCTCGCACCTGGGCCGGGGAACAGGAAGCCTGTGGGTAGGTCTGCTTGGCCTCCCAGGGCCTGCTCTGGGCCCTTCCAGCATAAGGATGTGGTACTTTGGGCCCTTGGTTTTCTGCCCGTTGCTCTGGGAATTCCCCCAGCTAAGAGCTCCGGTCTGGGTGCCCTGGGGGAATCACTGGAATAGGGAGTGGCCCTCTTGTGCCTTCCCTCATAAAAGGAAAAATTCTGCTTCCTTTGGCCAGTTCCCAACCCTCACTTCCCTGCCATCCCCCAATCTGCCGTCTCTCCCTCATTCATTCCTTAGCTGCACCTCCTTTCCTCAAGCTGCCCTTACCCATAGCGCTCGGCTCAGCTTTGTCTCACCATGCCCTCCCCCCAGCCCTTAACTCCTCCAGGCTCTCGGTCTCTGTCCGTCTCCCACGTCCTCCACGACCCAGGCTTTGCCCACCGCTCCCATTCCCACCTATCCCAGTGTGGTGGGTGGGGAGGTGGCTGAAATTTGGTGGTGGGTCACCTTCAAGCCTGTACCATTTCCATAATCCCCTTGAGGGTCAGAGGCATGTGTTCCTCTTGATAACTGCTCCTCGGTATCCCCTTCCTCCCCCATCCCAACTGGGCCCAAGGACAGATGCTGGACTGGCTAGCTGTTGCCACGGGAACTTTCCACGGCTGCTCTGATGTGGGGACATCTCTTTTGCCTTCTTCTGGGACCCAGATGTCCCCGATCCTTCACACTTCACATGCTCACAGAGGTCTGGCAGGGACACTGACAGACGGGGTGGGTTGCTATTGCCAGACCACAGCAGGCCCCTCCCATTTCACCACGCAGCCTTCTGAGCTGCAGAAGCCCCTTGTCACCAATTCTTGTTGCCTTGTCTGAGTTCCCTCCCCCTCCCCTTGTGGGCTTTCCTTTAAGGGTGCTGCCCATCTCTTTGGCAATCCTTGGCTTCCAGAATAGGCCCTGCCCATTAGGACAAAAATGGACCCTTTCCCCAATCACCTGTTAATTATTCTGGGCCAGAGGAAGGCCCAGCCCAGCTCACTTCTAACTAGACCTTTGGCCTGGGCAGGCTTTGAGATCAGGAAACCCAGTCTTGGGGCTCCGCCACTGCCTACCTAGAGCCTCGGGCAAGGTGCCCCTCCTTGCATTCCCATCGTTAAAGTGGAAACTGTAGCCCTTCATAGGTGGTTGTGAGGATAAAATAAGTCACTAGAAAATAAAAGGTTTTCCAGACTGTAGACTACTGTTAAAAATAGTTATTTTTAATTAAGCTCTAAGGGGCAGCTGGGGCCTCTGAACTAATATGGGAGCAGAGGGTGTTGGCTTTCAAACCTGCAGCAGCAGCTGGCAGGGAAAAGACACTAACTAGCATTCAAGTCCCAACACAAAGTGCCGTGGGGACCCCAATTCTCGTTTAAAGAGATATTTATTTATTTTGGAGAGAGGAGAAGAGAGGGAAACATCGATGTGTGAGAGAAACATTGACCCGTTGCTTCTCGTGCACCCCCAACTGGGGACCTGGCCCACAACCCAGGCATGTGCCCTGACTGGGTGTCGAATCAGTGACCTTTCGATCTGTGGGACGATGCCCAACCCACTGAGCCACACCAGTCAGGGCTAGACCCCAATTCTTGTCCCTGAGGCTAAGTGGATTAGTTTAACACAAAGCAGAGTTTTAACAGCATTTTCCTAATGGTGTCAGGGAAGCGTCAGCCAACAATTGAAGAGGAAGGAGGTGGTGACCTTTGAGTTGGATCTTAAAAGATAATAGGATTTGTGCTGGAGAAGATTTCACACTGGGCAAAGGCATGGCCAGAGGGTTAAGTTCATGTTCCCAAGGGAGCAAATTCTCCCACAGGACTCTCCCACAAGTCTAGGGGGAGCTTTCCTGTAGGAAACGGGCAGAGTGCCACGCGTTTGAGACAGAGGGTGCAGTGCAGCTGGTGGTCAGAAGGGCGGAATGGAGACATGTGAATCTGGAGGTAGTTAAGGAGGTGTCCGCCAACAGCCCAGGAGGGAGATGACAGGGGCCTGATTTAGATTAGTGAGTTAGGATGGACTGGCCTTGGGTGGCACAAGGACAGGGAGGAGAGGGAGGGGTCAAGGACACGCTGGGCTCCCAGCCTCGGGAGGGCAGGATGACTGCACCCTCCTGCAATGCTGGGAAAGGAGGAGAGGCCAGCTGCTGGTGCAGACGGTGGGTGGGGGAAGCAGCTGGACTAGATTTACAGGATATGGGATGGGAGAGAGCAACCATCCCCCGCTGCTCACCTCTCTGCTCCACCGAGCTGCTGCTGCTGCTGCGTGTCTCATCACGCCCCCAATTCCACTCCAGGGCAGGGCCCTTTGGAGGCATTCTTACCAGCATGGATACTTCCCTTGACTAAGCCTGAGGGGAGGTACCCAGCAGAGGGGAGTGACCCTTTCCAAAGTCAAAGGGACGGGTCATGGGACTGTGACAGGAGAGGCAGAAAACTGTGGAGAAGAAAATGTTACAAGCTCCCCCTTGGAAGGTCAACTACCCATGGGCCAAACAGACCCGCTCATCTGGCATGTGGCCTTGGGTCCTTCTTGATGCGGCTGGCTGGGGAGGGACCAGTACAGAAACCAAAGCATGAGGCCTGCAGAGAAACAGGCCAGTCACTCACCTACTCAGGCTGTGAACCTTTCAGGGCAATTCTATACCTTTTATCTCCCTGAGAAGTAGATTTCAAAGAAGGTATGACCATAAATGCCCCTATTTTGGACATGAAGAAACTGAGAGAGATGAGGTGACTTGCTTAAGTCCATTCTGCCCCAGCAGAGCTGGGCCGTGGCAGTGTAGGAAGACTGGTCCCCAGGGAGCCCTCAGGACCCCAGTGGGCATTTAGAATATCCGGTACTGCTGTTCGCCCCCTTCCTCCCCTGCCAGCTGACCCGGAGTTTGGAAGCAATATCAAAGCTCTCATCTGTGTGTGTCTAGCTGACCCCTCCTCCCTGGGCCTGTGTGTACCCCACGTCAGCTACCTGAGCACCTGGTCCCGGAGGCTGTTCCTCTCTGGCCACCAGCTGCCACCTTATGGGCCCCAGCTTGTGGGTATCAGAAGTCCAGCCATAGAAGGACTTCATGAGCATCACACCCACCTCTTTTGTTGTTCAGAGGTGGAAACTGAGGCCCAAAGAGGGAAGTGACTTGTCCAAGGTCACAAAGCTAGGGACAGAGTGGAGACTGAGGCCCACAGCTGCTGTCTCCTAAGAGTCCCCTGTTCCTCCTCCCTCCCCCGTCCTCCTCTCTCTGGCTCTTCAAGCTGGGCATGTAGGCTCCCAGGTGAGGTCTGTAGGAGCTGCTTGCTACACAACAGTTTCCTTTCCTTGTCCCTGAACGGTGGGTGACTCACTCATGGCTCCTTTCCCAGAGACATCTGGCGGTGGCCACAGGGGGGCAGTAGCAAGAGAGACAGGAAGCTGGACCTGCCAAGGTCTGGGATGGGAGGGAGAGGGGTTTCCAGCAGCTGCCCCAGGAAACTGAGCAGCTGGGTCTGGCATTGTGAGGTCTCAGCTTTGAGGATTACACAAAGGGCCCTTTTAGCCTCAGGAGTGAAGTCCTGGCCTCCCAGGTCTCCTCAGAGTCCCCACTCCTTTGCTCATTCATTTATCCATCAGTCATTGATGGAGCACTTACTCTGAGTCTGGCCCTGGGCGGGTACATCTTAATAGGCTTTCCAGCAGTGTTGAGTCCAGTGTTGCTGGGAGGACCACGGGGAAGGAGTGACCACCCTGCCTCCGGCCTGCAGGTCCAGGAGGCCGCCCTGCCTGGGGAAACTCCTAGCTTTGGAGACACACAGACCTGGCTTCCCCACTTATAGCTCCTGACTTTGAGGCAAGTCTCTCAATTTCCTTTTAAAAATAAACATCAACCTTTATCACTAAATTGTTAAAAAGAAAAAAAAAAAACAGTAAAATGAGCCCTGGCTGGTGTGGCTCAGTTGGTTGGAACATCATCCGGTAAACCAAAAGGTTATGGGTTTGATTCCTGGTCAGGGCACATGCCCAGGTTGTGGGTTTGATCCCAGTCCCCGGTCGGGGTGCCTGTGAGAGGCAACCAACTGATGTTTCTCTCCTCCTCTCTTTCCTTCCTTTTCCATCTCTCTAAAATCAATAAGCACGTCCTTGGGTGAGGATAAAAAAACACAGTAAAATGAAATCAATAAACCACTCTTTCATAGTGTTTGAAGTGGGTTAGTTCCCCAGCTCCAAGGTTTACATTCACTACGAAATAATCTAACAGGAAAACAAAAATGTTACTCCAAATCATGAATCTTTGTTTTTTAAAAAATCTTTGCCCACTTATTGTATTCCAGATGTAGATGTATCCACCCTCCATGAGTACACTAGTTAAAGTTTTCGGTCTGATTCTTTTGAAAATAAGAGGACCCTTGCTTTGCCTGCATCATGGGTGTGATAAAACAAGAGCATGAACTTCAAGCATTCACGGACTATAGTAAATCCTCTGTGAATGCTAGAGGCATGTCTGTTGATATTAACTTATTTTCGCTCAGATTTCATCTGCGCTGTACGATACTCATGGGATTGTGCCTTAGTTTCCTCAGCAATAACAGTAAAGGGAACACATCTTCCGCATAATGATGGAACTCATTTGTAGACCAAGGACCGAATAGGAGAATCCACCCTGCCACTGGTGTGCTGGAGGGGCGCGCTGTCCCATGAGAAGTTGGAAGCCACCTGGCACCTCCTCAAGCGAGCAGGGCCGTCCCTGAAGGGACATCTGCTGGTGGTGTTTCTTAAGGCTAGAAAACCCTACGAAGTCAGAGCTGGCCAGTACCTTCTAGTTCCTCTGCCTTCACCGTCATGATTTAAAAAAAAGATTTTATTTATTTATTTTTAGAGAGAGAGGAAGGGAGGGAGAGAGGGAGAGAAACATCTATGCGCCAGAGAAACATCGATGGGTTGCCTCGTGCACGCCCCTGACTGGGGGCCTGACTCACAACCCAGGCATGTGCCCCCACCCGGAATCAAACCAGCGACCTTTCAGTTTGCGGGCCAATGCCCAACCCTGAGCCACACCAGTCAGGGCTCTCACCAATTTTTAAAAATAATCATTTTTATTTTGTATTTTAAAGTTGAATTCATTTTTCATTATAATCGGCACATGTTACTATATGTTTCAGGCGTGCAACACAGCGGCCCAGCATTCACATACTTTGCAGAGTGGACGCTGTCATGAGGCCAGGAGCCGTCTTTCTCACTGAGCAGTTCACACGTCATGAGAGCAGCGGGATCTGCGTCTCTGACTCTTTAGCTGTTTGTCCGGAAGTTTTTTGCTCCTTCTCTCTGGAGCGGGGTCCCAGGTTGGGTGCCTGAGCAAATTTCTTAACTACAATGAGCTTCGGTTGTCTCACTTCTAAGTAGGGGAGGTAGTGTTTATGTCACATGATTGAGAAAAGGTCTGGCACGTAGTAAATGCTCAGCAAATATTACCGATTAGCCATCTTGGAGGAGACATGAGTAAATTGCTAATTATAGTGCAGCGTAAGATGCTATGATATCGGTTAGTACATTTCTGCTGGCACAGGAGCGTCTAAAACAGATAGCTAAGTCCCACGGGGTGGGGAGTCAGGGAAGGCGCACTGGAGGAGGCGAGACAAACTAGGCGCTAACGTACAAGTTGGAGCTTTTCACAGACAAAAGAAGGGAAGGCTGTTTCAGGCAGAGGGAGCACAGGTGGATGCATACTTAGGGCCGTTTACAGCTGATACCACAGCATCCTGCAGGTGTTAATTTACATCAATTTCTCTCTTCAGTTTTGGGATGAAGTCTCTCATGCTCTACATTTTAGCTGCCTTGTAATTGCCTGTCTCCCATGAGAATGAGTCTTCCCCCAAAGCAGGCTCTGTTTTGTTTACTGTTGTGTCTCTAGCAGTTCCCTGCACATTTTGGACATTTAAATGCATGTTGAATGAATACAAGAACGAATAGGATTCTTTCTCATTAGCTCCCCAATGACTCAGATCACCCCTCTCCTCTTCTCTCTCCCTGTTGTCCTTCCTTACAATGCTCACCCTCTTCTGTCCCTCAGCTGCCAGGCTCCATTGGCCCAGAAGCAATGTCACCAACACACGAGACTGGTTCACAAGCCCCTTTACACTTAAAAACACTGGTGGAGGACGCAGTTGGCTCAGCTGGACAACGTCCATGGGAAGATACATTGGAACCAGAAGCATGGAGTTGAAGCAAGGGTAGTCAGTGGTGTCATGAGCCAGGATGACATCTGGTTCCACTATGGGACAGGCTTGCCTTGGAAAGGCAGACTCTGGGACCCCCCTGCTCAGGTCTCCTTCTGCCTGGCAGGGCTGGAGGGGCACTGACAAAGCCCAGCTGCTCCAGGTTCTGCAGGACCAGAGCTGCAGGCACTGGTCCCCTGCAGGCGCAGGCTCTCCTGGCTACATTAACACAGTGAGCAGGCTCCCTTCAAATGTCTAGATTTGACTTCCAGGCTGTCCTCTGGGTTGGAGAGGCAAACCTCTCTTTAAGTGGTCTCACCCCGCAGTGAGAGGTGATTCTTAGGGTAATCGTGTGCCTCACTTCTGGGCGCACTTCTCCGTTGTCCGAAGCCAGCAGTGGCTTTCATGAGCATCATCGCTGGACCTTCCATCAGGCAAGGGTGTCCGGCACCTCTGGCTTCTGATCTCAGTGCCCAAGCACCCCGGCCACCCCCTTCCCGGGTTGTTTCCACTCCCATCAGACAGTCCTGCTGTGCTCCTTTCCTGCCTCACCCTCAGCACACCCCAACCTTCAGACCAGCAGTTCTACCCCAAAACGGTGCCTCCCATTTGTGCAGCCCTGTGCAGCTTACAAAGGCTTTTCGTACATCTTCACTCATTCAATGTTCTGTTTGGTTGTGGAAGGAAGGAGAGCAGGTGTTACATAATGTAAAGAGTTTCATGGGCCAGTGGCGCCCTGGGAGGGAAGCACTGTTCTGGGCAGTATTTGAGAAAGTGCTTGCAGGTTGAATGGCTTCTGGGGATGACAAGGCCCTGGGTGTGTCCATGGGAGCTAGTACCTGAGAAGAGGACAAAAAAGCCTTTGGTCACCTGAGGCCAAGGCACTGAACGGTCAGAGTGTTGGATGGGCTGACCATGCAGATAGGGAAGTCACTGAGAGGGATGACAGGGCGGAAATGACCACGAGCCAGTGACCAAGTCTCAGTAAATGAGGATAAGTCTCAGGATTGGTGGTTGTCAATACTGAGGAGGGGAGAAAGGGTGGGCCAGCCAGGTGGTATATGAGCTTTAAAGCAGCCAGACTTTTCCAAGAGGCCAGGGAATAATGATCTGCAGGCTGAAACGGGGAGGGAGGGAGGGAGGCCCCAGCCAGACACAGAGTCTGCGCTAAACTATGAGGACGGGGAGAAAATGAAAAGCCTCCACTGGAGAGGACAGTGGGGGACAGTAAGGTTCAGTTGAGTCAGGGAGCAGAGCGAAACTTCTGAGAAGAGGCTAGGATATTTCTGATCACTGATTGGGAATTCCCAGGAGCTCCACTCCAGTGGGCAGAGGAAGGGGCCGGAGTGCTTTTGCTCAGGTAGGCGAAGAGACTCTGGGAGGGAGTTCTGAGTCCTTCCTCGTGGAGCCTCAGGGAAGCAGGAGTGTGAGTGCAGGCCATCCTGTTCATTTCTGCTGGCACAGGCGCGATGCGGGCTTTCAGGGAGTCCCAAATAAATACTCTTGGACGGTGAGCTGGAAAATCTGATCCTGGGTTGAATTATAAACTCGAAAATCACAAAGTGCTCAGGATAAACCACGACTCGACGTTTGGATGATATTTGAGAACTTACCAAATGTTATAACATATTGTCCTCGTTTCCTTAACAGAACGCTGGGAGGTGGGCATTGTCAATGAGGAACGCAGCCGGGACTCGCTGACGGCGGCGTTCCCTCCAAGTGTCAAAGCTGGAGTTAAACTCCACTCTACGCCGCCTTCCAAGGGCATTGCTGAGTGCAGAGCTTTCAGAGTTGCTTTAAAAAGAAAAAGAGAAAGACCTTCCTGAAGCCAGTTTTTTGCATCTGACCACTGACCACGCTTTCCTGAGCTTCTGTGCCACGTTTTCAGTATCCAGGGAGTTAATGGTTTCCCAAACAGGCCTCCGCGCCTCACTCTCTCTCTGCAAGACCTCACGACTTTATAGCTCCTCAAATGGAGGCAGTAACGGGTCTCTGGCTCTGTTTTGACGAGCTCAGAGAAACACCAGACAGCGAGTCACGGCTCCAGACAATTCTACCCGCTCACTGGGACTGGCTGTCCGCCGCAGTGGGCAGGGGTGGAACTGGGAATCCAGGGAGGGGGCAGATCGCGACCACTTACTTCTGCCCCTGAACTTCGGGCTGAGAGCGGCACTCCCGGAAAAACTAGGTAATATCGGCAGGGGTGGCTTCAAGGCCCCCTTTTAACCTGTATTATTGACGTAGTTTACATCATTTAATACATCACTTCCTTAGGAGGAAAATAGTCGCACCCAGTCCCCGCCTCGCCGGTCAGCTAAGAAGGCGGGGCTGTGGCGTCAGGGTCCGGGCGGGGCCGGACTGTTCTAAATGAGCGCGGGGAGGGGAGCTTCTGCAGCAGAGAAGGCCGCCTTGGGGATTAGCTTTCTTTGCTTCCGTATTTAATTAGTTTAGATTTAATTAACACGTTCGGAAGTCATTTGAGAGCTGGCAGGCCTCTCTTTGTGGGTTGGAGAAGACGCGTGCGGAAGCCCTTTCTGTTGTCGCTCCTCCTAGTGGTCGCATCCATTTCGCGCCGATGGCCCGATTTAAGGGTTGGGAGTAGTGTCCTCTTCAGGATCGCAAAGCGTGGGGACCCCATGGCACTGCTGGGAGGAGGCCCCCGGCTGGTGCTGCTGTTCAGCGGGAAGAGGAAATCCGGGAAGGACTTCGTGACCGAGGCGCTGCAGAGCAGGTGTCGGAGAGGCAGGGAGGAAGGGAGGAAGGTAGGGAAGGGGGCAGGGGAAATGCCGCGTCACGTGACTCGAGGGGTGTGTTAGGGTGTGATGGAGTGAGCTGTCGAGTAGGGGGTCCTCCGGTTACTGGTGGGCGGAGCACTGAGCTGCGGGAAGAGGGGGGGGCGGTGTACACGTCCACCGCAAAGTCCCAAGCGGCCACCTCTCCAAAGACTGTAAACTGTAGGTCTCTTGTCAAGAAGCATTAATAACAGTTACTACCAAGTCACTTTTTACACACCATTCTTAATCCACGCACCAGTGCTGCAGGTAACCATTACAGATGAGGAAACTGAGTCACAGATAAAGGATTTGCTCAAGACCACACCCCAGCAGTGTGGTACTCCAAAGACAAATCCTTGCCCAGCACACGCCTAATAGCTGGTATCGAGGCTTCATTCTGTGCCAGACACTGTGTATGTAGTATTTCATTTAGTCCTCCAAACCTCTTTGTTAGGTGGTGTGTGGCAGTATTAGTATCCGCATTTCACCGATGAAGAGACTGAGGCTCTGAAAAGTAAAGCAAAGCAGAACCAAACCAAAACTTACCGGGTCTCAAAGTCATCGTCAGATCCAGGACTCAAACTTTAAACTGGCTCCAAGGAATGGGTTCTTTCTGTTCTACCTCACTGTCCCCCAAGTAATACCTTTCTCTCAAAGCAAGATGTTCTGTGTGGGAGCGTTTTTGTGGACTCACAGGCTGGGAGAGCAGAGGGGCCAGGGAGAAAGCAGGGTGGGCCTCTTCTCCTCTTGAAGACCAGTGTGGTGGGGGCACCTGGAAGTTGCTGTCGGGCAGCGCAGGGGTTCTAATAGGTCATGGGGGAACCTGAGGCAGAGGTCACTACCTGAACCTTTCACCATAAAGTATCCACCACCTATTCCTAAGTTGCATTTCTCCTTCCCTGCAAACACAGAAGTTAAATAGTTGTCAGAAGCACAGGCTCTGGAATCAGACTGCCAGGATTCAAATCCTGACTCACCACTTACTAGTTTGTGATCTTGTATAAGTTTCTTATCCAGTCTGTGCCTCAGTTTTGTTGTTTGTGGGACCAGGGTAATAATAGGTTGGCTGTAAAGTTTAAATGAAATAATGCATGTGAAGGGCTTAGAACAATTTTTGACACCTCGTAAAGGTTCAGGAACTAAAGATTAGCTATTAGTTTCATTTTAACAACACTGGCTTCATTACTTGCAGTGTTGCTTTGGGTGAGTCAGTTCTCACTCACTCAACCTCAGTTTCCTCATCTGCAACGTGGAAAGAAGAACACCTACCTATCTTGCTACGTCAGCGCTTGAGTGAATGTGTGAGCACACAGCTCCATGCAGTACACAGCTGGCTGAATAAACTGAGCTGAATGAGTGAATTGAGGTTGCAGTGACCAAGTCTGTAGAGGCTGAGATGCCCCTGCTGTGAGACAGCTCGTTCAGGGTCCAACAGTAACCCAGTCTAGCCAGAATACTACATTGTCATTTTAATTTTATTTGTTTTACCTGTTTCAGGGCTCTTTCACATTCATTTAAGTTTCATAATAATCCTGTGGGAGACAGAATAGAAATTGCTATCTCCATTTTACAGATGAGAAAATAGGGTCAGGGACGTTGAGACCTAACACAGTTAGAAAGATACCAGGAGCAGAAATGGGACTTCACCCCAGGCCTCTGGACTCTTCTGCAGCCCGGATGGTCCAGGCTAACTGGGTTTGGGTCTCCCTGTCCCACAGACTCGGAGCTGACGTCTGTGCCATCCTCCGGCTCTCCAGCCCACTCAAGGAGCAGTATGCTCAGGTAGGTGGTGGCTCTCTGTGACGCCTGGTGGGTCGGAAGGAGCCAGCTCCCTGCGTTTGGTGGCTGTGCTGTCATTTGAGTCACTAGTAGGGTCCCTGTGACAGGGTAGTGGCCGGCTCTTGGCTTTCTGTGGGCGGACCTTGTGGGGGCATTTCCAGCTTGCACATCTTTCCCATCGGCCTCACTCACTGCAGGCCACCTCCTCAGAGCATTTTCAAGAAAGCGTGTCGGGGGAAGGCTGCAGAGGCCAGTCGGCAGCTCTGGGCCGGGGCATTAGCAAGGCCTGCACGCTCTCTCACCCAGAAAGTGCGGCGCCGCACGTCCCTGCTTGGCTGGCTGGCCACAGCCCTGGGACTCTCCCCTAAGAAACTCAGTTGTGTGGAGTGTCAAGATATATTATTAAGTGAAAAAAACAAGATTTGGAACAGTGTATAGAGAATGTTGTACAAAAATGGGGAAAAATGTAAGTATATCTGCTCACATATTCAGCCATCCAACAGACATTTATGGGGTGTCTGCATCGTGTTAAACACTGTAGAGCCTGGGACGCCTGAAAAGCTGGGAGGACAAATAAGAGGCTGTACCACTGGTGGCCTCCATGGGCTGGGGACAGGGTTGGGGGAGGGATTTTTCATGGTAAGTGACTGTGTATCTTTTGAATTTTGAACCATGTGGGTTTTATAAAAAATAAATAGGATTATTAAAATAGGATTAAAAAAATAAACAGGACCTCTTAGAGCCTTAGACATAGAAAATGTGAAGGGTGAGCTTCCCACACAATGAAGAGCGTTTTTGTCCTTGACCTCTAGGTACACCCTTCCAGGCATCTGTGCGCATGGCCCCGTGGTCACTTAGACTGAGTCTGGCCTTCTGGGGCCACGCGAGACGGATTTGCCCCCCTTTCCCGTATCTCACGGGAAGCATTCTCCTATACCACCGAGTCTTCTCCCTGCAGTTAAACAGACCCCGCAATAGAACTGCAGCCTGGGGGATCCCGGGGATAACAGGGGGTCAGTAGTTTTCACTTTCCCCCCCTTTTTTTCTTTTTCTTTCTTTCTTTTTTTCTAAATGGGACCTTTGGATGCAAAGTTCCTCGTATTCAGTAGACAGACTAGGAGTGACTCTGATTGGGGTGCACTCAGCCTTCCCCAGTGGGACCCTGCACTGCGGAAGCACCCCAGGGCTCTGAGGAGGAGTTTGGAAACCATAGTCTGCTTCCAGAGTCCTCAGATTATGCCTGGCTCAAGCCAGACTGGGGAGTGGGGTGGGGTCAGAGGGACAAGAGTTTGCATTTTTGAAAACTCATTAGGAGACTCTGATAGGCCAGCCTGCCCCTCTGTCTGGAAGTCCAGTACTACTCCACTACTCCTGTTTGATTGTATATTTCCCAATCAAACATACAAACAAAACTAAATGTTGATGCATTGATTTAAATCACAGTGGGAAATATAACTGACAAGGAGACCACAATGCTCCTAGCGGCCACTCTTCCCCTGTCGTAAAGAGCAGTTTACCCAGTTTACAAGAGGAGGTGGCTGCTGGCATCGCCGGGGAGCCAGAGGTGCAGGTAGAAGCGATTGGCCAGGTCTTGACACCTCCGTTTGCAGGTGAAGAAACAGTGTCTGAGGCTAGCGGCCTTGTTGCTGTGGGTTAGTAGGAGAGCTAGAACCTGAACTGAGTGATGTTTTTCAGACCCTTCTTGTCCTGGGGCCCTCTGGATGGACCCCTCCTGCTTGTCAGTGTCCCTGGAGAAAAGGAGGTCTGGTCTGGAAGCAGCTCCGCAGGGGGTCAGGGCAGTCTTCTTCTTCAGGGGTCCTCCGAGTGTGGTAGGCCCCAGGAGTTCCTCCCACAAGGGAAGTGCTGCTGTTTCAGCAACGGTGCCAGGGACTGGGGGTGAGTGTGAGGGTAATAGGGAAAGGAGGGAGTCAGCGAAGCCGTGTCTCCTGGACTTTGGGACGGGGCAAGCGATGCCAGAGGGGGCAGCGGGAGGATATGGAATGCAGTGTTTCATATTTCCAACTTTAGCTGAAGGCCAAGCCTGTGCCCAGGGGGTGCAAACTGTCTAATTTTAGGGTTAGTTTAACTCAGAAGTAATTGGGAAGGTAAAACTGTTGCAAAAACAAACACACAACCACATTGCACAGTAAAATAAGTGGAAAAATTATCCCGAGACCTTTCTTCTGTCCATGTTTGGAATTTCCTTGTTCCCGGGCCCGTTCCCTTGCAGGCCTCTGTCTTGGCAGACACCTTGTTGGTCCTTGCATGGTCTTGGGGGAGTGCAGGTGAGAAGGGATGGCCCCTCTGTTTCAGGAAAGGCCATTGAGGTTGAGGGGCTGGGGCACAGACATGATGTGCTTTGGGCAGGAGCATGGATTGGACTTCCAGAGACTCCTGGACGCTAGCACCTACAAGGAGGCCTATCGGAGGGACATGATCCTTTGGGGAGAGGAGAAGCGCCAGGCTGACCCAGGCTTCTTCTGCAGGAAAGTCGTGGAGGGCGTCTCCCAGCCGGTCTGGGTAAGAGTGCTGCGGGGCGGCGTTAAGGAAAGCCCGTTTCTCCGGTCTTTGTCTCTCCCCAAGTAAGTCTCAGATGTGCCCATTTCTCTGTTCCCACTGCTGCCTCCCATGGCCCAAACCACCGCCCCCACCCCCACAGCCGAGTAGCCCCACACTGGCCCTGGCTTCAGCTTTTGTCCCCTTTAAGTCATTCATCACAGAGCAGCCAGAGTGACCTTTTAAAAACAAACCAAGTCATGTCACTCCTTTATCTCATTGTTCTAATGAACAAAACCAAAATCCTTCATATGAATTTTGGGCCTTGAAAGATCTGGTTTAACCTCCTTATTCTTAAAAGACAAAATTTTTAAAGATTTTATTTATTTTTAGACAGAGGGGAAGGGAGGGAGAAAGAGAGGGAGAGAAACATTACTGTGTGGTTGTCTCTCGCACGCCCCCTACAGGGCATCTGGCCCGCAACCCAGGCATGTGCCCTGACTGGGAATTGAACCGGTGACCCTTTGGTTCACAGGCCGGCACCCAATCCACTGAGCCACACCAGCCAGGGCAGCCTCCTTACTCTTTAAGCTGCAGCTACATTGGCCTTTTTGTTGTTCTGCAAATAAGTTGAGTTCCTTCTGGAATCAGGGCCTTTGCACATGTTGTTCTACCTGCCTGGACTGCCCTTTCTTTCCCTCTTCACCTGGTTAGCTCTAGCTCAGCTTCCATGGCACCTCCACAGGGAAGCCTTCCCTGATACCCAGGTGTTCACTGGTGCTCCCTGCCAGGCGCTCCCACAGCATCTTACACTTTTTGTCCACATTCATTTTGGCATTATCTCCTGGATGAAGCCTGGTTCCAGGTGACTTGGGGATCCATTAGTGCAAACATGTCATGAAGCCCTGCCCTCAGGGAGCTTACATTGTAGCTGGGGTTAGAGGCAGGTAGGTCCTAACGTAATGTAGAATCTGTCAGCTGGAGATAAATAATAAGGGGCAAAATAAAGCAGGCCAGGGGTATGGGTCACTGTTTTGTTAAGGGTATAAGAAGGCCTCTCTGATATGGGGACATTTGAGCAGGACCTGAAGAAGGTAGGGAGTGAGCCAAATAGACACTTGCGGGTGAGGGTGAGTGGCAGGTGAGATCAGGTCATGCAGGTTTGGGAGAGCCTAGATATTTGTGTGAGATGGAGACTCAGTGGAGGGTTTTGAACAGAGTGGGCATGATGTGATCTAAGGTTTAAAGGCTCACCCTGGCTGCTGGGGGAAGGGCAAGCGTGGAAACAGAGCCAGGCAGAGGGTCTCTCCACAGACAGGCAAGTAGTCGTAGCCCGGCTCATGGTAGTGATAGAGGAGAGAGAAGCGGTCGATTCTGCGTAGAGTTTAAAGATCAAACCAGTACAATTTACTGGCGTGATAGCTGTGACTGTGGGGACAGAAGACAGTGCCAAGGGTTTTGTTCTGAGCAGCTGGACAAATGGAGTCGTCATGTTCTGAGACGGGCAAGGTGGGAAGAACAGGTTTGGAGAGAAAATCAGGAGTTCAGTTTCAGCAGTGGTGAGGCTGAGATGCTTGTTTCTGTGCACCATGGTCACGTGGTTATTAGTGAAGCTGCTTGCGTAGTGTCTGTCTCCCACAAAACTATAAGCTCTGAGAGGGCAAGCAGCAGCTCTGTTTTGCTCACTGTGCCTGGCACGCAATAGGTACTTGCCATAGTACTTACTGATTCATTCATTGAACAGTGCACTAGGGGCCAGGGACATAGCAGTGAATGAGACAAAGTCCTTTCCTCCATGGAGCTGACTCTCGGTAGGGCAGACAGACGATAAGCATACATACAAATAAATAGTGGTGCTTTTAAGAGTACTTAGTACTCAGAGGAAAGTATGTGGCATACCAGAATCAAGGGAGCCAGGAAGGACACTGGGGTGGTAGGGAAAGCCTCCCTGAGGAGGTGACATTTGAGCAGAGACTTCCATGAAGTGGGGAGCCTACCTTATGATTCCAGGCAGAGGGCGCAAGGCGGGCAAAGGCCCTGGGGAGGAGACCTGGTTGGCACGTTTGAGAAGCACCAAGGAGGTCGGCTGGCGGCCATGGGAAGAATGAGGGGAAGATGATGTGAAATGGGGGCCACATGGTACCACATCTGGCCTTGTAAACCGGGGTGAGAGCTTTGGATGTTATTGGAATGGTGAGAAGCCTTTGAGAGGTTGAGGGCAGGGGGCTGACAAATTTATGATTTAGTAGGTGCTGGGGTGGAGCAGGGACTATCTTTGTTTCCGGCCCAGTTTGTTCGGCTGACCTGATTTTAAAGCCTGTGGCCCTTCCCTTAGCACAGCGGTGACCAGCAAGACCATCGGACACAAGTGTGTCCATGACAGAGGGAGTGTGGGCAGAGTGGGCTGCATGCTGCAGCAACCAGGGAGGGCTGCCTGGAGGGAAGAGGAGGTGTCTGTCCCAGCAGCTAGGGTGCTAATGGGGGAGGAGGGTACTTGTCTGGGTTCTGTAGTGTGCCCACCAACCTCGTCATGCTCCCGCTTATTTGGAGTGGGACCAGGTCTTCCCTCTCTCCCCCTTCCCCTCAGCGCCCTGTCCTGCTGCTCCCTGCACCACGTCCTGTGGGTCAGCTGTCTGTGTCCCTGCCCCGCAGCTGGTGAGTGACACACGGAGGGCGTCTGACATCCAGTGGTTCCGGGAAGCTTATGGGGCTGTGACGCAGACAGTTCGTGTGGTGGCCCTGGAGCAGAGCCGGCAGCAGCGGGGCTGGGTGTTCACACCAGGTGAGCTGGTCACAACTGTTGCCCCCAAAGCTCGGTACACCCCATTTTTATACCAGGCCACCTGCTCTCTCCCTGGTAGTCTGTGGGGGAGTGACGGAGGGATCAGAAAAGGGAATCTGAGACTCACAAGTGTCCCCAGATTAGAAAGTGGTGTGGGGTACGGGCAGGTGTCCTGTGGGGGTGGGGGGAAGGGGTAGAGGTTCTCGTGATTTTGGCTTCATACCCTTACCTGGGCTGTCCTCCCTAGGCCAGTGGAATCCTGGAGGTCTGTCTGGGACCCACCCTGGCCCAGTGGGGGCTAGTAGTGGGTCGGAGGCAGGCCTGACAACTCATTGCTATTTGAGTAAGAGTGGGCTGGGGCAAGAGGAAGCTCTACTAGGCAGCCGTAGTGGTGCAAGCCCAGGACCTGCTCTGTGGCAATTCAGAGGCAGAGCGCAGGCCTCCTCCTGCCCTCGTTCACTGTGACTTGGGAGAGTGGGTCAGTGGGTCTGACCCCTCCCGACGGCTGCTCATCTCCTTGGCCTCACTGCAGGCCGGGCCTGTGCTAAGTGCTTTGAAACTCATTTTATAGATACATCAAACCCAGCAGGTGATGCTGGTATCACTCTTCTCATTGTCAGATGAGGAGGCATATCCTGCCTCCCAGGAGGATTGAACAGAGATTTAGGGACAGAAAACAAGCAACATACTGAGCTTCACATAAAGGGAAGGTGCAGTGCCCTATTGCAGGGGTCCCTAATGCCCAGGCCTTGGACTTGGACCGGTCCGTGGCCCGTGAGGTACTGGGACCCACAGCAGGAGCTGAGCAGTGGGCTAGCGGGTGAAGCTTCACTTGCATTACCTACTGTCTGTGGAAAAATTGTCTTCCATGAAACCAGTCCCTGGTGCCTAAAGGGTTGGGGACCCGCTGCCCTATTGCATTGTCTGTGATTTTAGATGATCCAGTCCGCCCTCTGTAGGAAGTGACAAGTGAAGAGTTTAGTCGGTAGAACCCTCTGAGGGCTCAGGTGGTTGTGGGCTACTGGACTGGCTTCCAGGGTGTGTCAGGAGGTCTGCAAGTACCCTCCTTTGGGTGGGTGGAGCTTGGCTCCAGAGTGGAAGAAGAGAGGGCAGCTCCATCTGGGGCTCGTGGGCCTCCGTGCACATGCGCGATCCCTTGTTGTCTAGAGGGAGTGGGCTTGACCTCGCCTTGCCTTCTCCACAGGAGTGGATGATGGCGAGTCAGAATGTGGCCTGGACAACTTTGGGGACTTCGACTGGGTCATTGAGAACCATGGAGACGAGCAGCGCCTGGAGGAGCAGCTGGAGGACCTGGTGGAGTTTGTCCGAGCTAGACTGTAGTTGGCAGGTTCTGGGAGTGCCAGACGCTGTGGGGGTGAGGATGGGGATGACTCTGTCTGATGTGTGGTTGCTGATACTGGCCAAGGTGGGGAGCCCACAGAGTGTCTGGGTCCAGGTTTCTGGGGGGCCGGCAGATGTCAGGCAAGTCAAGAAACCTCCAGGACCTCATTTCTCTATGGACTGGACTGCTTGGCTTCATAGGAGGGGACTTAAAGGGCAAAGGGCTATGCTTGAGGCAGAAGCACCACCATCCCCATGGGCGTCTGGCCTGTCAGCCTGCGGCGGCCTTGCTTCCCCAGCAGGATGCTTTTAGGTCCTGGTTCTGGGCAAGAATGTGGACATTAATAAACCTCTTTGGAGCACATGCTCAGAACTGAACATCTCTTGTTTCCCAGTTGCCCACCCAGCCTGGGTGGGACTTAGGGGTCCTGGGTGGTCCCGGTGGCTCTGGGTTCCTGTGCTGCCTTCCACCTGGGCCAGAACGTGGCCTGCAGAGGCTGACCTTGGTATGAGCCAAGCAGGCAGCAGTTCTGTTTGTGTTGGAGACAGGATTGGGGTCTTAGGGTCTCATCTTCTGGGATGGCCTCCAAGAAAGGCTCAGTGTGGCAGGTACCCTGGGGGCAGAGGTATGACAGGGGAGCAGAGGCACCAGACGTCAGTGGCTCCCAGTGACCATGGAGGGGCTCCAGGTAAGAAAGATCACTATAAGCCTCAGCTTTCCCATAGAGGACCTTGGGCTTGACCCCTTTTATTTGGAGAGCCTTATACAATTTGTAAATTTCTTCCGGATTCTTCAAAGCCACCCTGTGAAACAGGCAAGGAGAGTTTTGTCATCTGCATTTAGCAGATGCTGAGAACTTGGAAAGGGGAACAGCTTGCCTGGGGTGGGGGCAGCGAGTGTCAGCGCTCAGACTAGGACACAGGCAGGCCACCCGACCCCTGCCCGGGTCCCCTCTGCCCAGTGCCTGTGGGTGCAGTGCAGAGTCCATGGCTCCCTGCCATCCTCGGGCCTAGCCTGAGCATCCTACTCTCTGGCCCTGGTTTTGTTTTCCTCCCACAAATTCTGTTGGTTCTCCCCCACGAGGAGCCAACCAAAGAAATTGCATCAGTCTCAATGTGACCCAAACTGAACTTTACACCTCCCGTAGATCACCTGTTCCTGGTACGAGTCCCCTGGCTGTTCAGTTAAGCAGGCCCGAGAGCTTGACAGTCACAACGGGCTCCTCTCTGTCCCCTGAGTGCTGGGGCTAAGGCTAATTGGTCACCAGGTTCTGTTAACCTGCCCTGCCTGTGTCTCCTGGGATTCTCACTGGAAGATAAACAGCTCTCTGATGGCCAGGGCCATGTTTCTCTCGTAGTGTGTCCCTAGCTTCTAGAGCTGTGTTGGCCCACAATGGGCACTCAGAAGATGGTTGCAATGGAATGCAGGGTGAGACAGGGCTCCAGAAACCATTTGGAAGCCAGTAGGTGATCATTCCGTGCAGCGCCTGTTTCCTCACTCCCCACCAGGTGGCTCTGTCCCAGCTCCAGGGCCTGGACCCTCTGCTCCCAGGTCGCTGGAGGCAGGCCTGGTTTCAAGGCTGGGCGGGGAGGGGGCCCTTTGCAGTGCTGGCCCTTCAGGGCTCCTCTCAGGGGCGTTTGTGAGCCTGCCCTACTCCTCTGAGCGCTTCATATTCATCCCAAGTTTGTGGCCCAGGGAGTGCACCTTCCTGACCCCCCACACTTGGCCCCACAGCTGTCGATCATTTCTAGGACTGGGGTTGTTCAAAAGCGTCTGCAGTGTGCCTATGAGGGGCCTCTCCAGGCAGCGGTGGCAGTGCCGGGGGACGTGGGATGGTGCTCACAGGGCGTGTTAGTCCCCCTGGGGCCCTGGACTCCCAGCCTCCTTCCCTCAAAGCCCCACAGACATTCTCTGTGGCACTGACTTCAGGTTCCCTGGCACCTTGGGGTGCACCTCTCCCTCTCCCCTCGATGGGGAGCTCCTTGGGAATGAGCCTGAGCTCTGTTCGTCTTTGTGTCCCCAGTGCCTGTCCCCCGGCAAGGACAGTGACAGCAGGGGATGAGTAATGACTACTGAGTGGCTCCCCCAACCAGCCTTCATGTTAAATACTACAGCCTTGGAAAAAGCTTTTTATAAATAATGGGGGAAGAAAGGATAAAAGAAAAAATATTGACCAAATTTAAAGCTCTCAGGTGCTGGTTTAACAGCCATCACCTCAATGGTAGTTTTAATAATAACAACAAAAACTGTACGTTTCAGGATTGCTATTTGCTAGTTTCTGTGCAAAAGCCTTTCATACAGAGCAGGGGGTGGGGAGGGTGGTTATTCCCATTTAATCTGAGGACCCCGTGGGTCTGCTTGTGGGCACAGCAGCAACTGCAGAGCCAGGACCAGGGCCAGTGTGTCTGCCACCAAAGCCTGTGCCTGGAACCCTGCCTCCAGTAGTGCGAGGGGACGCAGTGCCACCTCCCTGGTTTTGCAAGTGGCCCCTCCCTCCCTGCCTGCCCGGGGAACAGACTGGAGGCTCAGGATGGGTGTGAACCTACAGTGTGGTGTCAGACTGAGAGGTCGCTGATTGGTTTTCCTCCCACCTTCATTGAGATAACTGACAGGTAACGTGTAATTTCAAGGTGTATAACATGATTTCATTTGTGTATACATTGCAAAGTGATTACAAAATAAGGTTAGTTAACACCATCACATCACCTAATTGCCACACACACACACACAGTGTACATTTACATACACACACATACATAAACACACACACATACGTTTATATACATATATTTTGGTGGTAAAAACATTTAAGATCTACTCTCTTGGCAACTTTCAACCATATGCTGTAGTATTGCTAAGTACAGTGGTCGTGCTGTGCATTCGACCCCAGAACTTAGCCATCTCACGGCTGGAAGTTTGCACCTTTGACGGACGTCTCCTCATTCCCCGCCCCTGGGCCTGGCTGCCACCGCTCTGCTTTCGCCTAAATGCCCTCAGGTCCACCCATGTTGTAGCAAAAGGCGGGGTTTCTTCCTCTGTTTTGGCTGAATAATATTCCAGTGTATTTTTGGTGTACATACATGTACATATATATGTAAAATGTACCATATTTTTAAAAAAGATTTTATTTATTTTTAGAGAGGGGAAGGGAAGGAGAAAGAGAGGGAGAGAAACTGGGTGCAGATGTGTCTTTGAGAGAGTGATTTCCTTTCCTTCAGATACGTATTCAGCAGTGGGATTTCTGGATAATCATTGACTGCATCATTAATTTTAAACATCAAGAAGGCAGGGATGAAGCAGAGAGAGGAGGTGGGGCTGGTGGGTCTTACATGTCCTTGGAGAGGTTGCTGACCTGGTTCCTGCCTCTGGGAATTTGGAAGAGTCACAGGATGTGACATGGGGAGCCAGCGGGCCGGTCCCCCAGCCTCTGATAGGTTGGCACTGACTCCTTTTCAAATGGGAGGCCCCAGTGGTTAACCAGAGTTGCTGCAGCTGGACTGGAGGTCCTCCTTACTTAAAAGAGCCCTGATATTCTGTAAATATCAAAATCAAGAATAACCCCAACTTTTGATATCCCATGTTATAGTGAGAGCTTTAGCTGCTTTTATTTCAGGACTTTCTCCCACCCTACTAGTGTTTGCTAGCTTTGTCTGTGGTAGATCTCAGGGTATTGCTACTGAGTTATTTTGTAATATTATGTACATGTTCTTTTAGTAATAGTTTGTACTTTGTCTTAACATTATTTTATTATCAATTTCTGAACAGCTTTATTGAGATATAATTGTCATGCAATAATGGCATGTAAAGCGTACAATTTGATAAGTTTTGGTATTTTTCTACACCCATGAAACCATTACCATAACCACACGGACATAGCCATCACCCGCAAAAGCTTCTTCATGCTCCCCTCCTCTTGCCTTGCCCTCATCCACGGGCAGCCTCTGATCTGCTTTCTGTCTGTGCAGACTTGATTGAATTTTCAATAATTTTATATAAATGAGTCATATAGTATATATTACTTTTTGTCTTATTACTTTCACTCAGCATAATTATTTTGAGATCCATTCACGTTATTTCACGTATCGGTAGTGGTGTGTGGTGTGAATACCGCACAACTGTTGACCCATTCACCTGTTGATGAACATTTGGGTTGTTTCCAGCGTGTGGATATGACAAATAAAGGAACCGTGAACATTCATGTACAAGCTCTTGTGTGGACTCGTGCTTTCATTTCTTCTGCCTAAATACCTTCTTCACTGTTTTTTTAAAGATTTTATTTATTTATTTTTTAGAGAGAGGGGAAGGGAGGGAGACAGAGAGGGAAAGATACATCAACATGTGGTTGCCTCTCGTGCGGCCCCTACTGGGGACCTGGCCCACAACCCAGGCACATGCCCCTACTGGGAATCGAACCGGTGACCCTTTGGTTTGCAGGCTGGCACTCAGTCCACTGAGCCACACCAGCCAGGGCTTAATACTGTCAAACTTTTCCAAAGTGGTTGTACCACATGCCCACCAGTACTAGATAAGAGTTCCAGTTGCTTCACATCCTCACCAATACTTGGTATGGTTAGTCTGCTTAATTTTAGCCATTCTAGTAGGTGTGCAATGACATCTCATCAGCATTTTATTCGCATTTCCCTACCTATTTACTTGACACAAATCCCACATTCAATTTTGATAAAATCTGTCAGCAAACTAGGAATAGAATGGAGTATCATCTGCCCCCCCAAAACAGCATCTACAACAACCCTACAGATAATAGCATACTTAATAGTGAAATATGAAGTGCTTTTTCGCTAAGATTGGCTATGAGACAAGGATGTCCACTTTCTTTTTTTTTTATATTTGAAGATTTTATTTATTTTATTTTTAGAGTGAGGAGAGGAGAGGGAGAAAGAGAAGGAGAGAAATACCAATGTGTGGTTGCCTCTCACATGTCCCCTACTGGGGACCTGGCCCCCAACCCAGTCATGTGCCCTGACTGGGAATCAAACCAGCGACCCTTTGGTTCATAGGCTGGCACTCAATCCAGGGAGCCACACCAGCCAGGGCTTGGATGTCCACTTTCATCACTTATCCAGTATTATACTGAGGTTCCAATCAATGCAATATGAAAAAGAAATAAAAGGCATTCAGTGGGGAAGAAGTAAAACTGTCTTATTCATAGATGACATTTATCTATGTCAAAAATTTGGTGGATTCTCCAAAAAAAAAGAAAAAAGCTAGAAGTAATAGTGTGTGCAACAGGATCCCAGGATACAAGATTAATAAATAAAAATCAATTGTGGACTTCCAGTCAAGATGGAAGCACAAGTAAACACAGCTTGGCTCCTTGCACAACCACATCAAAATTACAACTAATTTATAGAAGAACCATCATTCAGAACTGTCAGATGTCGAACTGAATGGAAGTCTGACAACTATGGAATTAAAGAAACCACATCCATCCAGACTGGTGCGGGCGGGGGGGGGGGGTCAGAGAAGTGGAGACACGGAATGGGCTGGTCCCACACCCACATGTGGTGGATAAAAATTTGGGAGGAATATCTTGGGAGCAAGGTGTCTCAGCCCAGGGGTCCAGTGCCGGGAAGATAAGTCCCCATAACTTCTGGCTGCAAAAACGAGTGGTGATTGAGTCAGTGGAAGAAATGCATAAGTTCAAAGCTGTTCCTCTTAAAGAACCCACACGGATTTACTCTAGCTCTAGCACTGGGGTAGCAGCTTCAAAAGCACCAGTGACATATGGGGAGGAACTGAAGTGTCTGGCATCAAGGTGAGAGCTGGGGGACAGCTTTCTCCCAGACAGAAAGGTGGGCAAGAGCCATTGTACCTTTTCTGAGGCCTCCACACAGAGAGCCACAGAGCCTGCAGGCATATTTTCCATATGAATGGCTGGTCTTGGCTCATGCCTCACAAGTTCCAAAATTCTCTCAAACAATCAACAGCTGGTCTCAGTGAGCCTTCACCAGCACCTGTACCTCTTGCTAAGTGGCCCCAGGCCCAGCACTAACAGCAGCCAGCCTAGTTTCACAGATTGTCTTCACCTGGGAACCACCAAGTCCAGCACAAGTAGCAGCCATCTGCAGATTGCTTTGTAGTTCATGCAGGGTGGCCCTGGGCAGAACACAGGTAGGGGCTGACCTTGGTCTGCACCACCCTGGAAACCCCAGAGCCTTTGCACCCAGTGGAAAATTACAGATTATGTCAGAGCATCAACACTCAGCCCCTGCATAGCTGATCATCCATGGTGGGTGGAGGTGGGTGGTCAGTGGTCAGAGCCAGTCCTTGCAGCTGACTGGCCTGGGTAAATCCACCCAATTACCTGCCAACAGCAATCAAATCTCAACTACAAGAGGAGGGCATACTCAACTCACATGAAGGGTGCACCTCGAGCACCCACCTTGGGTGATAGGGAAGGCTGTGCTACTGGACCCTACGGGACAACTATTACATTAGGCCATGTTACAAAGGCAGGGAGTCATAGCACCTCTACCTACTACATAGAAACAAACAGAGAGGCTGCCAAAATGAGGAGACAAAGAAACATGGCCCAAATGAAAGAACGGAATCAAAACTCCAGAAAAAGAACCAAACGAGAGAGAGAAGAAATCTATGAGATGCAGAGTTCAAAACACTGCTCAAGTGTTTTGGATGCTCAAGGAACTTAGTGAGGACCTCAACAGCATAAAAAAGATTCAGTCACAAACAAAGGATACACTAATTGAAATAAAGAACAATTTACAGGGGGACAACAGTAGAGTGAATGAAGCCAAGAATCAAATCAGTGATTTGGAACATAAGGAAGCAGAACAAAACTAAACTAAACAAATAAACAACACCAAAAAACACCCCCCCAACCAATTAAAACAACAAGAAGAATAAAGAATCCAATAAAACAAGGATAGTGTAAGCAGCCTTTGGGACAATTTCAAGCAGTCCAACATTTACATAATAGGGGTGCCAGAAGGAGAAGAGAAAGAGCAAGAAATTGGAAATCTATTTGAAAAAATAATGAAAGAAAACTTCCCTATTTTGGCGAAGGAAATAGACATACAAGTCCAGGAAGCACAGAGAATTCCAAACAAGTTGGACCCAAAGAGGACCACATCAAGATACATCATAATTAAAATGCCAAAAGGTTAAAAAGATAGAGAATCTTAGAAGCAACAAGGGAAAAGCAGTTAGTTATCTACAGGATAGTTCCCCATAAGACTGTCAACTGATTTCTCAAAAGAAACTTTGGCAAGACATATCCAGTCATGAAAAGCGGGGACCTATACCCAAGATTGCTCTACCCAGCAAAGGTATCATTTAGAATCAAAGGGCAGATAAAGAGCTTCCTGGACAAGGAAAAACTAAAGGAGTTCATCATCATCAAACCATTATTATTTTTAAGCATATTTTATTGATTATGCTATTACAGTTGTCCCAATTTTTTTCTCCCCTTCATCCCCCTCCACCCTGCACCCTTCTGGTATTCCCCACCCCCCTCCCCTGTTCATGTCCATGGATTGTACGTCTAAGTTCTTTGGCTTCTCCATTTCCTATACTATTCTTAACCTCCCCCTGTCTATTTTATGCCTACCAGTTATGCTTCTTATTCCCTGTACCTTTTCCCCCTCTTCATCCCCTCCCCCTCACCAGTGACAACCCTCCATGTGATCTCCATTTCTCTCATTCTGTTCCCGTTCTAGTTGTTTGCTTAGTTTTTTTTTTACGTTTGGTTGTTGATAATTGTGAGTTTGTTCTCATTTCATTGTTCATATTTTTGATCTTCTTCTTTTTCTTAGGTAAGTCCCTTTAACATTTCATATAAAAAGGGATTGGTGATGGTGAACTCCTTGAACTTGATCTTATCTGAGAAGCACTTTAACTGCCCTTCCATTCTAAATGATCGCTTTGCTGGATAGAGTAATCTTGGATGTAGGTCCTTGCCTTTCATGACTTGGAATACTTCTTTCCAACCCCTTGTTGCCTGTAAGGTTTCTTTTGAGAAATCAGCTGACAGTCTTATGGGAACTCCCTTGTAAGTAACTGTGTCTTTTTCTCTTGCTGCTTTTAAGATTCTCTCCTTATCTTTAATCTTGGGTAATGTAATTATGATGTGCCTTGGTGTGTTCCTCCTTAGGTCCAGCTTCTTTGGGACTCTCTGAGCTTCCTGGACTTCCTGGAAGTCTATTTCCTTTGCCAGATTGGGGAAGTTCTTCTTCGTTATGTTTTCAAATAAGTTTTCAATTTCTTGCTCTTCCTCTGCTCCTTCTGGCACCCCTATGATTCAGATGTTGGAATGTTTAAAGTTGTCCCAGAGGTTCCTAAGCCTCTCCTCATTTTTTTTGAATTTTTGTTTCTTCATCCTGTTCTGGTTGAATGTTTATTTCTTCCTTCTGCTCCAAACCGTTGATTTGAGCCCCGGTTTCCTTCCCATCACTGTTGGTTCTCAGTATATTTTTCTTTATTTCACTTTGCATAACCTTCACTTTTTCCTGTATTTTGCAACCATACTCAACCATTTCTGTGAGAATCCTGATTATAAGTGTTTTGAACTCTGCATCTGATGGGTTGGCTATCTCTTCATCACTTAGTTGTATTTTTTGAGTTTTGATCTGTTCTTTCACTTGGGCCATATTTCTTTGTCTTGCAGCTGTTATGTTGTAAGGGGTGGAGCCTTAGGTATTCACCAGGGTGGGGCAACCCAGGTCGCTGCATTGTGGCACTGTCTGTGGAGGAGGTGTCAGAGAGTGAACAATGCCACTTGCTCAGCTCTCACCCCACTTTCCATCACTTCCCCTGCTACCCACAAGCAAATTCAGCCCTTTCAGGTGCTGATTCCTGGGTGGGAGGGTTTGTGTACATTCTAGGGCCTCTCCAACAGACTCTCCTGTGAGACTGGGAGTTTCACTCACCTTCGAAACCCCCACAGAATTTTATAGCCAGAGGTTTTGAGTCTTTATTTTCCCATGCTGAAACCCTGGCTTTCGAGGTCTGTCTTGCTCCCCTGGTGTTTCTCCCATTTTTTCCACACGTGAATGTGGGACCACCCAATCTACCAGCCGCTTCTCCTGTGCAGTTCACTGCCTTGCCTCATGTCCTCTGTGCCCCGCTGCCTGCCTCCGCCCCTCCTGCCAGTCTGGATGAATGTTTCTTTATCTCCTTGGTTGTCAGAGTTCTATGCAGTTTGATTTTCTGGCAGTTCTGGTTGTTTTTTGTTTTTATGTTGGTGGTTATCCTTCTTTTGGTTGTGTGAGGAAGCGAAGCATTTCTACCTATGCCTCTATCTTGGCTGGAATTCCACCAAATCATTATTATATGAAATGTTAAAGGGACTTATTTAAGAAAATAAGATCAAAACTATAAACAATAAAATGGCAATAAATACATATCTATCAACAATTGAATCTAAAAAAATAAACTTAAGCAAAGAGGAAAAACAGAGATAGAATCATGGATACAGAGAGCATTTTGGTGGTTGTCAGATGGGAGAGGGTGTGGGCGAAGGGGTGAAGAGGTGAGGGGATTAAGAAGTACAAATTGGTAGTCATAGAATAGCCATGAGGATGTAAAGTACAGTAGGGAGAAATGGAGTAGCCAAAGAACTTATAAGCATGACCAATGGACATGAACAAAGATGTGGAGATTGACTGAGGGAGTGGAGGTGCTGGGTGGAGGGGGGCAAAAGGGGAAAAGTTGGGACAACTGTAACAGCAGAATCAGTAAAATATAATTTAAAAATAAGTTGTATTTCTATTCATTAGCAATGAAAAATTTAATATCAATAAATAATGCCAATTGCAATAGCATAAAAATATGAAATAGTGATAAATCTGATAAAAGATGTGCAAGACCTGTGTATTGAAAACTAAAACATTGCTGAAAGAAATTAAAGAGTCCCTGAAGAAACAGATACTATACTATATTCATAGATTAGGAGACTCGATGTTAAGGTATTTGTTTATTTAATTGAAATATTATGATATACAGTGAAATATACTGGTCTTAAGTGTACAATTCGAGTTTTGATAAATGTGCACACCTGTGTGACACAGATCCTTTTAAGATAAACAGCATTTCTACCTTGGCTGGTGTGGCTCAGTGAACTGAGTGCCGACCTGCAAACCAAAAGGTCGCTGGTTCGATACCCAGTCAGGGCACATGCCTTGGTTGTGGGCCACGTCCCCAGCTAGGCCTGTGTGAGAGGCAACTGATCAATGTATCTCTTGTACATTGATGTTTCTCTCCCTCTCCTTCTCCCTCCCTTCCCCTCTCTCTAAAAGTAATTAATAAAATCTTTAAAAAAAAAAACAGAGAACATTTCCATCACTCTAAAAGTTTCTATAAGAAAAAAAGTTTCCTTATGACCTTTCCCAGTCAACCCCTGCCGTTCTGGACACAATGACTGTTTCAATTTCTTCACCATAGATTAGTTTTGCGTATTTTGGAGTTTCATATGAATGGTTAACATCCAATTTTTGCTGCTCACTTTCAATTCTTATGGTACCTCAATTTCCCCATCTTTGAATTTTGTATTTTAATTCCTTTCCAGACAGTTGATGTGCTTTCAAATATATTTTTCTCCAGAAAGAGTGTGTGGGTGGTGTATTTTCTGGACTCCTGTGAATGAGAGAATGACATTCTGTTACCTCTACCCGTGGACAAAGACGTGGCTGGCGTGGGATTCATGACCTAGTTCCGCTGATAGTGTTTAATGCTGCAGAGTCTCCGGTCACCTTGACTTTGGTTCCTTTGAAGGTAAACTTTTTTCCTGCCTGGATGCTTTTAGATATTTTTTGGCCCTCATTTTTGAAATTTAAAGTCTGGCATTCTCCAAGGCAGAATGTAGACATGTCTTAAGAGAAAAGAGTTGGCGCTCATCGTTCCCTGAAAGCATTACTGAGTAATGCTTTGGAAATGAGCAATGAGATGGAAATGTAAATGGTCCTGGACGTGTGAGCGCCTGCCGCAACCTGAAGTAGTCACCTTGGGAGTTCGGGCTCAGACCCTTCCAGGGTGTTGCTATCACATGTCGTTTGGAGACCCTCTTTGTTTTGAGGAGCTGGTCTCAGGGATGGCAAATTCCACCCACTGAACGTGGACTTGGGTTTCAGAAACAGTCAAAGGGCATTCGGTGCTAAATTCTGGCGAAGAGGACAGGATGAGGGATGCACTTTTTTTTTCATGCTAGAATAAATGATACCTGTAATGTAACAACTCTAAAACGTCCTCAAAGCCACTTCTTAGTGAGGAATTTAAAAAGCTGTCTTATCAGCCATGACCAGGTGGCTCAGTTGGTTGAAGCACCCTCTCATACACCAAAATGTTGTGAGTTCAATCCCCAGTTAGGGCACATACCTAGGTTGTGGGTTTGATCCCTGGTCGGGGTGCATAGAGGAGGCAACCAATGAATGTTTCTCTCACATCATTGTTTCTCTCACTCTCCCTCTCTCTCTCCCTCCCTCTCTTAAACATATCCTGAAGTGAAGATTAAAGGGAAAAAAAGTTGTCTTATCACCCATGCCTCTGTGCTTTTGCGTATGCCATTCTCTCTGCCTAAAGTGCCTTTCCCAGTGGCTTGGACTCAGACCCCACAGCTGGGGCGCAGGCCTCCCGCTCTGGAGTGTCTCACAGTGAGTGCTTTCTCATTCCTCCACCGCCTTGGGAGCATTTCAGGAAAGGGTGGTTTTTTTTGGTCTGGTGCCTGACACATAGTAGGTAGCAGCAAATGTAGAAATAGAAAAGTGTTATATGTGTTAGGAAATGACAGGACCTCCCAGGCTTACTGTCTTGAGGTAGTCGACATCCACTTGAACGTGGACAGTGATGGTGTGTTGGAAGCAGCAACAAACTGACTCTGGTTGCATCACCAGCAACGGTGTGCTGGTGGATGCTAAATAACGTGGGGGGTGGGGTGGGGGGGAGGAGCCTTGATTTTTAGCGTTTGACTATTTCTCTGGTGTAAATACTCCCACTATAGGTGATTTCAAGCTACCAATGTGAAGTCAGCCAGCTAGCAAAATTACTGAACACCTAAAAATTGGCTCTTGCAAGCTGGCTCCCTTACACTACTGCAAAAAATATATCCCTTTTCTGGTTTTCCACCATAATAGTTCATTTGGGTGGCCCTTTTGCCATTTTTACAGCACACGTCTATGTATTGTATGTTTTCTCCCTTGCGTCAATCCAATCATTAATCCTATTCCCATTTTATAGCAAGTAAAATAAGGCCTAGAGACTAAGGGGCTTCTCCAAGGCAGCCAAGCTTTCCCGTCTGTTCCGGGGTCATTCTTGCTGGAGCTCACTGCCAGGGCCACGTGCCGGAGGGCCACGTGCTTGCCCAGCCTCCTGTTCGCTGGTGTTGACGTGAGGTTGCCGGGAAGGACCCAAGGACCCTGGACTTGGCCTCAAACATCCCTGCTGGGCTGCAGTGAGTTGTGATGAATGGTCTCTGTCATGTTCCTTTGTGACCTGACGAACAGGGGACAGAGTTTAGCAACTTTTATTATATGGACATCAGCTGCTGCCACCACTTTCGTGGCCTAATTCAGAATCTGGACAGTGCCTCGTTGTCTGACATGTGAAGTGCTGAGCTCCTCTCCACAGTCTGAGGGTTTAGCCTTTTTCTTTCAGGTAAAGCCAAGTAGCCAGCCAAAGCTGAGTTCCTGGGGAGCCCAAGCTGAGGGCAGTGACGGCTCCCCCAGGTGAGGGGTGGACCCGCTGCCTGCTGGCTGCTTGGTTTTGTCTTCAGTGGCCTCCCAGTTTCAGGGCTTGTGGAAGGTCTGTGTTGGGGACCGTGTGAGGCTTTCAGGGAGGTCACCTCGATATATGATGCCACAGAAAGCAAGTACTGTGCTGGGCCTGGGCAATCTGGCTCCAGCTCCTGCACTATGGAGGAGGAAACCGAGGGGAGCAGTTGCTCAAGGTCATGCAGCAAGTGGCAGGTGGCAGTGCCAGGACGAGGCCCCAGGGCTCCTGACTCCTCACTCGGGGCTCGTCCTCTGCCCTTTGCATCTCTGAGAGAGCAACAGCCTTGTTCCCTTTGTTGGGGGGGTGACAGAGAAGGCCCGGCTTGAGCCCTTGGGACCTTGGTCTGGCTCCCTGCTTCCTGGGTTTTCCCACACTTCCCTGAGGAGGCCAGGCCACCTGCCTATGACACCTGGTGTGTCCTGTTTAGGTGAACCAAGCTGTACCGGGACGAGGAGGCCACAGAGACCACTTCCCAGAAGGGAACACGCCCGGCGTGCAGGGAGACGAGGAGGGAGGACGGGTGCAGACTCAGACCTGCTGTTTCTGAGAAGCGGGGCTGGTATCTGCCAGGGGGCCCTGCCCTCACTGTGGCTCTTCCTGTCTGGGCCTTGACAGTGTCTGCTCAGCGGAGGCCTTCCTAGCCGTGTCCCCGTCATGATGGCTCTAGGGAGTGTCCAGGCACGTCCAGACCTGTGCTAGTGCTTTTGGCACCGTGGGTCTCCTGCTGCAGCAGCTGGCTGTGCTGCAGCACAGTCGGAGGCCTCAGGACAGCCGGCCTGGGCTGGCATCCTTCTAGCGTATCCGGGATGTTCCAGGAACCGTGCGGTAAATCCTGCTGAGTATAGGCCAAGTGAGCCAGGAAGGGCAGGGAGCCGCGGCCGGGGCTCGGGTTGGCAGAGTCATTCTCGTCACCTGTCCCTCTGCAGCCAGCGCCAGGGAGGGAGGGGCTGCCCTGGCCCTTGGTCGTGAGGAAGGGTCGTGGGGAGACATTAATAGGCTTTACCCTCTACCATGTGTTTTCACTCATATCCACTTCATTTTCGCAGTAGCTCTATTCTCGCTCCCATTTTAAACTGAAGAGATGGGGACACAGAAATGTGAAGTGACTTTGCCCATCACACTTCGCAGTCAGGCTGGAATCCCTGTCACTATTACCTGTGGGACCTTGAGCAAGTTAGTTCAGTTTCTGAGCCTTGACTCCTCCCTGTAAGCGGGAATCTTGCTACTTACTGCTCGGACTTGCTCAGGCAGCACCGTGCTTTACCCACCCCCCAGCCCCCACCCCCCAGCCCAGCCGCTTGGCTCTCCCCGCCCCTAAGACAGTGGAGCTGGGCCTGGAATTGAGCCTCTACTCCGTTTTTCTGTCCCCCTCCCCACTTACCCTTTGGTATGTGTGAGGTAAACTTACCACTTTTGGAGAAGGAATTCTTATTAAGAAATAAAGGGAAACCCAGAACTACGAAAATGAGCAAGTGAAGGAAGGACAGAGTGCCCATGCCTCATCTGCGCGTCCCGGAGTCTCAGGCTGGCTTGTGGGGGGCTCACCCTCACCTGCCCCTGCTCCTCTGTTCCCTCCCAGCATGGCTGGCCAGTCTAGGCTTGCACAGGCTCCCTGGAAGCTCCTCCAGGGTCCTTGGGCCCTGCTAGAAGCTTCTCCTACCTGCTCTGAGAGTGGGCTTTAAAGTAGACTCATGGGCGGATGGCCTGAGCCCTCGTTGAACTGGGAAGGGTGGCCAGCAAGGACCAGTCCTGCAGTGGGCTCAGCTGCGCCGTTAGATGGCTCAGAGCAGCTTCTCAGCACAGCTGTTGCCTCCATGGTGTGCAGGTTTTTTGTTTTTATTTTAAGATTTGATCTATTTATTTATTTTCAGAGAGAGGGGAAGGGAGGGAGAGAAACATCAATGTGTGAGAGAAACACTGCCCACTGGGGTGTCCCCGGACCGGAGACCTTTCAGTTTGCAGACTGGCGCTCAGAGCCACAGCAGCCAGGGCCATGGGACGCAGGTTTTTTAACTGATGACCGTGGTGCGTCTGGGAGGCCCACACTTGGGATGGTAGTGGACACTGAAGCATGAGTCAGGGGCACTTCAGGGCTCGTTCGTACCTGGTTTCCTTCTGTCAGTCAGTCTTCACAGGCCTCCCGTTCAGGAATCTGGTGGGACTGAATTTAAGCAGCTCAAAAAAACAATATACTCAGTTACATTCAGCTCCCATTAAGCCTGTCCAGCGCGGGTCCGTCCGTCCTTCCTTCCTTCCATGTGTCTGGCAGTCACTGATCTTGCCTCTGCAAGGGTATGGGTTTTATTCAGCACACAACGTACACAGGTGTTTTGGTTCCAGTATATAGTGACCTACGGAGGTTTTTACTCCTAATTAGGCAATTATTATATTTTGTGTTCTTGGCTAAATATCCCCAGAAGGCCCTGTTCCTATGACTCCAGCCCCGTCCCTTGGACGAGCATGCTAGGCTCTGCTCCCCAGCCATCCTGACTTTGGACCCCAGGTCTTGTTCACCTCCACACCTTTGAGCGCACCAGCCCTTCTGTGCTCCTGGCTCCTCCCCTGCCTTTGGTTTTCTGCTTAGGTGTCATCTCTTTTTCTTTTTACTGTCCCCTGGTGGCCCCTCCCCAGTATGAGGTGTCCATAGGACCCTCTATCTAGCCCTACCACCGCTGTGGAAGTCGGCTTAAAGGTTCCCTCTGGAGCTCTGAGAGGTCGGGGCCTGGCCCCCTTGCATAGTCCCGGCACTTAGCGCAGGGCCTACCGCGGAGTAAGAGGGCAGTGGATACTGTGGAATAAGCGAGCGGGAGTGGGAACCCATGATTGTGACAGCAACAGTCCCTGGCTCCGGGGCACGCGGCACCATAGCTGGGACCCCAGACACGCAGTGATGGCCTGGCCACACCGGCATTGCTTATTTTTAGGCGTCAGGAGGGCTGGACAGGTGATGGCAGCCAGAGTTGCTGAGCCCCGCTCTGGGTCCCCCACCTCCCCTCCTCCGCTCCATCTTCTCCTGCTGCTCCTCCTGCCCCTGTTCTCTCCAACAGTCACTCCCCTGCTGCCCCATCACCCACACGAGGACTTCGCGGCATCAGTTAGCCCCTCTCCCTTGAATTTCCCTCTTTCTTCATCTTCCCCTCTCCTGAAACAGCTTCCCTTCTGTCTGCTGAGCCCTCAAGTTCTGCCTCAGTTCTCTGCTCCCCTTCACCTCTTAGCACTTCAGGATTTGACCTCTGTTCCCGACTCACTGAAATGGCTTCTTAAAGGTTACCTGCCATAGACCCCGAGTTTTCAGTTCCCATTCCGCCGTGCCTGCAGCAGCCCACTCGACCACCTGCTCCCTCTTCCTCAAATTCACTTCTTGGGTTCTCCTGCTCTTTGCTCCTGCCTTGTCTACTTCTGACTCTTCCTTCCTTCTTGTCCTCTGGCCTGTGTTCTGTTCTCTCTCTCCCCTCCTCTCCTTGGTGAGCTCATCTTGATATGGATGACTCCCAAATGTTCTTGCTTCTTTACACGGGTGTTCCACCATTTATACATCACCCCTCAGGGCCCACTTCTGCCATCCCATGCCGCGTTCACTCAGACTGAAACAGGGAGCCCTGGCTGAGGGGGAACCCTCAGATATTGAAAACTTGAATTAAAAAGGGGAAAACTGTCACTGAAAAGTCACAAGAAGTTTTTGTTTTTGTTTTTGTCTCCAGAGGTAGTAACTTCAGGTCATGTTTGGAGCAGGCACTTCCTTCGTTTCAGGGAATCGCCCAAAGGGGCCCTGTCATTACACACACGTGAAGTAAGCATTTACCCTTCGCTCGTGGGGAGCGCGGAAGTTGTGGGCACCTGAGGGTACCCACTGTCATCCAGCCCTTGTTTGCTCTTGTGTAGAGTGGAGCCACAAGTCTCTCCTGAAGCCGTGTGAATTTGCAGGGCACTGAGCGGCAGACTGTCCTTGTGGGCTGAGTCTTCTCGTTGGGCCAGTGGTATGTAGACATCTGGAGCTGAGTGAAGAGGACCAAGGGCAGGACCCTCGAGGGTGTTCCTGGGAGGAGACACTGAAGCCAGAGCAGTCTGGACAGGGCTCATTCATCTGGACCGGATGGGCTTGCGTGGTTGATGTGTATGATCACGTGTGGCCTCCCCCCTGGATAGAAGTCAGCATGGGGTCAGGGATGGTGCATCTGTCAGTGTCCCTCATTAACTGATGGATAAACGTTGTAGTCTGCTGTACTTGAGGCCATAGAGCAAGAGCACCCTCTCTTGGTAGGGTTCATCATTCTGGGAAAAGGAGGAAGGCAGGTTTCCACCGGGTTACTGGGTAACCCTCTTTCTCTCCTCTGCAGGCAGACTGGGAGTGTGACCTTCAGGGGCCTGTGGGCCCCAGGAGAGGCCCCTCCTCTAGCCATCCGTCGTTTACCTCTGTGTTCTGCTTTCCTTCTACCGCCCTCAGTGAGGGTTTGGAGGCACGGCCAGTGGGCCTGCCTCTCTGGTTTGTGGGGCTGGGGCAAGAGGCCTACCTAACATATGTCTAAATATTTAAAAGTGAAAAACGAAACTAACAAACTTATATAAATGTGTTCTAACCTCCTACTTTGACGAATATACCTTTGTAATGACAAAATTGGAAAATAATGTAACTCAAAGTTAGCAAAGCATCCAAATTGATTGGATTTAACTGGTGTTGTGCATAATGGGCCAGGATAAGCGGGTACCTAGTGAAGACAGATGTGATTCTTATATAATTCCCCACAAATGTTTTTGCCTTTATTTTAGCAAAATCACAAATTATATTGACTCGGTCAAGGTTTTAACTAATTTGTGCACTGTTGATACCAATGATCTAAAAGATAAAAGCACAAAGAACACTTTCCAAAAGCATAGAATTTGAATTTCTTATTAAAATGTAAATTGAGCCATGGCCGGTGTGGTTCAGTGGATTGAGAGCTGGCCTGCAAACCAAATGGTTGCTGGTTCAATTCCCAGTCAGGGCACATGCCTGGGTTGAGGGCCAGGTCCCCATCAGGGGGCACGTGAGAGGCAAGCACACATTGATGGTTCTCTCCCTTTCTTTCCCTTGCTTACTCTCTAAAAATAAACAGATAAAATGTAACTTGAAGTAAATGTAAAACATTAAAAAATTAAAATCGATTTCCATAGGTTTTCAAAGAAGTTCCTTTTCTTCTAAGAGTCATCTATTAAAATAAAAGGCAAAACACTAGTTTAGATGAATTAACATAAAAATTTAGAGTAAAATTTTTGTATAAAGTCGATGATTTAAAGTTTTATTTTATGAAAAGTTAATTGAATCTTATAACATGTTTTTATAAAAATAAAACTATTTCTAATTCTAGTATTCAACACGCAGCTGGTGGCCCAGGTAAAGAAAGAATAAGTATCAGCAATTGCTAATTCTCTGCTAACACATAACTCCTTCCACGGTGGTGATTGAAACAGGAAGGGAATCTAGAAAATGAACACTCAGCCTGCTGGTAAAAGATACTTTGTTGTGGTATCTGGAAGGAAGGGTTTGACAAATGAATTCATTTGTCTTTCCCTTTCCTGAGCGCTGCTGTGGCGAAATTTCCCCTGTCCTCGAAAGCAGGGTCATCCCCAGCGCTGGCTCTGCCACAACCCATGTGTTTGGCTTAGTTGCCTTTGTCTGGAAGCCGTAGGGAAAGAGACGTGGAGAAACGGCAGTGGCAGAGAGCGTGGTTGCAGGTTGCGTGTTGTGCTGGGCCAGCCCTGGGCTGGGCTCCTGAGAGAGGAAGGCGCTCCTGTGTGTGAGTTTTATTGTAACAGCTCTACTGTAACGAAATTCACGTACCATACAATTCACCCAGTTAAAGTGAACAGTTTAGTGGTTTTTAGTGTATTCACAGAGCTGTGCCACCATCACCACTAATTTCAGAGTGGTGTCACTCTCAGAGTTTTTTCACTAATTTCAGGGGTTTTTGTCACTTTCAGGAGAAATTCTGTACCCATTAGCAGTCACTTCCATTCTCCCCTCCTCCAAGTCCCTGGCAACCACATATGTACTTTCTGTCTCTATGGATTTATCTTCTCGGGGCATTTAATATAAATGAAATCATAAATGTTGAGCCTTTTGTGACTGGCTTATTTCACTTAGCATGATGTCTTCAGGGTCCCTGCGTGTTGAGGCGTGCATCAGTACTTGCTTCCTGTCCCGGCCGGATGAGATACCGTCGACTGCGTGCACCACGTTCTGTGTGTCCATCACTGATCACATTTGGATCGTGCCCGCGTTCTGACTGCATTATTATGAACAGCATTGCCGTGAGCAGTCAGGTACCAGTGTTTGTGTGGACCAATGTTTTCAAGTCTCTTGGGCAAACACCCAGGAGCGGAGTAGCAGGGCCACTTGTGTCTCTAACAGGGCGCGTTGGATCTAAGGGTGGTGCTGGCAGGCCGGCCTCTGAGGCGCAGTGGGGAATGACGGAAGAGGCTGTTGTCACACTGGGGCCCAGTGGCCAGAAGAGGGTCGGGCCGGAATGGTGGCTGTCACCTGTGGGAGATGGCCAATGTAATTTGGGCACTGACATGAAATGTGACCTTGTTTTGTGGGTCTAGACTTCGGAGGTGGTAACTCACCCATTATGGGGCCATTACTCCCAGCCATCCAGGCCTGGCTTTCGGGGCACAGGTCCTGTGAGTCCTGTTTCATCATCGAGGGGTCTCACGTTTGTCTCCTCCCCCCACCCCTCTGCCAGCACTCAGGGTGGCCTCCCATCACTGATGACCTCTTGTTTGCCTTTTATATTTTCAGACCACAAAGTAATGCACGGATACAGAAAGTGGAAACATCGCAGAGATACAGAGTATGGAAAGTTAGACCCCCCACATTGAACCCCCCCCCCCCCCCCCCGGAATAACTGTCATCAACAGTTTAGTGTGTTGTTCTCCAAATTTGTATCCACATACTAACATATTTTTATTTCTTTTTAAAAACCAAAGTGTTATGTGTACTGTTTATCTCACAACTTGTTTTTCCTTCCATCAAAATACATTGGACATCTTTCCATGAAAATACATATAAATCTGCTTCCTCCTTTTAAACAGCTATACGTAGTCTCCTGTGTGGCTCTACAGGAGTTTATGTAGCCAGTCCCCTATTTATGGGCATTTTTGGGTTGTTTCCAAGTTTCTGCCATTGTAAACAATGTTGCAATGAGTGTTTTTGTACACATATTTCTTTTTTTTATCTTCACCGGAGGACACGTTTATTGATTTTAGAGAGAGAGGAAGGTGGGTGGGGGAGGGAGAGAGGGGGAGGGGGGAGACAGAGAGAAACATCAATCAGCACCACCCCCTTCCCGCCCCCCCATACCCCTACACTCCAGCACTAGCCCAGACCTAGGTATGTGCCCTGAACGGGAAGTGCACGATACTCCAACCAACTGAGCTGCCCTTCAGGGCTGTGCACATATTTCTTTATGCGTTCATGGGAGTTTTTCTGTAGATCAACTCCCAGAAGTGGAAATACTGGTTGGAGGACATGAACATTGACTATTTTATTTTATTTTATTTTTTAATTTAATTTAATTTTTAAAGTACTTTTGATTTTTATTGTTGTTCCAGTACAGTTTTCTGCCGTTTCCCCCCACTGTTCCCCACCCAAACCCCTCCCCACCTCCCTCCCCTGTTTCCACCCGCCTTGTTATTGTCCATGTGTCCTTTACAGTTGTTCCTGCAAACCCTTCACCCTTTTCCCCTCCCCTCTGGTTACTGTCAGCTTGTTCCCAATTTCAATGTCTTTGGTTATATTTTGCTTGCTTGTTTGTTTTGTATAAACATTGACTATTTTAAATAGATACTACCAAATTTCCCTCCAAAGGCATCATTCAGTTAGTTCGTGCTTTCCTCAGCTCCTGAGAATGCTGGCTCCCTGGTCAGCATTTCTCTAGCGCTGGCTGTTGTGCATTTCGTCACGTCTCGGCAGCACGCCCTCTTCCCTCTCTTGCATCGGCCTCCTAAAGGTCCTGCTATGCCTGGCTTCTCTACTTTTGCATATTAACCTGTCTAATACCTCATTCTATTTATGACCATGCCCACTTAAGAAGCCCTTTACAAAACTGGAACAGGTCGGTCCAGGACACCTTTATTCAGTATATGCCAGGCACTGTCTACAGCGTAATGCTGAACAAAATGGATAAGGGCTCTGCTACTGTGGAGTTAACTCCTGTAGTGAGACACATACCACAAAGAAGCAAAAGATTATCAGAGAGTTGTAAGTGTTATCTTGAGAATGAATATAGGAAGATGCAATGGCTACTGGGAGGCTGGCTGAGGGTGGGTAGTCAAGAAAAGATGTGGGAGAAAACACTTAAACTGAGCTCTGCATGGCAAGAGCAGATGCCGTGGAAGAGCATGCTAGGCAGAGGGAATAGCATGTGCAAAGGCCAGAGAGTAAGAAGGAGCTTGGCGTAGTAAGAGATGAAGGATGCCTGCGGGGCTAGAGTGGAGTGGAGGGGGTGTTGGGCAGAATGGGGCACAGTGACAGTTGAGGCTTAGCCGGGTCTGGATGGGTGCAGTTTTGTGAACCAGAACAAGGAGTTTGAACTGTAAGTGTGATGAGAAGCCAGTGAAAGAGTTTATTCATGGAAGTGACCTGATCTGACTTACGTTTTCAGAAGATCACTCTTACTCGGAATGGGAGATGGATTGTATCTGGGTAGGAGAGGAAAGCCAGGAGACCCATCAGGAGAGACCGTGGTGGCTTGGACGAGAGTGAAGGCAGTGCCCTGGCCGGGTGGCTCAGTAGAGCGTTTTCCCTCATACCAAGAGGTTGCGGGTTCGATCTCTGGTCGGGGACATACCAGAGGCCACCGATCGATGTTGCTCTCTCACATGGATGTTTCTCTCTCCCTTCCTGTCTCTCTAAAAAAATCAATAAAAAACATACCCTCGAGTGAGGATTAAAAGAAAAAAGAGCGAAACCAGTGCAGGTGGAGAGGAGCGAACAGGTTTTGGATGGACTAACTAGGTAGACAGTGGTATTATTTCTTTATTTAAAAGGTTCTATTTATTTTTAGAGAGAGAGGAAGGGAGGGAGAAAGGGAGGGAGAAACATCGAATTGCTAGAGAGAGAAACGTTGATTGGTTGCCTCTCGCATGCCCCCAGGCATGTGCCCTGACTGGGAATTGAACTGGCCACCTTTCGGTTTGTGGGATGACGCCCAACACACTGGGCCACACCGGCTGGGGTGGTGTTGTTTATCGATACGGGGAAAGCTGAGGGAGGAATGGATTTGGGGTAGCAAGTCAGCGTTGTTTTCTGCCCAAAGCCAAGTTTGAGATGTTTATTAAGTATTCACATGGAGATGTCTTGTAGGCGGTGCATATTTGAGCATAGAATCCCAGGGAGGTCCAGACTTCACTCTGTTCATGTGGATTTGGGAGCCATAAGCATGTACCGTGTTTCGCCATGTATAATGTGCACCCACATTTCTGTGGGTATTATACATGAGATTACTATGCCTATCATATGTAATCATTATACCCACGTCTAATGTGCATCCTTATTTTTCCCTCAAAAATGTGGACAAAAAGTGCACATTATACATGGTAAAATATGGTAGGTGAAGTTTAAAACCTTGAAGTGGGAGGGAGTCCCCTAGGGAGAGTGTATGGACAGCAATGAGAAGGGGTCTTGGGACCAGGCGTGAAAGGTAAAGAAAAGAAGGGAGGACTCACGGAGGAGGAGGCTGAGAAGGAGTTGTCTTGGAGGCTGAAGGAGAGCCTAATTAAGAAAACATGGAGTAGAGAAATGAAGAGAATGATGTTACTCAGGGGGAAATGGTCAGCTGTCTGAAATACTGATGGGGTGCCTGCCCACTGGAGCGGTTTCAGTGGCAGGCAGTGAAGAGAGACTGAGGGATGGGGGTGGAGTCCGGGCCTGCTGCCATTGCCCTAGAGAATGCGGAGGGGAGGGGAGGGCAATGGGGAGCACCTGGGAGGTGGTGTGAGATTGCGGGAGGCTTTGAAGACAGGAGGCACTAGAGCGTGTTCACCTAGTGATGAGTGGATTCAGCAGAAAAGGAGAAATGAATGATGCAGGAGCGGGGATATGTGCAGGAGCCGTGTCCTTCGGGAGGATGGCATTGGGACACACGAGTGGTGCAGGGACGCTCTTCTTCCTCACAGGAGGGACGCAGAGGGTGGTCTTCATATGGGTAAGTAGGTGCTTTGGAGGAGGAGAGATGAGGGGGTTCAGGTGGCCTGATTGTACCAGGGTTTTCCCTGGGAGTGCGGAGCCCAGTGATTGTGTGTGGTGGGGAGAAGGGAGGAGGGCCGAGGAGTGCTGAGCAGGGATGAGCTCGTCACGTTGGAGGGGGAAACGTCCATTTCAGGACAGTGTGCTGGCTCCCTGGGCATGTGGGCACCCGTTCAAGATTGACTTATAACTGTCTCCAGCTGTGTACTCAGAGGGGCTCCTCCTGTCTTTTTTCCAGGCCCAGCTTTCCCGGGCCCGCAGCTTTGCTCCTGCGCTTCCTCAGCAGCATCTGAGCCAGAGGGATGGAAGGAGGAGGCAGGAGAGGAGGCTGGGCACACACAATGAAATAAAACCGAGTTGGCTCCTCATCCCCAGTTCAGGAAGTCCCACCGTGACCCTGTGTGGTAGCAGGAGACCAGACTGGGCCCAAGCAGGCAGAACTGGAGGCAGAGCTGGCTAATTTTAGGAGGCCTCCTGGTTCTATTGTTCTGGGTGAGGCTGGGCAGGAGCGAGGAGGCGGGTTCAGGCGTTGCTACCAGTGTGGGAAAGGAAGCGTGTGAGGAGGATGGAAACTTTGAGCTTGGTGTGCAGGTTTCGGGCTGGGGCGGTTCTGCTCTGGTTCCCACGGAGCAGGTAGGAAGTTGCCCTTCTCCTGACCCCCTTCTGCCACAAGTGGCGATTTCATCGTCCTTGCTGAGCATGCCGTTAGGTCAGCCAGACCCTCAGCTCCCACGCCTGCTCCTGCCCTGCCCCAGCCAGTGTGTGTGTGTGTCGGGGGGCCTGTCCCCACAGCCGGCTCTCAGGCTGGCCGAGGGTGAACGCCAGGCCGCCAGAGGAAACCAGCGGCCCTGTCTGATTCTCCCTGCTGCCAGGGAGGCAGCTGATCTCCATCCCACGCGGAGGGATTTGAGGCTCAGGCACATCGAATGGTTGCCCAAGACCAATGGTTGCTCACTTTGGCCTTGAGCCCTGTCACGGTCCACAGGGGTTCCTAGATTTCTGGAAGGACAGAATCCTTGTTCTGGTGAGGCTGCTGCTGTGTGCATGGCAGACTGGGTAGGCACCGTGGAAATAGTTTTCTGAGAATTTTTATGTGAGAGGCAGTGCGGGGGTCCAGGACCAGGCCCCAAAGGCCTGTGTTCAAATCTTGGTCCCATCCGGGGTTAGTCTCCGGTTAGCCCCGGGACCTTGAGCAAGCCCTTTACTTCCCTAGAGCCTCTGGGTCCTCATCTGCTGCCGGGCCAGTAATCGCTGCTGGGTTCTCAGGGTTTCTGGGAAGCTCCCATGAGGTAATGTGCCAGAGAGCGCTGCTCAAGAAGAAACTCATCAATGTGAAGCTCATAGGCCACATCAAAGGCTGGATTTTCATCTCTGCCCAAGAGGGAAAGGATTGCTCTTCAAAAGGAAAGAGGATTCATTGTACTTTTTTGGGGGGAGGTGCGATTATGACTATATGGATTTTGTTGTGGAAGTCTGGTGGCTGCTTAGGAAGAGGCACACAGGGGAGATGACCGAGGTGCACCCAGGCTGGGAACATTCCAGACCCGGCTCGTCTCCAGGGCCCTCTTGAAGTGGAGAGCCCTTGCAGGCTGGGAGAACCACTCAGAAGGCAGCTTGCATGATTTAAAATTCTTAAGATGACTTGACAGCTGGGTACGTTCTTTGTTGCTTAATAGGTTTTCTCCAGCTAATTCTCCTGGGTTCTTTCCAGTTCCTGGGCAGAAGGAGTCGGCTTTAATATCTCCTCTCACTGGCGATAAGCTGCTGCCTGGTGAATGGAGATGAGAATGTGCAGATTCGTGGGGGAGGGAGAACTGAGTGGAAGGATTTCAGCAGCAGGGCTGGAGGGAAGTCAGGCTGCCCTCAAGGTTACCTGGAGGTCATGGAGGAACTGACCCAGCCACCTGACAGATTCAGCTCGCATTGTTTTTACCCCTCTGGTTTCCTGGTGAACTCCGACTCACCCTGTAAATCAAAGTCTCCCCTCTGGGAAGACTTCCTCCATTGTTGTCAGACACAGTTAAGGGCCTCTTCCATGCTCCTATATCAATCAGTAAGGGTGCTTTTGGTTGAAGTGACAGAGGAAAATCAATTCAAATGAACTCAAATAATAAAGAGAATTTCCTGTCTCAGTTGACTGAGAATTTCAGAAGTAATCAGCTTCCGGTATGGTTTGATCAGGACTCTGGCTCTGTTTGTCATTAGTTTTCCAGATTCCACCCTCCTCTTCTGTGTTGGCTTTGTTCTCAGACTGACTTCTCCTAAGGAGGCCGGATGGCTGCCCCCAGCATGGGGCCTGCTTTCGTGCTTGCTCATGCACAGCAGGAAGAGTGTCTTCTCCCCGTGCCAGAGAGCAAACGCCTGAAGCCTCACTGCGGTTGGGCTGACCTGGACCGGACAAGAGAAGCCGTGAATTAATTGACTTAGGCTGACATTGCTTATTCTTCCTGAACATCAGTGTGTGATATAAAAGGTGAAATGATGCCAGGCAGGGACCACCTTGGAACTGGGGTGGGATCAGTCCCACCTGAACATGTGGCTGCTACAAAGTACGAATGGAGTGGCTCCCAAAGGGAGGGCTTTTGGGAAAGAATACGGGTATGCAGCCCATAAACACCCACTGTACTCCCATGGTGCTCTTATGCTGTACGAAAATCATGTGTACTTATGTTAAGTTCTCAAATTCCTCTTAATGTTGATGAAGTCCGATTTATCATTCTTTCTTTTATGAATTGTACCTTCAGTATAGATCCAGTGCAGTCCCAATACACAGCCCAGACTAACCTGTGGCCACAAAGATTCTCTCCTGTGTCCTCTGCTAGAAGTTATATAAATTTACATTTTACATTTACATCTGTGATCTATTTGAAGTCAGTTTTTGTATATGGATCGAAGTTAATTTTTCCTCCCCGCAGATACCTGCCCAGTTGTTTTGCATCATTTGCTGAAAAGGCTACCTGCTGTGTACTAAACCGCCTTTACACACCTGTTGAAAATCAGTAGTCTGCATCTGTGTGGGCCTGTTTCTGGAGTCTCTGTTCTGTTCCACTGATCTGTTTGCTTACTTTTACACACACTCTACACTGTCTTCAGTACTGTAGCTTGATCGTAAATCTTGAAATCTGATAGTGTAAATCTTCCAACTTTTTCAAAGTTGCTTTGGTTCTTCTAGGTCCTTTGCACTTTAACATAAACTTTAGAATAAACTTATAAATATATATATAAAAAAGCCTGCTGGGGTTTTGATTGGGATTGCACTGAATATATAGATAAATTTGGGGAGAACAGGCATCTTCACAATCTTGAGTCTGGCCCATGACCATGGTATGATTCCTCCGTTTATTTAAAGCTTTAATTTTCTCAGCAATATTTTGTACTTTTAACTGTACAGACATTACATGTCATTTCTCATATCTATCCCTAACTATTTTATATTGATTACTATTATAATGGCATTGTTTATTTTAATTTTTGATTGTTCATTTCTAGAAAGTAGGAATATGACTGAATTTTGTATATTGATCTTATATCCCGCAATCTTGTTGAAGTCATAAGTTATAGTACATTTTTTGGAGATTTTCATCAAATTTTCTCCATAGATGATTATATTATCTCTGACATAATAAAACTGACTGAATAAAGAGAGTTTTACTTCTTCCTTTCTATTATAGATGCCTTTTATTTCTTTTTCTTGTCTTGTTGCACTGGCCAGAACCTCCATGCGATGTTGAATAGGTGATGAGGGTGACATGATTTATTCCCAATCCTAGGGGAAAGCTCTTAGTATTTAGCCATTAAGTATGTTGTTAACTGTAGGGTTTGTTTGTTTGTTTGTTTGTTTTTGCTTTTTCTGTAAATGCCTTTTATTAGGCTAAGGAGCTTTGTTCTTTCCTAGTTTACTAAAGATTTTCCGGACTTCCAGTCAATATGGAGGTATTGGTAAACATACCTCACCTTCTCATACAACTACAGCAAAAATTACAACTAGACTACAAAACAAATATTACACAGAATTTTCAGAAAATACAGCTGTTTGGAAGTCCAACAATTAAGGATTTAAAGAAACCACATTCAGAATTTCCAGCCAAGATGGAGGCGTAGGTAGACACACTGTGCCTCCTCGCACAACCAAAAGGACAACAACAATTTAAAAACAAAAAGCAACCAGAACTGACAGAAAATCAAACTGTATGGAAGTCTGACAACCAAGGAGATAAAGAAGAAACATTCATCCAGACTGGTAGGACGGGTGGAGGCGGGCAGCCGGGCAGAGAAGACTCAGTGCAAGGCGGCAGCTGGCAGAGCCAGCTAGGTGGCAGATTGTGGAGGGGGGGTGGACAAAGCTGCAGCTGGCCAGCGAGGCAGCAGCTGGTGGACCGGGTGACAGACCACACAACCCAGCGCTCCATGTGGGGAAATAAAAACCTCAAACCACTGATTGAAAACACCTGTGGGGGTTGAGAAACTCCCAGCAGGGGGAGAAACTCCCAGCCTCATGGGAGAGTTCCTTGGAGAGACCCACAGGGTCCTAGAACGTACACAAACCCACCCACTCGGGAAGCAGCACCAGAAAGGCCCACTGTGACTGTGGGTAGTAGGGGGAGTGACTGAAAACTGGCAGAGAGTAGAGCAAGCACCATTGCTCCCTATCGGACCCCTCCCCCACATATAGCATCACAGTGCAGCCAAGTGGGTTGCCCTGCCCTGGTGAATACCTGGTGAATACCTAAGGCTCTGCCCCTTTACATAACAGTCACGCCAAGACAAAAAAAAAAAAAAAATAGCCCAAATGAAAGAACAGATCAAAGATCCAGAAAAAATACAACTAAGCAACAAACAGATAGCCAACCTATCAGATGCACAGTTCAAAACACTGGTAATCAGGAAGCTCACAAAATTGGTTGTATTTGGTCACAAATTAGATGAAAAAATGAAGGGTATGCTAAGAGAAACAAAGGAAAATGTACAAGGAACCGATAGTGATAGGAAGGAAACTGAAACTCAAATCAACAGTGTGGACCAGAAGGAAGAAAGAAACATCCAACCAGAAAAGAATGAAGAAACAAGAATTCAAAAAAATGAGGAGAGGCTTAGGAACCTCTAGGACATCTTTAAATGTTCCAACATTCGAATTATAGGGGTACCAGAAGGAGAAGAGGAAGAGCAAAAAATTGAAAACTTGTTTCAACAAATAATGAAGGAGAACTCCCCTAATCTGGCAAAGGAAATAGACTTCCGGGAAGTCCAGGAAGCTCAGAGAGTCCCAAAGAAGCTGGACCCAAGGAGGAACACACCAAGGCACATCATAATTACATTACCCAGGATTAAAGAGAAGGAGAGAATCTTAGAAGCAGCAAGAGAAAAGGACACAGTTACCTACAAAGGAGTTCCCACAAGACTGTCAGCTGATTTCTCAAAAGAGACCTTACAGGCAAGGAGGGGCTGGAAAGGAGTATTCAAAGTCATGAAAGGCAAGGACCTACATCCAAGATTGCTCTATCCAGCAAAGCTTTCATTTAGAATGGAAGGGCAGATAAAGTGCTTCTCAGATAAGATCAAGTTCAAGGAATTCATCATCACCAAGCCCTTACTATATGCAATGTTAAAGGGATTTATCTAAGAAAAAGAAGATAAAAAATATGAACAGTAAAAATGACAGCAAACTCACAGTTATTAACAACCACACCTAAAACAAAAACAAAAGCAAACTAAGCAAACAACTAGAACAGGAACAGAATCACAGAAATGGAGATCACATGGAGGGTTATCAACAGGGGAGTGGGAGGGGGAGAGAGGGGGGAAAGGTACAGAGAATAAGTAGCATAAATGGTAGGTAGAAAATAGAGAGGGGAAGGGTAAGAATAGTATAGGAAATGGAGAAGCCAAAGAACTTATATGTATGACCCATGGAAATGAACTATAGTGGGGAATGTGGGAGGGAGGAGGTGTGCAGGATGGAGTGGAGTGAAGAGGGGGAAATGGGACAATTGTAATAGCTAATCAATAAAATATATTTAAAAAATAAAATTGCTTTGTCAACCAAAAAATAAATAAATAAAATAAAGAAACCACATTCATCCAGACGGGCAGGAGGGGGCAGAGATGTGGAGATGTGAGGAGGCACAGAGAGGCAGAGTGGTGTGTAGAGGCGCAGAGATGCAGAATGGGAGGTCCCACATCTACTTGTGGTGAATAAAAATTGGAAGGGGTACCGCAGGAGCAAGGGATCCCAGCCCTACACCAGACCAGCCAGCCCAGGGTTGCAGCACCAGAAAGATAAATCTCTATAACTTCTAGCTGTAAAACCAGTGGGGGTTGGGGCAGTGGAAGAGGCTACAGGATTCAAAGAGACTCCTCTTAAATGGCCTGCAACAGACTTAGGACTCGCACAGACCCATCCCCTCCAGCATTCAGCACCAGGGCAAATTTGGGAAGGGCATCAGTGGCATACAGAGAGAAAGTGAAGTGACTGGCAATAGGGTGAGTGCCGGGATACAGCTTCTTCATGGGCAAAACTCCAGTGACCAGACGGTGGCATTGTCTCCTCTCTGAACCCTTCCACAAACAGAGCCACAGAGTGGTGACACAGGTTTCCCTGCCCTAAAACCTAAGGCTCTAGTGATTACCTAAGGCTCTGTCCCATACAACTTACAAGTGCCCTTTTCTAAAATAGGCCATACTGCTAAGGCAGGGAGTCAAACAGCTCTACATAATACACAGAAACGAACACAGGGAGGCTGCCAAAGTGAGGAGACAAAAAAAAAAAAAAAAGGCCCAAATGAAAAAATGTATCAAAACACCAGAAAAAGAACTAAACAAAAGGGAGATAAGAAATCTATGAGATGCAGAGTTCAAAACATTGGTTATAAGGATGCTCAAGGAACTTAGTGAGGACCTCAACAGCAGAAAAAAGATCCAGTCAGAAACAAAGCACACACTAGTTGAAATAAACAACAATTTATAGGGAAACAACAATAGAGTGGATGAAGCTGAGAATCAAATCAATGATTTGGAATACAAGGAAGCAAAAAACAAGCAACCAGAACAAGAAGAACAAAGAATCCAATAAAACAAGGATAGTGTAAGCAGCCTCTGGGACAACTTCCAGCAGTCCAACATTCACATCAGAAGGACGCCAGAAGAACAGAAAGAGCAAGAAATTAGAAATCTATTTGAAAAAATAATGAAAGGAAACTTCTCTAATTTGGTGAAGGAAATAGACACACAAGCCCAGGAAGCACAGAGAGTCCCAAACAAGATGAATGCAAAGAGGCCCAGTCCAAGATACATCATAATTGAAATGCCAAAGGTTAAAGATAAAGAGAGAATCTTAAAAGCAGCAAGAGAAAAGCAGATAGTTATCTACAAAGGAGTTCCCATCAGACTGTCAGCTGATTTCTCAAAAGAAACTTTGCAGGCAAGAAGGGACTGGCAAGACATACTCAAAGTGATGAAACACAAGGACCTACAACCTAGGTTACTCTAGCTAGCAAAGCTATCATTTACAATTAAAGGGCAGAGAAAGTGCATCCCAGACAAGGTAAAACTAAAAGACTTCGTCATCACCAAGACATTAGTATATGAAATGTTAAAGGGAATGATATGAGAAAAAGAAGGAGAAAAATGAGATGAACGTTAAAATGGCAATAACTTCACAACTATCAATAATTGAGCCTGCATAACAAACTAAGAATCCAACAAGCAGAACAGGAACAGAGTCGTACATGTGGAGATCATTTGGAGAGTTGTCAGTTGGGAGGGGGAAGGGGAGAATGGTGGAAAAGGCACAGGGATTAAGAGGCACAGATTTGTAAGTACAAAGTAGAAAAAAAGGATGTTAAGAACAGTCTATGAAATGGAGTAGCCAAAGAACTTATATGCGTGACCCATGAATGTGAACTAAGGTGGGAGATTGCTGGTGGGAATGGGGGTACCGGGTGGGAGGGGTCAAAGGGGGAAAAATTGGGACAACTGTAATAGTATGATCGACAAAATATATTAAAATAAATAAATAAACAAAACAACAACAACAAAAAAAGACTTTCCAACACACTGAGGAATGTGTGTTGGATTTTCTTAAGTACCTTTCCTGTATCTATAAATATCATCTTATTTTTTAAAATTTGTCAGGATGGTGAATTATGTTGATTGATTATCAAATGTTAACTAATCTTGCATTTCTTGGCTACATCCCACTTGACCATGGTTTTTTATCCTTTTTCAAAATATATTGTTGGATTCAATTTTCTAAATTTTGGGTTAGAATTTTTACATCAATGTTTATGAGTAATTTTGGTCTACATTTTCTTTTCTTATGTCTTTGTCTTATTTTGGTATAATAGTAATTTTAGCCACACAGAATGAGTTTGGAGTATTTTTGCCTCTCCAATGTTTCTGGAAGAGTTTGTGTAGAACTGGTTTTATTTCTTCCTTAAATGCTTGGTAGAATTCACCAGTGAAGCCTTCTGGGAGTGGGATTTCTTTGTGGGAAGCTTTTAAACCACAAATTCAATTTCTTTAATAGATACAGGTTTATTCACATTATCTATTTCTTCTTGTGTGAACTTTGGTAGTTTGTATCTTTCAAAGAATTTCTTCATTTCATCTAAGTTGTCAGATTTATTGGCATAGAGTTGTTTATAATAACCCTTATTATATTTTAATATCGAAGAATCTGTAGGGATGTTACCTTCTCCTTCCTTATATTTATAAATTTTTGTCTTTTCTCTTTTTTCTTGTTGGTCTGACTAGAGAGTCAACAATTTTGTTAATCTTCTCAAAGATTCAGCTTTTGGCTTATGGTAATATTTTTTCTAATGTTTTTATATTTTCTATTTCATTGATTTTCACTCTGATATTCCTTTCTTGTGTTTACTTAGGTTAATTTTCTCTTTTAAGTTCTTCAATATAAAAGCTAAAGTCATTTATTGGAGATCTTTATTCTTTTCTAATGTAGGTGTTTGGTGGTATAAATTCCCCTTAAGTACTGCTGTTGTGGTTAGTAACAATTTGTTGTTTTCTTTTCATTAAAAATACTTTCTATTGTCCCTTTTGATTTCTTCTTTGACCCATGGATTACTTTGACGTGGGTTATTTAGTTTCCAATTGTTTGAGGGTTTTGCTGAGATATTTTTATTATTGATTCCTAATTTAGTTCCATTATAGCCAGAGAATATTTTTTATATGACAAATTCTTTGAGACTTGTTTTATGGCTCTGGATATAGTGGGTTTTGGTAAGGTTCTATGTGTATTTGAAAATAATGTGTATTACACTATTGTTGGGTGGAGGGTTCTACAAATATCAATTAGGTTAACTTGGTTGATCATGCTGCTTAAGGCATCTATATCCTTACTAATTTTTTGTTTGTCCCCTTTATTCTTTGTTCCTTTTCCCTCTTTCTTCTGCTTACTTTTGGGCTAATGAATATTTTTAATACTTCAATTTTATCTTTTTTTTGCTTGTCCACATAGTAGTAACCAATTTTGATGCTCTTCATTTCTTTGTATAGATCCATATGTTTATCTGTTATCATCTTCCTTCTGCCTGAAGAACTTCCTTTAACCTTTTTTATAGTTCAGTTCTCCTGGTGATGAAATTTTCTAGATTTTGTATGTATGAAAAAGTCTTTGTCTTATCTTCATTTTTAAAAGATATTTTCTTTGGGTCTAGAATTCAAAGTTGACAGTGCTTTTCTTTCAGAGGTTTAAAGATGTTGTTCCATATTTCTCTGGCTTGCATTATTTGTGACAGGAAGTTTGCTGTCATGCTTATCTTTCTTCTGTATAGTATGTTTCTGGTTGCTTTTTTATTGTTCTTTTTTTAAAAATTACATTATATTGATCATGCTATTACAGTTGTCCCAATTTTCCCCCTTTGACCCCTCCCACCCGGTACCCCCATTCCCACCAGCAATCTCCCACCTTAGTTCACATTCATGGGTCACGCATATAAGTTCTTTGGCTACTCCATTTCATAGACTGTTCTTAACATCCTTTTTTTCTACTTTGTACTTACAAATCTGTGCCTCTTAATCCCTGTGCCTTTTCCACCATTCTCCCCTTCCCCCTCCCAACTGACAACTCTCCAAATGATCTCCACATGTACGACTCTGTTCCTGTTCTGCTTGTTGGATTCTTAGTTTGTTATGCAGGCTCAATTATTGATAGTTGTGAAGTTATTGCCATTTTAACGTTCATCTCATTTTTCTCCTTCTTTTTCTCATATCATTCCCTTTAACATTTCATATACTAATGTCTTGGTGATGACGAAGTCTTTTAGTTTTACCTTGTCTGGGATGCACTTTCTCTGCCCTTTAATTGTAAATGATAGCTTTGCTAGCTAGAGTAACCTAGGTTGTAGGTCCTTGTGTTTCATCACTTTGAGTATGTCTTGCCAGTCCCTTCTTGCCTGCAAAGTTTCTTTTGAGAAATCAGCTGACAGTCTGATGGGAACTCCTTTGTAGATAACTATCTGCTTTTCTCTTGCTGCTTTTAAGATTCTCTCTTTATCTTTAACCTTTGGCATTTCAATTATGATGTATCTTGGACTGGGCCTCTTTGCATTCATCTTGTTTGGGACTCTCTGTGCTTCCTGGGCTTGTGTGTCTATTTCCTTCACCAAATTAGAGAAGTTTCCTTTCATTATTTTTTCAAATAGATTTCTAATTTCTTGCTCTTTCTGTTCTTCTGGCGTCCTTCTGATGTGAATGTTGGACTGCTGGAAGTTGTCCCAGAGGCTGCTTACACTATCCTTGTTTTATTGGATTCTTTGTTCTTCTTGTTCTGGTTGCTTGTTTTTTGCTTCCTTGTATTCCAAATCATTGATTTGATTCTCAGCTTCATCCACTCTATTGTTGTTTCCCTATAAATTGTTGTTTATTTCAACTAGTGTGTGCTTTGTTTCTGACTGGATCTTTTTTCTGCTGTTGAGGTCCTCACTAAGTTCCTTGAGCATCCTTATAACCAATGTTTTGAACTCTGCATCTCATAGATTTCTTATCTCCCTTTTGTTTAGTTCTTTTTCTGGTGTTTTGATACATTTTTTCATTTGGGCCTTTTTTTTTTGTCTCCTCATTTTGGCAGTCTCCCTGTATTTGTTTCTATGTATTATGTAGAGCTGTTCTGACTCCCTGTCTTGGTAGCATGTCCTAATTTAGTAGGTGTCCTATAGGGTCCAGTGGCAGAGCCTCCCCTATCACCTAAGCTGAGTACTCAAGGTACACCATCTGTGTGAGCTGAGTGCACCCTCCTCTTGTAGCCTTGACTGCTGTTGGCAGGTCAATGGGAGGGATATACTCAGGCCAGTCAGCTGCACGGACTGCTGTGACCATTGCCCACCAACCTCCACACTCTGTGGAGGATCAGCTATGCAGGTGCTGGATCGTGGTGCTCCAATGTGGTCTGTAGCTGTCCACTGGGTGTGCAGGCTCTTGGGTTTTCTGGGTCATGAGGGCCAAGGTCAGCTCCTTCCTATGTTCTGCCCAGAACCATCATGCATGGGCTATAAAGCCATCTGAGATGGCTGTTACTTGTGCTTGGCTTGGAGATTCCTAGGCAAGGACAAGCTGTGAATCTAGGCTGGCTGCTGCTCGTGTCATGCCTGAGGCCACTTAGCAAGAAATATGGGGGCTAGGGGCTCACTGAGGCTGGATATTGGTAGTTAGATAGGATTCAGGAATTGTGAAGTATAAACCAAGACCTGCCCTTCATATGGAAAAGTCATGCTTAACAGTTTGGGTGGGTCTGTAAGTTGGGTGGGACAGAGTCTCAGGAGATCTCCAGGATGGGGCAAACAATGTTGGCCAGGTTGATGGAGACTCCAACATGGCACCCACCTGCTGGCTCTGTGGCTCTGATGGGGGAGGACTTAGAAAAGGTACAATGGCCTCTGCCCACCTTTCTGTCTGGGAGAAAGCTGTCCCCTAGCTCTTGCCATGATGCCAGACACTTCAGTTCCTTTTCGTGTGCCACTGGTACCTGTCAAGCTCCTGCCCCAGTGCTGGAGCTAAGGGAGTGAGTCTAAGTAAATCTGTATGTGGATTAAGGGGAACTTCTTGGGATTCCAGAAGTTTCTTCCACCAACTCAATCTCAACTGGTTTTTGCCGCCAGAAGTTTGGGGACTTATCTTTCTGGCACCAGAACCCTGGGCTGGGGAGTGGAGTGTGGGGCTGGAACTTATCACTCCCGAGATATTCCTCCCAAATTTTTATCCACTACATTTGTATTTGGGACCAGCCTGTTCCACTTCTCCATCCCCCCTACCAGTCTGGTTGGGTGTGGTTTCTTTAATTCCCTAGTTGTCAGACTGCCATCCAACTTGATTTCTGATGATTCCGAGTGATGGTTGTTATATGTATTTGGTTGTAATTTTGATGTGGTTGTGTGAGGAGGCAAGCTGTGTTTACCTATGCTGCCATCTTGACTTGAACTGTCTGGTTGTGTTTTTTTTTTTTAAATTAAAATCTTTATTGCATTTTTTATTACTTTTTAGTCCCTTTATGCCCCCATCACCCCAGTTCTTTTTGCTTTTAAGATTTTCTTTTTATCACTCTTTTAGAGCCATGTGCTGTCCTATAATTTTCTTCATGTTTCTTGTACTTGGGGTTTATTGGGATTCTTGGTTCTATATGTTTATAATTTTCATACAATGTTGAATAATTTTGGCCATTATTTCTTCAAATATTTTTTTCTGTTCTCTCTCTCCTACCTTCTCTTCTGGGACTAAAATTACACGTACATTAGGCCACCTGAAGTTGTCTCGCAGTTTACTGATGCTTTGAGAAAAGTATATTGGGTGAGTTTAACAGTAGATTAGACACTGTTGAAGAACACATCAGTGAACTTGAAGACAGAGAAACAGAATACCCTGCATGAAACAGAGAAAATGAATGCAGTTGTCATTTTGACTGCAACCTCTTGGGAGATCATGAACCCCAACCCCCCAGCTATGTTGCACTCCAATTCCAGACCCACAGAAACTTTGAGGTAATAAATGTTGTTGTTTAAACCACCAAATTTTGGGGTAATTTGCTATGAAGCAATAGATAACTAATCCATGTTCTTTGCATTTTCTTCGAGCTTCTCCATGTATAAGTCTCTCCTTCTTTTTGTGACCAAGTTCTATGAAGAGTCATTAACACATGACTAGCTCTACTTTCTTAACTTACCTTTGTCCCTGTCCCATGTCTATTAAGTTGCTATCGCTCTCCACCAACTCCGTCAACTCAGCTCTCACTAGTGTCAAATGTGGACTCCTTTTGTCATATGTGAGCTCCTTGTGGCCAGGGGCATTTTACAGTCCTCTATCTAGACTTGTCTGCTCTCTGAGATGCTGTTGATCACTTCTTTTCTTTCTCTGGCTCTTGATGCTCAACTCTCTTATATATTCTTATTTTCAGCTCTGCCTTCTAGGTCTCCCATGTGGGCCTCTGCTCCTTGCCATATAATTGTGGTTTCCCCAGGATCTTGTCCTGCCTTAGCCAAATTCTGACTCTGCATGACTCATATACCATCTCCCAAGGATGTCTCATCCACACATGTAGCTTCAACCACAACCTCTATGCTACCACAGTCTTTCCTATGCCTCTTCTGACCAGTGTCATGGCTTCTATTCTTTCCCAAGTGTTAGTGATGATGACTTTGGCCGAAAGTAACAGAAAACCCAACCTAAGTTGACTTCAACATAAGGGGTCACAATTTAAGAAAATTGCATAATAAAAAGACCGGGAGGAGGACAGCTCCAGAGTTGGTTGATTCAACAACTCAGAGATGTCATCAAGCACCTGGCTTTCTTTCACCTTTTGGCTCTGCTAGCCGCTTTGAGTTCTCTTCAAGTGAACTCCCCTCACGGTCCCAAGATAGCTTTCACAGCTTCAGGCATTACAGACCCCAAAATGTCCAGCCTCAAGGAAAACTTTCTCAGAAGCCGCTCACAGACTTCCCTTCTCATTTCATGGCCATTACTTCCTGTGCCTAAACCAGGAACTGTTAAGGGGAATGGGATTGCCATGGTAGCATTAGATCGATTGTGATTCAACCTTGGGGACTGGAGATGTGGTTCTTCTCTGAGACATAGAGTCAAAATAGGGGTGAAGTACCAGAAACAGTCTTTGGCTCTGTTGTAAAAGAGAAGGGGGACAGTGACTGTTGGGGAGACAGCTATGTCTCTTTCCCTCTCTCTGACTCTGTCACCCAGCTGCACCTGCATTCCAGGGTTGGTCCAGCCGCCCCTTCTGCCCTCTGTCACAGCTCCTAGCTCTACACGGTGGTTGTCACTTCACCATGTTTTGTAGCACCTTCTGTGTGCCAGGCCCTGGGATAACCTCTTCCCACTCATTGGAGCTTCTGATTTAGTGGGAGTCAGGGTGGAGGGCTCCAATACTAAACACATATTACTGGATTACATCTGAGACAGTGCCAGGGAAGAAAGGTACAGGGTATTAATGCAGTAAGTAACAGAGGACCTGACTTAGGCTGAGGAGTCAGAGATGGCTTTACTGAGGAAGTGATGGCTACATGGGAATGAATGCTAGGGATGAGGAGTTGATGGTCAAATAAAGAAGATGGTGGGAGGGGGGCTGCTGGTGGCATTTCAGGCAGAGGACTACCACAATGGGAGGGCCCTGAGTGGTGAGGTCACCTGGCTCTTTGAGGAGCTGGAGGCAGCTGGTGTGGCTGGTGTGCCGAAGTGGGCAGGGAGTGGTGCAGGATGACCCCGGGGAGGAGGGTGAGGTTGGCCCGTGAGGACCATGGAGCTACACCAAGGAGGACTTCAGCCTTTATCCGGAGAGGTCTGGGAGCTGCTATGGAGTTTGGAGCAGAGGAGCAGTATGAGCAGATCTGCATTTTCCAAAAGTTTCTCTGCTGCCATGTGGGGGATGGATCTGAGGACTGGAGGGTGCAAGTGGGCCCGGGTAGGAGGTGCTGGCGTCTGGACTCAGACTAGAGAAGTGGAAAGAAAAGGAGGACGGTGTTGCAGGCTGTGCCTGAGGCTGGGTCAGCAGGGTCAGGGAGAAGCAGGTGCTGAGGATGGCTCCTTTCCTCTGGGGGCCGACGGGGCTCTGGCTTAGGTGGGGGACACTGGACAAGGGGATGGTTTTGGGAGCAAAGCAAGAGCTCTTTGGGACATAAGGGTGAGCTCTTCAAGGGTGAACACACCTATTATTCACCTCTAATTCTCGGGTGTTGGGCCCAGCAGGGTCTCAAGAACTGTGTGTGAGCAACTGGACAGACAGCCTCAGGCTTGCCGACCTGCTTTGTCGGTTGAATGGCCAGCACACAGTGCTGCTCCTTGATGACAAGGAGGAAAGCTCTGTTATGTTCTTTCTCACCCAGCAGGTTATCTGCCCAAGCGGACTGCTCTGGCGGTTACCCCAGATGAGAGCAGAGAGGCACCTGTCGGTAGGAGTGTGTGGGGGAGGCTATGAGAGAGAAAGAGGACACTGGGAGTGGGGGAAGTGTCGTACGCAGCATGTCATCAGCATTCACCAACATTTACTGCTCAGATAGGGGCCTGGTCTGGCTGCAAGGCAGCACGTATAGTCCAGGGACTTGGCGTACTTTCCCACCACTAACACAGATTTTCCCAGAGCCTCAGGACTCCGTTTCGCAGTCAGGGAGTACCACAGACAAAGGCCAAGGTACTTCCCAGGTATCTGAGCACAGTTCATCCAACCATCTAGCTTTGCATCATTCATTCATTCATTCATTTACTCACTGGTTTGTCAGACTCTGTTCTTGGCTCTGGATATATCATGGCAACAAGACAGGCCTGGCCCTGGCCCCCTTGGGCTCACATACTTGATGTGCATCCAGACACCTGTGGTACCACTGCCACCACAGCTGCCTTCAGAGTCTGCTAGCACATATTATCCTCACTTCCCTCTAAGCTGGCTAAGGTGCAGCCCTTCCCGAGCCCACGGGTGGTGCTGTTATTGGAAGATGTAGCTCCAACCACTCATACCTGCTTGCTGCAGGTTCAGAGCAGTGATGCTTACAACGGCCAGAAACTGACAAGTGCCCCAAATAGTGAATGGCTGGGCAGGCTATAGACATATGATGGAACAGCGTGATGTTATCTAATTAAAGTGCTGCTGTAGGTAGGATTATATTGCTGTATTAATAAGATGGGATTTAATGTGCCTATGAGATTTCATTTAATGAAATAAGCAGAACGTAAAATATCAGGTACACACTAATTACAACTGCCTGTGAAACCTATGTATATGTACTATAATCTCAATTGTACGGAAAACACACGCATAGCAAAAGACTGAAATATGTTAAATATTAGCAACATTAGGTAGAGGAATTATACATGATTTTTCTCCTTCTTTATTGTTTTCTATTCTTTCTTAACTTTTTATAATAAGCAAGTATTTAGTGTGAGAATTCAGAAAAGTAAATGAATTAAAATGCTAACCCCCTGCTGTGTTGACGGATTGGCACAGATCAGGAAGGCGTCTCCAGGGGTGTGAGAAAGAGGGCCATGGTCACTGAGTCCTGAGTGCACTGGCATCTGAGGCCGAACGAGGTGGGGGCCAAGCGCCCTTTGGCTCCGAAGTTCTGTGATTCAACTTAATGCCATACAAGTTGGGAAGCGCACAATCTACTCAGGGAAACAGATTTATTTATTTAACTCATTCATTAATTCGGCAAATATTTATGGAGTTCCTGCTATGTTCCTGGCATTGTTCCAGCTGCTGGGGAGCATAAACACATAATTATAACATGTAAGAAGTGCCTCTGTGGAAGTTCCTACGAAGTGTTGGGGATCACACAGCAGAGAAAGCAGCTCATAAAAGCAGCTCATTCGAACAGGGTCTTGAAGGATAATTGAGTTCTCTAGGCGGCAAATAGGGGGAAATTAAGCTTATGAAACGTTGGGAATTATTTTTGGAGATGCCTGTGTGTGCTAGGAGGGTAGATGGAATAGTGGATTGTTTACAGACGGTTGCCCTCATCCCAGCCACGGAAGTCAGGGTAAGAAGTGAGTTCAAAGGCCTGAACGCACACAGTTAGAATAACTCCTTCGTGTCCTGGATGTTGCTTCCCCCACTTTTAACCAGGAGACAGGCCTGTTCAAGGCCTCTTGGAATAACGAGCCCCTTGACCCATCAGCATTGCTTGGGCCAGGAACTGGAAACATCTGGATCCTGCTGGGCTGGAAAAACAGTGAGTGGCCCCCCGGATTTCTGTCCTCATGCAGAAAGCAAGTGACAGCTGCAAGAAGATGATCCAGGCTGGAAACTCCAGTGGCAAATGTCAGTGTTAACAAGAATTGAGAAAGGGACCATTGGCATCTTTTGTCGGTCTAGTTCTTTCTTCCCTCGTTTTCTCAGCGCTCCTTTGCTGCCTATTGCTTCTTCTTTGCTGCATCAATCTCCCTTCTTTTCTCTTTCTTCTTCCTCTCTCTCTAGTCTCTTGGTCTCACTCTTCTCTCCTTCTGTTTCTGTCTGATTCTCTGTCTCTCCTGCTTTTCACATCTTTCTCTTTCTCTTTCTCATTTCTATTGCCTGTCTTTGGGTCATCATCTTGGTTTTCTCCACTTGAGGGAGCACCAGCTTGCCTCTGAGGGTATTTGGAGGGGGTAGAGGTGGTGGTATGCTTTGAACTTGTTTGGCTGTCCTCGACAAGCATCTCTTTTTAAGGAGCCTGACTTTATAGCATGAAAATAGAAAGAGCTCTTTCATTCTGGCTCTCACAGATCCCTACTTGAGCAGAAGCATTTCTAGCAGATAATCATCAGGATTCCTACAGGAAATTAAAGACCTTGGCGCTGTGTAGCTGCTCAAGTCACCTGTGTGGCCTGTTAAGTTTCACGAAAAGCTTTGCTTCCCTGATAGGTGATAAGGTACATCTTTAATGAGATTTCTTTCCTAGATCTAATGAAGTCAGTTGTGTGTCTTCTAGATAAGCAAGCTCACAATAAAGCCAGCGGGTTCTCATTTTGGTGCAAACTGCTGCTTCACCCCTTCTTACCCGAGTTCCAAGGACACTGAACAGACACATGTCCTCCGGATCCACAGCAGGGAGCTGCCCCACGGGAAGAATCCCTATACAAGGTGCCTCTGCACCTCTGGCTGGCTTGGCAGATTCAGCATTTGCCTCACTTCTTCCTTGAATCCCCACTTTGTTCACACTTCTCTGGTCCACATCTGCTTCAGAGGAAGACTCACCTGAATCTAGCCAACATGGTAATCCCACCCCCCCGTGCCAGTGACTGGCTTAGGTCTGAGCATGTAACTCATTTTTGACCAGTAAATATGAAGGAAAGTCTAGGAATTTGGGGGACAGCTTTCTTTGTTATTAAAAAGAGATTTAAGATAGGGGTGCTTCCCTTTACTGTCTCTGGGCTTTGGAGGGTGATGATGGGATGCCTGGAGGTGTTGCAGCCATCTTGTGATTATGAGGCAGTGGCCAACATGCTGAAGATGGCAGAGTAGAAAGCCAGATGGAACCTATGTTCATGGTGACATGTGCCACCAAATCAATGGCCCCTGAAACTGTTGTAACTCTTGAGTTCTTAGTGTGTGGGATAATAAATGTCCTTTTTTTTCTTTAAATTCTCAGCCAAAGATCTTTGTTGATTTTAGGGACAGAGCGAGAGGGAGAGGGAGAGGGAGAGGCAGACAGAGGGGGAGGAGAGAGAGAGACATCAGGTTGTCGATGTGAGAGAGAAACATCATTTGGTTGCCTCCTGTGGGTGCCCTGACCAAGGCTAGAACCCACAACCTAGGTATGTGCCCTGACTGGGAATCGAGACTGCAGCCTTTTTGTGTATGGCACGATGCCTCAACCAACTGAGCCACTCAGCCAGGTCATAAATGTCCTTGTTTTAAAAACACTTTTGACTTGGATTTTCTTTACTGGCAGCTGAAAACGTCTTGGCAGATACAGGGAGGTCCGAGTGGGGCCACTACGTTTTATAAGGGAAGTATGAGTTCGCTGAGAGAGGGGCGAGGCGGGGATGAGATGCCCTCCCCGTGCTGCAGCACCAGCTCCGTTGTTCCACGCTGTAACGAGTCACGGGCAAGTCACTTAACTTCTCTGAGCTGAAGTTTCCTTGGCTCAGAGGAAAATGAATACTGAGAACCACACAGATGCTTCGTTGGCAGTTCTTTTCTCCCTAGATACGTTTCTCTTCCAGCTATTTTTAAAGGGGCCGAGAGGGGCCAGGTGCAGAGAGTTGTTTAATGACATTTCAGTGTTGGGGAGAATTTATATAGAGACCATTCTGAGTCCTTTTCCCACAGTTACTCCAAGCACAAATCACATCTCTAATGCCAGCAGCAGCGTTGAGGGGGAGGCGAATGCACCCAATGCTCAGTTCTCCATGGTGATGAGGGACGTGGATAATTGAAAACAGCAGATAATTCCCAAACCTGCTTTGAGTCACTGACTTCCACTGCCTCCCCCACCATCACTTCTCTAGTGCAGCTGACAAACTGCCACACAAACGCACATCTCGCCTTTCTCTCTTTTGGGGCATCACTTGGCAAAGCTGCTTCAAAAAATGGCCAAGGTCAGGGTCATGGAGGAGAAGCAAGGGGGCTAACACCACCACCCCAGCCAAGAACAGCCTGGGAGCTGCATGACTGAACTTAGCCTTGGAGATGGGCTCTGTCTACTCCTTGGACTAGTTTGACTTCAGTTTCTCCAAGCTCTTTAGGAGTTCAAAGACAAAAGGGTACAAGGATCCCACAGGTGGAAATGAGCACGAGCTCCTTCCCTTGGCTGGACCCTGCCCCGGCCCCCAGGGCAGAGCTAACTTCCGTGCTCACAGCTTCCTTCCCACACAGCACACATTGCTTGGAGCCAAGGGTGTCTACCCACTTCCCTCTCCTGAGTGACAGCGTGGACTGAAATTAATTGTACTCATTGAATTGAGAGCTGTTGGATTCTTGATCCAGGTAACAGATCCTCCTTAGTTGCCAAAGCTTCCCTTTCAGTATGTGAAAGAACCTCATATAAGAGGGATGAAAAATGAGGGGAGAAGGAAACAAATGTTTATTGAGCACCCACCACATGTCAGCACCGTGCTGAGCACCTCACATCTATTATTTCAGGGAGGGACCAGATTTTTCTCGTTAGCACCTGTCTAGCCTGAAGTAGGAGAATACTGGCTGCTTGCTTGTCTCTGGCGATCTATTCTTCTGGAAAAGTTGTGCCTTGGTACCGATAACAAATTAATTGCCTACCGTCCTAGACCCAGGGTTCGGGTCTCTGAGAATCTCTTGCTGTCCTGTCCTTTCTTTCTGTACTGGAAGTTCCAGCAGCTGAGCTCTATGGGTCTGAGAGCACTGGACACTTAGCAAGGTGAAACTTCTTCGCAGGGCAAGGGGGAGTTGGTGGCGCTCTCGGGCTTTATTGGGAGACGCGGAAGTGACCATGGGAAGGATCGCAGTGCCAGAAGCAGCTATAACAAGGTCTGGGGGCAGCCAGGGCAGGCTCTCGTCCCTCTTGCTTTTTCTTTTTCCCATTCTCTGGCCGTCCTAGCTGGCTCAGAAACTTCTGTAATAATAGTGACAAGAAGGAAACAGGAAGCCACTGGCCTCTTCTACTCTCTGGGGCTCACATTAGCCCGTTCGGGCCGTCAGGAGTTTGCAGGAGGAAAATGTATTGTGTTAAGAAAAGAGGATTAGGACCCATCAGGCCTCCCAGGAGCTCACACAATGGGCCACAGGGATTGCTGGAGCCATGATTTGTCATAAAATCAACTCTGGGAACATAATTTTAGAGACAATCAAAGGAGGCAGGGTTTCCTAAATTATAGGAAAAACTCCCTGGTTAGAATAACGGCTTGCTTTCGGCTCGCATTCTTTCTGCGATGTACAGCCTCAGCCCTTTCCACTCGGATGTGTGGCTTTCAAGTGCCAGGTGGGAAATAGCCAAGGTGGGGGCGCTGGGCCTTTGAGTCTGAGACTCACTTAGTTCATCTGGGGCGAGTCTCCAGGCCTCTCTGGGTCCCAGTTTCTCTCTGTGAAACGGGGACAACATAACTGCCTCCCAGTGTCACAGATGAAAAGGGAGCAGTTGCCCGATGCCTGGAGCTTGACGGGCGCTCTAAAACTTGGTTGAATCTGATTCTGAACTGTAGCTCGGGCTGCTGGTGGGGCAACAGGGGCAGTGTCCTTCGCGCCACCCCCCCCCCCCCCCCCCCCCCCGCCCCATGACAGGCAGCCTGGAAATCCAGAATGCTCTCTCTCCTCATAACCCTCTACAGACTCTCCTGAGCTCATGAACAGGAAAAGAAGTTCCCTCAGGAGAGGGCAGAGGCCAAGTCGGGAAGGCCTGGAGTGGTGACCCCACCTGGTCCTGTGGAGGTCCTAAGCCCTTGGAGCTGCTCCTCGTGGAATTTCCAAAAGTGAGCCCTCCCCGTTTCTTCAGTGTCTCTCCTTAGTTAGGAAAACTTGCCAGGGGCTCTGCAGTGGGCAGGTGGGTGCCCAGCATGGGGTGTGGCTCTGCCCAAAGGGGATTTTTTTGCTGCAACAAATGCCAGGCCAGCAGTGGCCTGGAAGCCTCCTGTCTGGCCCAGCAGACCCTTGGCTTTCTGGCCCCAAAGGTTGCGATGAGAACTTTCTTTGAGTGCCTCCGCAGTCCCGGGTGAGTAGTGAGTGAGTGGTAGTTTCTCTGAGGTGTGGGCTGCAGTTCTACCTGTTATAAAGTTGCTGTTAGAGTGAGCTCAGCTGCCTGCCCTGTACCCATTTCCTGACGCGACTCTGTGGCCCTCTCTCCAAAGTAAGCCTTGGCGTTTCCACGACAGGGTCTGGTCAGGAACGATTTCCTTTCGGCTTCATTGTATTTCATGGTAGAAATTAAAAAACAAGAAAGATGCTGGAAAATGTGGGGATTTGATGACCTCCCTCTACCTCTCTTTCTCAACCTCTTTTTACATAAATACATGTATACACGCATAAATACACATGCACACGTATGCACACGTGTGTGTGTGTGTACGTATGTGTGTCTACACCTACCTCTACATCTACATCTGTATCTCAGGAGTCTTCTGGGATGGAGATGAGCTTCCCTATCCAGTTGCACTCTTCCTCCAGGATCAGTGCGTGCGGGAGGGGGTGTGAGTGGTGCGGGCAGGGCAGAGAAAAGCTAGCTCTGTCCTCCCTGTGGGCGTGCTGAGACAGGCACCATACAGAGGTTCAGTGACTCCTAGGGTCCAACATGCTTTCCTGGAGTCCTCTCTTGAAAGGTTCCTCATGGCCACTGGGGGCTCTGGAGTGTCCTTCCCAGAGCAAGCAGAGCAAGGAGGCTTCATGTGGACCTCACTGTGAGGTGGACCTGAGTCTGTGGCTGTGCAGAGTCTCATGGTCTTGGGGACCAGGTCTGGTGTGTAGGAGGGCAGCTGTGGGACATTCCAGAGGTGGCAGTGTTCTGACTTCATGGCGGAGAGCCCAGAGTCGGAGCAAAAGCTCTGGTCTCACTGTGGGAACAAGCATGGGAGTGACAGAGACCTGGTCTCTTGGAGGGGACGTTCGCAGAGGCGACATGCTTGGGTCCTCATGAAAGGGTTAGGGCTGGAGGTGATGGTTCTCTGGTCACCTGGTGGAAGCCTAAAGTGTGGTGGGGGAGGGAGCATGCTGTCTTTCTGTGGGGGACTCTAGTAGTGGTGACAGTGACCAAATCTCCTGGTGAGGGTGAATGAGGGGCTGTGTCACAGTGGGGAGCTGGGGTGCTTCCACCCACAGGCAGCTACGTGGCCAGGAGTCCAGCTCAGAACAGTCCCTGGACCCCGGGGGTTGTTCTTACATAAGAGCAAAGGGCTGCCAGGTCTTTCCTGCGGGCCCTGCTCCCACGCACAGCTGCGGGCCGCCCTGCCCTCCTTCCAGCAGCCTGCAGGGGAGGTTTGGGCCGCAGCAATCAAGTGTCTGATTTGATGGCGAGCCTGTTAAGACACTATTTCGTTTCTAATTCTGGCTAAATCGACATTGGTTTTGTCAATCTACCTACATAGGTCAGGCTGGTTGCTTCCAATTTTGGGTCATTTCCATCTTGTCACTCTCTCCTTTCGCTTAGCCCATCGAACCCCTGGTTTTTCCAGCTGCCTGGTGCCTCCTGTGAGGCATCCCACTGCCCCCAAGGCTTGGCAATTAGAGAAGGGACTCCAGCAGGGAGGGACGCTACAGATTATTACTGAGGAGGGAGAGCCCCAGTGCTGTGTCCATAGCAACCCTCCAGCTTCCACCTTTACCAGGAGAGAAGGAAGGCAAAGCAAGAAAGGGAGGTGAGCCGACGCCTGCCCTTTGCATTATTGACATCAAAGTGCTGGGTGCAGAGGGCCTTGGCGGCTGACTCTGCCTGTGAGTGCGGTGTAAGAGAGGGCGGGGCTTGTTCTCATTTAGTGGCGAGTGGAGCACACATGTAGCTGGGAGTTTTGGTTTGGGATGAACCTGGTGAGACAGCAGGAGAGGATGTGGCGAGCTGTGCTGTTGGTTATACAACAGCAAATGAGAGGTGACAGGCCCCTTGAAAGGGGACCCTAGTTTGGGTACCAGCTTTGTCCTTAACTCACATGTGAGCTTAGGCAGGTCACCTGCCATCTCTGGGAGGTCTCCTTCTCTTGATAAATAAGAATGGGCCCTGAGGCATCTCTCTCATTCTAGGCTACCTAACCTAGGACAGAGGACAGGGATAATATCTTCCTTCCCAATGGAGAAAAACTCAAGGAAGCTGCCAAATAGGAGCTACCTTTGCGAAATGTTAACAAAGGTGAGTCTCCACCCCAGATACAGTCCCTGTGCTCCACAGAAGGAGGCAGAAAGTTAAGGCGGGGTGAAAGCTGTTTGGGATCTCCCTCCACGACTCCCCCAAGTTGCCTGGAGTGCAGAGCTATGTGCATATGCCACCAGCAGAGGTCGCCACACTCCTCACAAACCCACTACAGGTGGCTGCCTCAGGTAGGTGTGCGGGTGGGTGAGCCTCAGCCAGCTGGGGTCTCCATCTCAGATCCCAAGCTGGGCAGGAGCCACCAGGAACTCCCTGCTGGAGCTGTCAGTCGCCAACTGCATTCAGGGAAGGGCTGGCAGCACCTGGCTGGCTCAGAGGGCTTGGGCCCAAGTCCCCAGCCAGGCCATGGGACTATGTCAGTCACATGCTGCCCTCACTGTTAGGAGGGTGGGTCATGCAGGGCCATGGAGTGTTCACTACTTCCCTCTGTGCCAGGCCCCGTGGCTGCCCTGCTTCCAAGCCTTCCCTAGGGCAGCTCAGGTGCTGGCTCTGGGTTTGGGGAACTGTTGGAGGTCTTTTTTTCCTCTGAGTGGGACCAGGAAGCTGATTTATTCAGTAAACCTGAATTGAGAGTGTGCTCTGTGCCAGGCACAATGTCTGTGGTGGGGGGATGGTGCCACCATCTACACTACTGTGTGGTCACACCCCTGACCCACAACAGCAGGCGATGGCCTCCACCCACCGCCTCAGCCCTGAGCAGGCGGTGAGGCTCAGGTGCTGAGCTCTGGCCAAGCAGGTGTCTGCAGGCTCTCCTTCATCGACCAGGTTCCAGTTGTACTTGCCAGTCGACACGGACAGCACTTTACAGGTGCAAAGTGTGCGCACCTATGCAGTTCCCAGAATGTTGACCCCTTGTGCCCGTTTCCCAGCCTTCTTCTCAGTGGTGGCGCCAGCACTTTTCATTTAACCCTTGACTCCTCAAATAAGTGAGTGCTTCCATCCAGACTGACTCATCTGGCTACAACAGCAAGTTCTCACCCCACAGCCATGAAGAAGGGGTCAGGAGAAGCATTTCAAAATGTATCTTGATTTTTACGAACAGCATGAGAGGGTCCAGCTTTATAGGCTCAGGTGGGTGCTCCTTGTTCGTGTGGTCACCCGCAAGGAAATGGCAGCTCTAAACCACCTGGGCCAGACCCCCAGGCCAAGGCACGCCCAGCACCCCTGCCGGGCTGATCCTCTCCTCTTCTCCCCAGCCTGGTCTGCTGCAGAGTTTCAGGAGCGGCACGGTCACCCTTCTTCCAGAGAGTTCTCCATAGAGCTGTCCTTATGAAATCTCCCCTATTCCTTTTGCCAGAGGGAGTTCTATGGAGAACCTGGAATAGGGGTGGAGGGCAGGAGGGATACTTTCACTAGAGGAGGAAGAAGCCCAGTGGCAGCGGCTGCTTGGAGAGGGTGGCTGGTGCATGAGTGGACAGACCTGTTTGGTGTGGTCTCTTACCTTCTTTGACAGCAAAAATATGGCAATTATCTTCTCTGGAACTTAGCTCAGGTTCCTCATGTGTAGAATGAGGGTACAAACCTTACCCCATGGGCCTGCTGGAACCGCATATGCACAGAGTGGCCTGCAGCGCAGGCGCCAGGGTGTAGGATGCTGGGCTGTTTGTCCCCTTTATAGAAAGACCAGATAACATACAAGAATTTCAGTTTTTCTCCAACAGGCAGGCTACTGGTAGTGATGTTGTGAAGCTAAAGAAGTCTCAGCACCCAGAGGTGGCTAGGGGTTGTTGGTGGATGGCCTGGGGGTGTGTGGAAGGCTCTGTAGTCCTGCCTTACTCTCTCTGCTGAGGTACTGGGAAAGAGTGGGCGGACTTCGGTTAGGAGAGGCCTCGCCCCAGGGTCTGGACATTCAGGGACACAGACAAAAGAAGCATGGACTGCCAGGAAGTCTAAGTGGAGCATTTTATGTGAAAATAGTTGGAAAACTGTGAAGTGCTATCCAAACACAGGGAGTTGTTTTTATTATTAAAGCATTAATTGATCTAGTAGCAAAACTCCTAGATAAGAACACAATAATGACTGAACCTGGATGGGCTATGAGCTCTTCTGCCCAGAGCTCGGACCCAACCACCCAGGGTCTGAGGGAGGGTCTGGTTGATCTTTATGATACTGTCTATTCTTCAGGGTTAAGAGTATTCCTTAAACACCATTGGTTTTTCTAAAAAACCCACTATTATCTGTTATGGTATCCAAATGTCATCTATCCACATATCCATCCTTCTATCCATCCATTCACCTATCTCCTCATCCATCCATCCACCCATCCACCCACACTTCCCCAATCTACTCATCCCTCCCTCCATCATCCAGCACCTATTTATCCACCCATCCATCTCTACCCATGTTCCCACCAATTCATCTATCCACCTACCCACTTACCCATCTGCCCACCCATACACCCACTCACTCATATACCCACACACTCATCTACTGATCCATCCGTTTAACTATCCATCCACTCATCCACTTATCTACTGATCCATCCACCCATCCACCCATCCATCCATCCACCCATCCACTCATCCACTCATCTACTGATCCACCCACCCATCCATCCATCCATCCATCCATCCACCCATCCACTCATCTACTGATCCATCCACCCATCCACCCAATAAACCTTTAGTGAGTGTTTACATGACCAGGCACCGTACACAGTGCTGGGGATATAGAAGAAAATTAGACCTCTTCTCTGCGCTCAAGGACTTCATAGTCTAGTGGGAAAGACAGTCATAGAAACCACAGGTCATTACTTTTCTTAAACCTATTTTCAGTCAGTTCTACCTCTTAGGGAAACAAATCCCACAGATCATAGATTATGGGATTTTAAACTGAGTGATCCAAGAGTCATCTCTCCTATCTCACTAATTTTACTGATAGAGAAATTGTGCTTATAATTTGTTGTAGAAAACTACTACTAATTCTTTTTGTTTGCTTCTAAATGACTTCTCCCAGGTTTCAAGTTCATTTCAGTTCAACTGGTTTTTATTAAGAATCTATTAGATGCCAGGCTCTCTACAAGAGCTGCAGATACAGTGTTGGAGCAGACATCATTCCTGCCCTTCAGTCGGTCATAGTCTAGGAAAGAGGACACACAGAGGTAACAGCTATACTATTTGATAAAGATAGGAATAGGGGTGAGCACCGGGTACTGAAAATATAGAAGTGCCCCTGATTTGGATTTGGGAAATTTGAGGAAGGCTTCCCAAGAAAGAAAACCCATCAGCCTTATCGTGACGGGCAAAAAAGAAGCATGTAGGTGAAGGTGTAGGGGAAGGGTGTGCCAGGCAGAGGAACAGCAAGAGCAAAGGCATGGAGATATGAGACAGCATGGTTCACTGGAGGAACTATAAGAAGCTGGTGTTGTTGGAGCGTCAAGAGAGAAGTAGTGAGGAATGAGTGTGGAAAGGAGGGCAGGGCCAAGTATGGCTGACATGGAGCTGGTATGGCCAAAGGCTACCTTCCCCTTACTGGGTTTGGTGAGCATGTCCTTGCTCACCTTCGCTGTACTCTCTGAGCTAAGAAACTCCACCAAATCCCCTCATAGGGGGATTTATAGACTGAATAGGCCTAATTTGTGTGAAGGAACAGCCCATTCTTCAAGGTGTGGCTGAAATCTCACCACCTCCTTGAAGCCTTCTTTAACTACCCTCTACCTTTAATGAACTCTATTGTCTGGCCCACAACCCAGGCATGTGCCCTGACTGGGAATTGAACCGGTGACCCTTTGGTTTGCAGGCTGGTGCTCAATCCACTGAGCCACACCAGCCAGGGCTCTGTTGTGTATTTTTTAATCATCCCATGTGAGTATAGCTTGTTTCTATGTGAGACCATAAGTTCCTGAGGGCGAGCTGTGTGAATCACATGACAATGTTTAAGAAACACCAATAAAGCTGAATCCTATTGATTTGCATTTCAGAAAAGTGCTTGGGCTTGCGGGTCAGACAGATCTGGGTTTGATTCCTTCTATGCCACCAGTTACTAGTTAGTTCCTGTGGGCAAGAATTTTAATCTATCTTAATGTCTCAGTTTCCTCACCTATAAAATGGGTGATGACTTCAACTCATTGGTGGTTTTGAAGACATGGTTTTACCTGGGGGCTAGGGGAGCACTGGAAACTTCCCAACAGTGAGGATTGGAACCTGCAGCAATGGTGGGCAGAGGCGTGAGAGCAGTACATCTCTAGGCCAGGATGGAAAACCTGCTATGGTCAGGCCCTGTGGCTGAGCAGCTCCCAGGTGGTTTACTAATCCATTAGGTACTTTACAGTGACAAAGCACTTGATCTGTGCTACCGCATTGGAGCTAAGGAGGTTAAGCAATTTGCCCAAGGTCACACAGCAAGCAAGTGGCGAAGCTTGTGCTGGTGAGAGGGAGGGAAGAGAAGGAGTGCTTGGACAATGGTTAGAAGAGGGTGAAGTGCACGTTTTTTATATAACAATATGGGATAAGGGACAGAAGTGTGCTGGTAAATGTGTCACAGCCAGTAAGTGTTTAACAACTGGCTCACCAAGAAAGGTCACCCTCGCCCTGTCTGGTATGGCTCAGTGGATTGAGTGCCAGCCTGTGATCCAAAAGGTTGCCGGTTTGATTCCCAGTCAGGGCACATGCCTGGGTTGCGGGCCAGGTCCCCAGTTGGGGGTGTATGAGAGGCGACCACAGACTGATGTTTCTCTCCCTCTCTTTCTCCCTCCCTCCCCCTCTCTCTAAAAATAAATAAATAAAATCTTTAAAAAAAGAAATATTAAAAAAAAAAAAGAAAGGTCAACCCTGCTGTGAAGTGTTTGCCAGTTCCTGTGGTGTAAATTCTCCCACCATCAGTGATTTCAAGCTATCAGTGTGACATCACTGGATCTGGGATTTGGAAGAGATGCACAGTTGGCTTTTGTGAGCCAGTACCAGCCAGCTCCAGCATACCACTGAGGGCTTCAAGGCCATCATGTATGGGCCTGTAGGAGAGCCCACTCACACTGACTTGCACATCTAATCATCCCAAACTCCTCGAGGTAGGGACCCTATTGCTCCCATTTCATAGAGTGGGAAGCCAAGGATCCTGCCTGTGGTCACACAGCCATCCTGTGGAAGAGAGGGGCTCCAGTTTGGGCAGTCTGACTCTGGAACCCTAACCATGGCTGACTCTAAGCATGGGCTGCTTAGTGGCATTAGCTGTCAAGTTCCAGCCCGTTTCCAGATGAATCTCCAGTTGATCTTCGGCTCTGGCATAGTTTGGTTCCTCTCTTCCTGCCCCCAGCTGTTTTTCATCCCCATCCACGATGGCAGGACTTACTCTAACACTCCCCATTGGGATCCAGCCGGCACAGCCAGAACTGGAGGTAGAGGCTGGCCCAGCAAGGCCAGTGGTGGCAGAAGTGGATTATGGTGGTGGGGCACAGAAGTGTCCAGGCCTGGAGTCTGTCACAGCCCACATGCTTACTAGCCCTCAGAACCAATGCTAGCAGCACATGTCTGCTACTAACAACATAGTAATGGTAACTTGTTAGGAAATAATGAAGTCTAAGTATGTAATCTGGAGCACTGAACCAAACAGGTGACCCCGTTTGGGAAGGGAGGGAGGGAGACCAAGAAGACTGAGGGGAAGGGGAAGAAAGGCAGAGCATGCTGGAGGGTGTGTGTGAGTGTGCGGGTGCATGGACACTGGAGGGCCTGCATGGTCATTGGAAAACACATGGGACCCCCGGCTTGTGTCTGAGCCCCAATGCTATATGACTTGTAGTGGTGGGGGAGAGGGGAGAAGGAATGATCACATCACTGACAATAATAACGATAGTCAAGATTGTTATCTGTGCCCTGGTCGGGTGGCTCAGTTAGTTGTAGCATTGTCCCATACACCAAAAGTTGGTGAGTTCAATCCCTGGTCAGGGCACATACCTAGGTTGTGGGTTCATCTTCGGTCAGGGTGAGGCAGTCGCTCGATGTTTCTCTCTCACATTGATGTTTCTCTCTCTTCCTCTCTCTCTAGTATCAATAAACATATCCTTGGGTGAGGATAAAAAAAAAGATGATTATGTGTGACTAAGTGTGATTTATTCAGGTTTCTGGTCGTGCTTATACTACAGGTAATATTTACCTCTCAATCACCAGGGCTGTAGGGGACTGTAGACGTGAAACTGGTGTACAGAGAGTATTAGGGCTGATTTGATGGGAGCTCTGCCCCTTCCTGATCTGCCCACTTGCTGGTCACCGTTCAGGAGAGCTGTTTTAGAAACTCGCTGAGTGTGTGCATTCCTGTGCCCGTGTGTGCGTGTCCATGTGTGTGGGCCAATGCATGTTTGAGGGCCAGTGTGTGCACACATGTGTACATGTGTGCACCTGCATGCATCCATCTGTGTGTGTGTGCATGGCTTCTCCTTTCCTGTCCAGGGAGGAGCTGGACAGAGGCTGAGGGGTGATGGGGAAGCAGAGCTGCTGCAGACAGAAATGGAAATGAGTTCAGCTCTGGTCCCATCTCTTTCGAACCCCTTTGTGCACAGTGGAAGCTTAATAAATACTTGATGATGGTTCTGAACCTGGGAAGCCAGCAGCTGTTCCCAACTCTGACTCTCAGAGCCCCATAGGGCAGATCAGGTGGGGAGTGACCGTGGGGGTCTTCAGTCTTCCTGTCAGACCCTCTGGTGACTCCATGCCCAGCTGGAGCCATGGTCCACTTCACACATCCTGTCCTGGGGAGACTGGTTCCTCCTTCGCAGCTTCTCTCTGGCTCTTTCCCACCCATCATTCGAACATTTATGCAGCAACCACTTTGTGCTAAGCACCATGGTGGGAGGCATCCTGGAAGAGGCCATAGGTGGTGTCCGGTCAGACTGACCTGGGTTCAAGTCCTAGCACCCTTAATTACAAGATGGGTGGTATCTGGTAAATTACTTACCTGTGCTCCAGTGATTTCTTTCCTTCCTTCCTTCCTTGTTTTCATCTGTAAAAGGCGGATGATGACATTTTCATAGGGTTGATGTGAGGGTTAGGGATAACAGAGAGGCGTCTGCACACAAGTTGCAGGGTTTCAGTGGGTGAGCTTATCCACCTGGATTCAAGAGGACGTGGATCCCCTCTGCTTCTATTACCTTGTAGTTGTTACTCAACACCTCTGAGCATCAGTTTGTAAAACAGGAACATAATGCCCACCTCCTTGGGTGTTTGGAGGATGCTAACTGGATAATATGCGTGAAACAACCTATCGTAGACCTTGGCCATTAATAACTGTCTTCCTCGCTTCCTGCCCTCGCGTCAGGGCGCTCAGCTTTCCTCCTTAGCAGGCCCTCTGCTCCTCCTCCCCACTGCTCGCGTGCCGTGCACATCCCTCATAGTCGTGGGCTCCCGGTTTCTACCTGTCGGAGGAAGGGGGGCAGTTGCTCAGCTCCCATGTGGGAGCGGAAACTACAGTTCCCAGCCCTCCCTCTGCGGCCGCGGGGCTGGAAGCTGAGGGCGGCAGGCCCCTCCTCTGGGGAGGAGCCTATAAGGAGGGCGGAGTTAGGAGGTGGTGGGAGAGTTAAGCCAAGCCAATGAGATCAGCTGCTAATAAGTGGGCTGGGCTTACAATATAACAGTGGCAGGAGGAGGAGAGCAAAGCTATTGAGCCAGCGAGGAGTGAAGCTGAGCCTGGCCTCGCATGCTCCTAGAGGACCACCTCCTGAGACAGTTCTTTCTCCCCTCTTCTTTCTCCAAGCTCCCCTCCTGCCCTCCCTTCCTGCCCAGTACAATGCATTCTTGACTGGAAGCGTCTGGACTCCAAGCAGCCCCAGAGAGCCGGAGCAAGCCACAGTGAGAGGACTGGAGCCAAGACACTCTGGTGGGGAGCTTGGATGCCTGGCTCTCTTTGAGGACATCTCTGGAGCAAGGGTGGCTTTGGGGTTGGGGGTTGCGCTGCAGGGAATCCAGCCAGGCCCCAAGATGGACACTTCTGGGCACTTCCATGACTCGGGGGTGGGGGACCTGGATGAAGACCCCAAGTGCCCCTGTCCGTCCTCCGGGGATGAGCAGCAACAGCAGCAGCAGCCGCCACCACCACTGCCAGCACCACCAGCAGCCCCCCAGCAGCCCCCAGGACCCCCGTTGCAGCCTCAGCAGCAGCAGCAGCAGCAGCAGCAGCAGCAGCAGCAGCAGCAGCCACCGCATCCCTTGTCTCAGCTCGCTCAACTCCAGAGCCAGCCTGTCCACCCTGGCCTGCTGCACTCCTCTCCCACTGCTTTCAGGGCCCCCCCTTTGTCCAACTCCACCGCCATCCTCCACCCTTCCTCCAGGCAAGGCAGCCAGCTCAATCTCAATGACCACTTGCTTGGCCACTCTCCAAGTTCCACAGCCACAAGTGGGCCTGGTGGAGGCGGCCGGCACAGGCAGGCCAGCCCCCTGGTGCACCGGCGGGACAGCAACCCCTTCACAGAGATCGCCATGAGCTCCTGCAAGTACAGTGGTGGGGTCATGAAGCCCCTCAGCCGCCTCAGCGCTTCCCGGAGGAACCTCATCGAGGCTGAGCCTGAGGGCCAACCCCTCCAGCTCTTCAGCCCCAGCAACCCCCCAGAGATCGTCATCTCCTCCCGGGAGGACAACCATGCCCACCAGACCCTGCTCCATCACCCCAATGCCACCCACAACCACCAGCATGCCGGCACCACCCCCAGCAGCACCACCTTCCCCAAAGCCAACAAGCGGAAAAACCAAAACATTGGCTATAAGCTGGGACACAGGAGGGCCCTGTTTGAAAAGAGAAAGCGACTGAGTGACTATGCTCTGATTTTTGGGATGTTTGGAATTGTTGTTATGGTGATAGAGACCGAGCTCTCTTGGGGTTTGTACTCAAAGGTAGGGGTTGCGGTTTCTCTTTATACCTTGAACAAAAGGAATATACAGGTACAGAGAGAGAGAGAGAGAGAGAGAGAGAGAGAGAGAGAGAGGAGAGAGAGGAGAGAGAGATTGATTGGGGGGAGGTGGGGGGGAGGCGGTTGCTCAATTATATTGGACACTTGAACTTCCCATGGTTTTCCTTCTTAATCCTGGGAGAATTCATTCCTCGCTTTCTTGGCGGGGGACATCCCCACGCACTGTGTCTAATTCGCAGACTCCGTGTTAGGGAGGATTAAAGAATCCCTTCTGAGAAATCATTTTTCCTCCTGGCTCACCCATACTAAAGCATAACCCAGGAGCTTAACGCACCAATTAATTACACTCTCTCTGCCTTGATGTGCTTGCCAGTTCCTGTGACTTCCCCTCCTCTCCTCCCCTCCTTGCTCCACTCCATTTTCCCGAGGATAAAAAAGAAATAAATGTCTGGGTGGGGGGTGGGGATTCCATGCCAGTCTCTTCTCTCTCTGTCTGCTCCCTCTCTTCCCAAGTTTCTGTTTCCCTCCTTGTCTTTGAGAGACTTAGGGCGAAATAAAAAAAAGCACCAATGACCTGAGTCTCCTGGGGCCGGGGTAAAAATATAGGTGGAGGAAATCAGCGGTCCATTCCCTCAGGAAAGCGGACTCAGAATAAACCTGCTGCTGCCTCATCAACATCCCCTGATAAAAATGGCTACAGGTGTTCCCCGGGTAGAGCAGATGGGCGCCCCCTTGGCATCAGCCTGGGGGGCGGGGGCAGGGCCTCTCCTTCGGATGGGATGGCAAGGCTTCCCGGGCTTCCCGAGAGCCCGCTCCCGAGCTCAGCCCCGGCTCTCCCCTCCCTCCCCAGCTCCTTCTCTCGGGATAAATAAGGCTGAGTGTGTGTGCGCGAGTGTGTGAGCGCGCGCCGGTGGAGACCGGCAGCGCCCGCTGTAGCGGGGGAGCTGGCCTCACTGCCCCTATCTCTCAGTCCAGCCCAAGGCGGAGGACGGGGCTCCCTCCCAGAGGGGCCTTGGAAATCGTGTCCTCCAAGGCAGTGGGGATTGAGGAAGGTGGGTTTCTGTTCCTGCTCTGCCTGCTGTGGGCTTTTAAGGCTTGGAGATCTAAGGAGTCTTGGGACAAGTAGGTTTTATCTACCCCTCACCCCCAGATTGCTGTGTGTGTGTGTGTGTGTGTGCATGTGTGATTGCATGTGTGTATGTGGGTACTTCCTTGTTGCTTGCATTTCTCACTTATTTGTCATTTTGGGCAGGGGGTGGCTGGGCTGGCGGTAGCTGGGAGGGGTTCAGCTGTTGGAGGTTTCAAATAGAGCTTGTTTCAGGCTGGGCACAGCTGCTGCGAGACTGTCACATTCCTTGTTGAAATGCAGCCGCTAAAACCTAGGAGGTGCTGATCGGATTTCCCTCATTCCCAGCCTCGAGTTCTAAGAGAGGATGGGCAAACTTGGTTGTTCTGGAAACGGCTGGGGCGGACCTGTCAGATGACCTCTTAGCTGCGCCAGGACTTCCAGGTGGGGCTCCACTAGGAACCGGGCTGCTCCGAGGCGGCTGCCCAGCAGAGAAGCTCCTCGAGGCAGCCTTCATTGAAATAGCTCAAGGATTTGAACCCCTCAGTGTGCAGAAGCGAGTGGGGTTTCCCCTGGAATCACAGCTCACTTAGTCATTCCCAGTAATGAGCCTCTGAGTCTGCAGGTCCTTCTGCTCGCTGCCTTCTCAGAACCGCCTCTCCCTCTGGGCGCTCAGGGGGAGGGGCTGCCCCCCTCGGCAGGCGTGGCCTCCCGCCGCCTTCAGCACAGGAGCTCTTGCCGGGAAGCCTATGATGGCCCAAGTGCTGGGTGTGAGGGGAGGGGGTGAGACAGCACCTCCTCTTTCAGTGACCCCCACGGTCAGAGCTCTTCCTAGAGACAGCTCCCAGTGCAATTGTTCTGTGCGCATTTGTCCTCCTGCCTTGGGAGGGCTGCCGCTGGGCAGGAGGGGCCAGAGCAGGTGCCCTGCTGCGGGGGTGTTTACTCGGGGAGAGGGGCTTCCCCGGAGTCGGAGAAAGCAGGCTCCCGTGTGAAGGCTGGGTGAAGTGATCCCAGGGGCCAGGCGTCACCCGTTCCTAAATCGCTGACCCTCCATTAGCCCTTCTGTCCGTCCATCCACACACTGGGTCGTTCTGAAACAAGCACTCTCTGGGTGTCTTCTGTGTCAGGCCCTGTGGACCCAGGAGGGAGGAAGGTAGCTAGCCCTCTCTTCTGGAGGCAGACAGGGTCATTTTAAAGAGTCAGACTGAAGTCTGAACTCCAGCCCTGCCACTCCCAGCTGTGTGATCTTGGACAAGTCGTGTAGCTTCTGTAAGCCGGTCTCTCCAGCTGGCAAGTGGGTAGAAGTGAGTTGGACTGATAAACAGGACTATTGTTATTGTTATTAGTGATGATGATGGTGGTGAGAGAGAAAGAAATGTCTTTTTCCTGTTATCTAACTCAGGCTCCCGCATTAGTTGGGGCCTGAACAGACTGGGAACTAAGACTTGTTGATGGGGTGAGAAGTGGTATCTTGGAGGGACAAATTCTGAGAAGGGGCTAAGTCTTCCCACCAGAAGCTACCCCTCCGCATGGGTCCGTGGTAGGGAAGGTGAATGTCTGTCTGTTCCCAGCCTTGGGAGAACGAAGAACCACCAATTGGGACAGCTCAGAGTCACTAGCGGACCTGGGGGTGGGATGGGTGATGGTTCCTTTTGCTGGAGAACTTTCTATGTCTGGAAGCAGGAGGATGGACAGGGTGACTGCGGGCACCCCAGTCAGATTGGGTAATTCTGCACAGAAGGTGGCAGTTCCCACTCAAAGGCCTGTGGGGAGAGGGACACACTTCCCCCCACCCCCCCTGCCATGATTGAGGACTGCTAACCTTGTGTCTGAGCTGCTGCTTTCTGAAGTTCTCTGCCTTTTCCCATGGAGCTGTGGCCTGCCTGTTTGCCTGCCTTTGACTGGTATCTATTGATGGGGAAAGGATTCACCACGAGGCCTGGCTGGCTCTCTTTGAGAGGAACATGGCATGTCCCTGAGCATATCCAAAGTTAATGTAAAAGGAAGCCAGCCAGCGGAGGTAAGAAATTGGGACAGAGCCATCCTGGCCTCCCCTTCAGGAGCTGTAGGTGGTGACAGGGGCAGGAAGATGGGCGAAGGGGGCTCAGGTAACAAGAGAGCTGTTCATTCTCATACCCAGGGCTGTGAGGCCACGCTGCAGGGAAGCGCCAGAGATGGCCCCAGCAGGCTCCTGGCGGTTCTGGACTAACCCTGAACTGAATGAGGACGCCTGATTTGTCTGTGTGTTTCTAATAGCTGAGTTTACTCTGAGGGCTAAGACATCCTGACATGGCCAGGTCGAGGGAGCCTGTTGAGAAATCTTAGTGATATTGTCTCTGCTGCATTGGTGCTAGTCAGGAGTGGGGCAGTGGGGACTTAGGGTCCTTGTTAGCATTCTTTATTTTCTCCCAGAGCCGGTTTGAGGCACACCGGCTCCGTTGCCTTACTCTGCCTGCTGTGTTCTCTCCAGCAAATGGGGAGAGAGCTGGGGCTGGGCGAGGCCCTGCCGGCCCTCCTTGTCCTCCCCAGGCTGCAGACTCCTGGACCCCACCCTGCTATCCTCCTGGCTGCTGAGCTGGTACCTCTCTTCAGTCTGTCCAGATGGCCAGTCAAGGGTGGACCTTGTTTCTCAGAGGCCTCAGGGTGTGGAGTCATCTCAGAGGAGGCCGGGGATGCTGGGCCAGCAGGCAGCTCTCTGTTTCTAGTTTCGTACAATCTTGAACCACTTTTCCATCCCTGGCCTCACAGTCCATCCGGGCTTCACTTCCCAGGCAGAGCAGGTTCTCTGCCCTGCCCCGTGCCCTCCCCTGCCTGCCCCACCAACTTCTTACCTCTCTGCTTTGCCTACTCCCCCTGCCTGGCCTTGTTACTGGGGTCACCCAGGCCATGGGCAGAGGAGCTGGGGTGACAGTCTTACCTGGCTGTCCCCTCTATCCCATGTGTGGCTTCCTTTTTCATTTCTAGTTACTCTTCCATTTTCAGACCACCTTATGGGATGCTGCCCTGGAAAGGACTGGCTTCTCCACGTGCCCAGGGAGCATGGTCCCCTGGCCATTCACTCTTCAAAGAGGAATGGGGTCCCTTAGGGCCAACTCATAGAGGTCAGTGAGTCCATCCCAGCCTCCAGCCTGGTCCCAGATCCTTTGACCCCTGCCCTCCTGCTCAGGGAGGTCTTGGCTGCAGAAAGGCAGAGCAGCAGCTGGGCTTAGCTGGGTGAATGGCCTCGCCTCCTGCCAACCCAGGAGCCAATGTAGGGTAGGTGGGTGGCTGTCGGGAATGTTCGGACATTTGGGAGGAGATGCCTCAAGGCACTGGCCGGGCATGTGGAGAAAGCAGGGAAAGGGCAGACCCCTATTCGCAGGCCTTCTCTGTGGGATGGCCCACAGGACAGGGTGGCAGAAGACAGGAGGAGACTCTTCATAAGCCATTGGCTACAGGCAGGAGCCTGGGCCCCCGCGCATGCACTTTATCTTCACAGGTCACACGGAGCGTCTTGGCCCAGGGAGGCAAGTGTGGCTCTGGGACGGTGAAAACGAGGCCCTTCTCTTACCCAGGGTGGTGGCGACTTTATTTATAACCTTGTGGACAGTCTGCCATGAGTCAACCGTTTGTAACCCGCAGAGGGGACAGCTAACTTTTATATATGCTTCCCCTTTGCGGGTCATCACACTATTTGCAGCTGTCCCAGGGAAAGACTTCATACGCGCCCAGACTTTGCTTCCCCACAGGCAGTGTTGCCCACCGGCTGGGGCTCCGGCATCATCGCCGGGGCAGTTATCTGCTGCGCAGGCTAATCAGGAAGCTGGCCTTGGCCTTCTAGGTCCCTCAGTGAGCCTCCTTGTGGGGCCTCCTTGCTCTAAATCACACAAGGTAAAGAGAGACAAAAGGAAAGGAGATTTGAGTAACCTCAGTAGTGAAGCTGAGGCCCAGATGGAGATGTAAAATCAGAACAGAAAGCTTTGGTTTTGCGGCAGTTATTTGTAAGGCACATTCGGAGGAGAAAATGAGTGTGTGAGAGCGAGTGCGAGGGAATGAGAAGGGGTTGTGAGGGGGCGGCTGTACCCTGACGGAGCCCCGGTTTACTCAGCTCGGTGGCAGGCAGGCCAGCGTGTTCATTCGTAGCTGTTTTTCTTCTTTCTTTTAAAACCCCAAAGGGAGAGAGCATGAAAGAAGAAAGCTACCTATTTCTCTTTAAATAATGAGGGTGGAGAATGCCGAGACCATGCTGTTCTCAGGAGCTGTGGGGAGGAACACTCTTGTGCCTTTCCTCTGGTGAGGAAAGTCCGGAGGAGGCTAACGGGTTTGCAGGTGCCCCCCGCCGCCCTGTCACTCCACCCCCAGGAGCTCCACTGAGGAAGGAGGGTGGGGGCAGGGACCGCTCTGTGCCAGGCCCATAAAGGCTGCAGGAGAGGGAGGGCAGGGCCATTGGCAGAGCCCTGGGTCAGCTCTGCACTGGAGAGTTCTGGAAGTCGGTGGTCATCAAGGCCTCCTTTGCAGATGGCATCACTGGGTCAAGTTGACACTGCTGGTGGGTGACCACATGGGGCTAAAAAGAGCCCAGGCTCACTTGATGCCCAGTGCAGGCCTTTTCCACACCTGCTGCTGCCGGACGGGTTGCTCATCACCCTTCAAAGAGACAAATCAGGGTTTACGGGCTGGGGACCAGTGACATGAAATGTCGGGACACAGGGAACTTCACCGAGAGATAGGGCTTGATGGAGGGTGGGAGAGGCCAGCGCAGGCCCCAGGATGGACAGTGTCCTGAGGGGGTGGCCAGGGTAAGGAGGGGACTCTGGGGACAACTTGGGTCCAGGGTGAGACGATGGACAGGCCCACGGTCAGTGCTCGGGATGCTTCCCCTCCTGGAGGTCTGGCGATGCTGCCTCCCCGCCGCGGGGCTGGCCAAGCCGCAAGGGGGTAGGTGTCGGCATTACAGAGAGAACAAGAGTCCATCCTTCGGAGGCCTGGACTAGTGCAGGGTCCCCCACAGCCTCACCCTGGCAAGCCAGCAGGCCCCAGACCGAGGGGGACACTTTTGCACACAGCTCTGGGGCCTCTCTTTCTCCAGCTCAGCCCACCAGGTATTTTCATGCTGTTGTCCCTCAGGACCCGCCATGGCCCCGGGAGTTGGTACGAGCAGCAGCATCTCACAGATGAGGAAACTGAGCCACAGAGGGGTTGAGTCACTTACTCCCAGTGCCCATCTTAGGAGAGATGGTTCTGGAATCAGAGCTCAAGTCTCCAGTTACAGGGCTTGTCTTTCTGCTAGGGTTTCAGTAAGGGAATCTCCAAGGGCTTCTCCATCCCTGGTTCTAGAATTTTCTCCTCATCCTTGAGTCCTGGTTTCCCATTTCCCTGGCGTGAAGCTTGTTCAGCTCTGTCACCAGCAGCCAGTGATAAAGAAAAGCCTGTCTCTGCTTTGAAGGAACCCTGAGGAGGTGCTTCTACCCCTTGCTTCTGACTTATTGAGGGCCTTTCTCAAGTCCCTTCACCTCGCTTTGTTTCTGTAGCTGAACAATGAGGCCAGGCTCTGATGCTGAACTCCCGTCTTGCCCCAGAGCTTTCTGACCCCCCTTGGCATGCATTTGTCCTGCTCCATGGCAAAGACAGTAGTGTCATCCTCAAATTCACGTTTTTAAGGGGAGTCAGGCCTGCACCAGGGAACCATCCACCCAGGTTGGGCTGTGGTTTCTGGTGATAGTGTTGGAAGCACTGAGAAAGGAGTCCATGATTCAAAACATTAGGAGGTCAGCAGGGTGACCCCTGAATGATTAGACAGACCAAGATGGGAGGGTCATGGGCAGGGGGCCTAACTGACTATGAGAATGTTGGGAGCCTGGGCAGGGGGCAGAGTGGGTAGGGAGAGGAGCTGGGTTGTTCTGGGCATGCGGTGTGCACAGGGCAGGGTGGGAGGGAAGAGGAGCCTGGGAAGTTGTTGGGGCTGGTCTCCTCCCCGGGGGCTTCTGAGCGGAGAAGGAAACACTTGGCAGGTGAGGGCGCAGGGGTGATTTAATAGTTAATTGATATCTGTAATTGCCAGGGTCTCAGAGTTCTGCACCCTTGGGCCCTGCAGGCCTGATACTGTTCTTCTCTAAGGTGTGATCTTAGTTGGCACAGCCGGAGGCCTGTTGTGGTGGTTGAGGGCTTGGGCTCTGGGCTCAGATGTGGGCTTGGTGACATGCCAGTGGTGGGTCCTGAGGGGGTTGCTGAATTTGAAGCCTGTTTCACAGGGAGAATCATAGCCCTTGCCTACGGCGCAGCATCTACCACAAAGCTGGACACACGGTGACCCTTGACATCTGCCAGCTTTTGCTTTTATGAGGCCAGTATTTAGAAGATGCTCCTGCTAACCCACAGCCACCTGAGGACCACAGAGGGGCACAGATGCACAGGTCACTGCTCCACACAGGTGGGGTGGAAGCAGCTGTGGAAGAGGCGAGCGCATGAGGAGTGCGCCCCCTTTCTCACAAAATCAAATGGCCTCACCTCGGGTGGCGGCAAGGCAGCCTGTCATGTCTCTGGACGGAGCCTTGGGGGTGAGTCAGCACATTGAGGGGGAAGGGTGTGCCCTGGAAGGTGGGGCCATCTGGCCTGGGCTTCTGGAGCCTTCTTACCTCAGGGGACCCAGTTATTCTACACTCAGTCGGCGCTCTGTAGCCCCGGCACAGCTGGTTGGGTGTGGACATGGGAACGGGACAGGTGGGCGGAGAACAGAAATGAGCCCATGAAACCAGGCCAGAGGCAGTGAGACCTTGAGGACGGCCAGGGGACAAACGATGACCAGGCAGAGAGGCTGGGAGCATGGGACAATGGGAAAGGGCCATCAGAGGCGGTCCCGGGATAGACCAGGGAGGAAAAGAAATGCTAGGACTTTCTCATGTTTTCAAGGCTTGCAAGAGGGCACCTCCTTGAATTCAAAGGCTTGTGGGGGCTTGTGAATCCAGTTTCTTTGTATCCCTCTTGCTGTGGCAGGTGGTAACTTCCTACCCAGCACTAAGGGGCACAAAGGGCTGTGGGCAGAGGAGGGACGTGCCAGGGGATCAGGGCTGGCCTTGCGTGGAGGCCATGTTTTTTTCACAAGGCCTGGTGGCAAGGTAACCAGAGTCATATTCTGAGCAGAGCCTTGGTGACACTAAGTGAGCAACATGCAAATGATGTGTGAAATAATATGCAAATTGGCATCTGTTATTTTAGAGTCAGCTTGTTTGGCATTTTTCTTAAGGGACAGGCAGGGTGCTCAGTGTCAAATGAATGGGAAAGCTGCCCTAAAGGACACTCCCACGGGGGCTGAATGGGCTGCGCCCGCAGCTGAGAGACCGTCCTGGGGCCTCTGCAAGAGCTGTGTGACAGACATGCGTTTGCAGATCACCTCCTGACCTGGGCTCCTTTGAGCCAAACGGCTGTTCTAGCTCGCTAGAAGCTCGGCACCTTGGCCTGCCCCACCCACTTGACTGTGCCGCCCTCACTGCACCGCCAGCCTCACCCAGAGCCTCCTCGGAGCTCTGGAGGGAAGGAGGGGAGGGATGTCAGTTTAGACGCAGAGGGTTGTTGACCCTCCCAGAGCCCTGGGTGTGTTGACAGGGAGGACGGGGCCCTGGGGCTGAGGATGGGCTCCTGTGGGCTCTGCAAGGGTCAGCCGAGCAGTCAGGGGCTCACGCTTTGGTGTTCTTGTCCTAGCTCTGTGGCTTCCGGGATCTGCAACCTTGACGAGAAAACTGAGCTCCGTGAGTCTCAGTCTCCAGGCCTGTGCTCACGGTGAAAGGCTCGGTTAATGCTGGCTGTTTTTATTGTTAGTTTTCTCATTGTCTAAGTCTGTAAACTCTGTACCCACAAGGCTAGATTGAGCTCTCTGACCATCTGTTTGCTGGCCTGGCCAGCAGGCGTCTCCCTGGGCCACATGGCCTGCACTCCTGCCCCTAGTCTGGTTTCATGCAAACTCTAGTGCCTTACTGTCCCCTCTGCTCTGTTGGTCCCTTTCCATGTACATCCCTGGACCCCCCCGCCTCAGTTTACCTGTTTCCCAACAGGTACCAGGTGTTCTGGTTGGCTCTGGGGTTCAATACTGAGCAAGACATGGAGCTCACAGGCCGGTGGGGAGGCAGGTGTTGAACAAGTATGACAGGTGTGATGTGTTTAATAGGAGACAGAACCACATGCATGGGGCCTGGACTCAGTCCACAAACCTGAGACAGTTTCCCGTTTCTTCTGCCTGTCCCCCTGCCCTTGGTTCCCAGGTCCATCTCGCCTTCACTTCTTTTCATTATCTCTCGAATCTCTCCCAGCTACCCTCTGCCTCGTACACACATGTGCAGCATGGCCTGGCGTTAGGAGAAGAGGCTCTAACACAACACGTCTGGGTTTGCTGCCTGTGGGCTTTGGGCAAGTTGCTTCCATGTTTGGATTCCATTTTCGTGGGAGGTAATCACAACCCTCTCTCGAGGGCAGCTGTGAGGATGAAATGAACACCACCTATGTAAAGCATCAGCGTAGGTTTGGGCCCCTGTCGGGCCCCAGTATAGACCGTGGTGAAGAGCAAGGCCGTGGAGTGGGGGTCGGAGATGTGGTTTCTGAGCCTCTGCTTTGTTCTCTGGAAAATGGGAAAAAGTGAAGGTGAGGTGATGGTAATTCCTCGACTGGCCATCTCGAGGGAGGGTCGTGGGCATCAGCTGGAGCTCAGGAGTGAACAGGAAGAGAGCTGTGGCACGCTGGGCTGAAGCCGCGCTTTGCTGTTCGGTCGTGTGTTTCGGAGGGGTGGGCTGGGGCAGGTGAGTGGAACCCGTCCGCACAGGCCTCGTGGCTAAGGGGATTTTCTCACCGTCAGGAGACGCTGAGAGCCAGCCCTTCTGGCCGGCCTCCCCAACTGCTGCCTCCTCCCTGCAGGCCAGCCCTTGGCACGAGGCCTGTCCGCTCCTGAACCCTCCTATCAGCGGGGATTTAATTACTATAATGTAAGGAGTGTGGCTTAGGGCCTTCTGGCAGAGGGGAAACATTTGTCTTCTCACTGGGAGAATAAAAACTGATGGGAAGGAAAGAAAATGTGCCTTCCCCCAAAGTACCAGCGGCTGTGGGGCTGCCTGTAGCTTTCCTGGGGGCGGGGATAGAGGATCCAGGGTGGTGGGGGAGGGGCCCAGTGACAGTTCAGGGGCCCTGGCAATTGCCTTTGCCTTCCACGGGATGACTCAGCTAAACTGCCTCTGTTTCCCCAGTGATCCTGGTGACAGGTCATCCTGCCACTCAACAGCCCTATATCGAGCACCTACTATGAGCCGGGCACTGCCCTTGAGGAAGTTTCCAGCCATGCAGGGAGCCCAGGCAGGAAACGGATGACTTTGTTCACTCAGCAAATGGTTACTGAGCACCTCTTCTGTGTGAGGACTATTCTAGGCACCACAGGTCAGCAGAAAAAAACTTCAAAAGAGAAAAATCCCTGGCCTCTGGGAACTTACCTTTTAGTAGGTAACGCTGACGGTAAACTAGGTACATTAGTTATGTATTATGTCAGATGGTGATAAATGTGAAAAATGAAGCTGGGACGGGCAGAGAATTTGGAGGGAAGGCCAATGGTTTTCCATGTATCAGGGAAGGCCTGGCTGAGGAGGTGACAGCTGAGGAAAGGTCTGTGTGGGGGCTGGAGCGGCACCTGGGGGAGAGGAGGCAGGGCGTGGAGGCTGGGAGCCAGGCAGTACCGGCAGGGCCCCTACAGCTCAGTGCCGTAGAGAGGGAGTGTGGGCAGCATGTGGGGTTTTACGCTGCCCAGCAGTCACATTGAAGAGAGTTAAAGGAGAAATGTGAAATTAACGTTAATATCTTTAATTTAACCTAAAATAGTACAAATATTACCATTTTGACATGTAGTCAGTGTAAGAAATTCCTGAGAGAGTTCACATTCTGTTTTTCATACTAAGCCTCTGAAGCCCGGCATGTACCTTACAGGCCATCTCCACCGGAGAGCGTGTCTCCATTGGAAATACTGACCTGTGTTTCGAGTTCAGGAAATGGACGGGTGGGAGCGGTGAGACGGCGAGGCGCCGGGTCCGTGGGATGTTTGGAAGGAAGGCGTTCCTGATGAAGTGAATGTGGGGTGTGGTGGCGGCACGAGGGGAGGAGAGAAAGGGGAAATCACGGATAAGGCCAAGGTTCTGGCGCAGCAAATGCAAGGATGGAGTTCACTGGGATGGAGAAGACTGTGGGAGAAGCAGTCTGGGGAGAAAATGGGAGTTTGGGGTTGGACTTGCCAGGTATGAGGGTGTCAGTTTTAACGTACTGTGAGTAGCACATACCCTGGAGATCCTGGGAGGTCACAGGCCCTGGGCACTGAGAGCTTCTGCCTGGGCCCCTGGGCCATGGGGGATGGCTCCCTTCACTTTGCAGAGGACAGTCTGTGGCATAGCTGGCCCTGTTTTAAAAAAAACATTCAAATAAGGTCTTTGTGTCTCTTGCACCAAAGGTGTTCACTTTCCAGAGGTCACTGGGAGGCTGACCTCCAAGCAGTTTGATGGCTAGGACGAGTCAGAAGCCCCCCAAGCATGGCTGGGAAGCCGGATCTTATGGGAAGTTACTGAAACAATACAAAACTCTGAAGACATGCATTCTGAATTTTCCCACACTTCAGCTCTCCAGGGGTGTGGGGGAAGGGATTAATGCTGCAGAGAGACCTCCTCCTCCAGGCCTCACAGTGGGGAGCAGGAGAGGACCAGCCACTGGGGACCCCCAGCCTCATGCCCACCAGCCCAGGGCTCTTGGGGACCATACGGGGAGCCTGCGCACCTGTTTCCTTTGCTGTTTGGAGGGGAGTGGGGCAAGGGTGCAGGAATGGCCTTTAAGGTCTTCCCCCGACCCTACCAGCGTTGGATGCTGGGACCTCCGCCTGGAGGGTAAGTGTCTTGGGACCTGTCGACCAAGGCCACCCTGCTTGGGTGGTCTGGGACTTCTGGCTTGGGTCCAGATCTGAACCCTGACCCTAACTGGCTGTGGGGCTTGGTGATCTAATCTCTGAGTCCATTTGCCCATCTGCCGAAGGGGGTGGGGGGGATGGTGCCTGGCTCGCAGGAGGTTTGTGAGGTGGTGCTAATGTCACCCTTAGCACAGTAACACGACACTTAGCAAATACTGCTCCCCTCTTGCCTCCATGGCAAAGGCAGGGAATGCCTGTGGGTGGGCGTTCTGCCCAGAGCAGAGGAGATGGTGCAGAAGGCAGCATCCGAGCTGTGTCGGGTGAGGGTGCCCAGCAAGTAGCATGAGTAGAAGAGGAAGAAGCACCCGCCTGACTGGGGGAAAGGAGGAACGGCGGCATGTCTCTCCCGCCTTTCAGGGTACCTGGGACCTAACGGTGCTTTTGACCAGGGGCCTCAACTGGGGCCATTTTGATCCCCAGGGGGACATGTAGCAATGTGTGCAGACACTTTTGGTTGTTGCAGCTGGGGGAAGGATATTCCAGGCATCTAGTGGGTAGATGCTGGGCAGAGGTCGGCCAGCCCTGGGAGGGAGGAAGGAACTGAGGACCAAGGCTGGCGGGGCCATGCTGAGCCCACCTGCAGTGAGGCTGCTGTTTTGAAAAGTTTATTCCCAGGTAGCTAGTAAGGGTAGTTTCCAGGGGTGCTGTTAAATATTCTACAACTCACAGGACAGTCCCCACAACAAAGGATTAACCGGCCCCAAATGTCAACTGTCGTTAGCACTGAGGTTGGGAAACCCTGCTGCGGGTGACTCATTCTCCCAAAGGCTTGTTGGGAGGGCAAATGTGAGCGCCAACGAGGTAGTTATCTGCTTCACTGCGAGTTCTAACCCCTGCCTTCCCCCACCCTTTGCTCAGGGGCAGCCCCGTGTCATCCAGGGCTCTGGACCAGGAGTCAGAAGACCCGAGTTCAGGTCTGCTCAGGGGAGTGTTTCCTCGCTCTAGTCTCCGAGTCTTTCATCCTGGCAGGTCCTGTCTGGAAAGGGGTCGTGGTGTGGACCGAGCGGGGAGCCTGGGTGGGGAGGATGCTTCGTCAGCTGCGGTATACTGGCAAATGGGAGGCGGCGGGATGATGGGCTCTCTCCCTGCCACTGAAGGATAACTGTAGGAGTGGGAGAGCCCAGTGCTTCCTCTGCTCGCCTGGGGCCACGTGGCTGTTCCCAGGTCTGCTCCATCTTGCTTCTGGTTTTGTGTTTCCTTGATCAGGTGGAGATAAGTCTCCATTTGGGGAAGATGGAACATGCAGGAAAATGCAGGGCTATTATTTCTGTGCTGTGTGAGTGGGAGACAAAGCCGGGAGAGTGGCAGATTTCCTGGCAGGGGAGGGACGGCTGAGTGCGTCAGCCTGGGCATTGCTAGCATCCTTTTAGGGCAAGTGGGCCAGGGTTCCCCAGTGACCACCTCAGGAAGTAAACATTTGTTCTGAGCTCAAGACTGGCCTCAGGAAAAGACAGGACTCGCTGTGTGGGAAGGGTCTGCACCTGTGTGCTGAAGTTCCAAGGACACTCTGCAGGCAGGCCTTCACTGACATCCATTCTGTGCCGGCACTGGCCTCAGAAATGTTGGGGGACACAGAGATGGACAGTACATGTCGAGGGGGTGGTCTGGCTGCACTACTCTGTGGAGAGGCGGACTGTGACAAGTGTGTTGACGTGGCGCAGCACCACACTAAGGGCACGTCTGTGACCTTTCATGTCCAGTGTCTTCTGAGAGGAACCGGGCTGGGCCTTGAAGGAAGGTGGGGTTTCATGAGGCGAAAGGGAAGGAGGATTCCAAGCTGAAGGCACAGTCTGGGCAGACGCCCAAAGCTGGAGAGTGCCAAGTGTTCTCAGGAAGGGGCAAAGGAGCTCGGTTTTCCTGGAAGTGCTGGGAAGAAGACACTGGAGATGGTCGTGGACCTGCAGAAGATGGGTGATAACCAGAGGAAGCTCAAGGCGGGGAGGCTGCTTAGAAGGTTATTGCAATAGTTCTAGAGAAGAAGTAGAGGCTTGAGCCAGGCTAGAGGTGAAGGGAAGATGTGGGAGCAGGTGCGGGCTTTTGGGAAGACGGGTAATGTGCTGGGCCTCACGCCTCCCCACCCTGGATAGCCAGGTTGTGTGTGAAGGTGGAAGTGGGTGCTATGGCCTGATCCCCTCACTGCCCGGCTAAAAACCAAACAAACAACCCCCCCCCCCAAACAAACAAAACCGCCTTTGCAGGGAGGATGGGAAGCTGTGAGCGCTCACCAGCCTGCCAGTCCCAGGGAGCGGGTGGCACGGTGCCCGCACCAGCCACCCTGGCTGGGGGGCTTTCCTTCTGGAACCCACAGGGCTCAGTTCTGGCTTCCTGCCAGGCCTGAGGGAGATGGAGTACACCCTCTTCCTGCTCTTTTCAAAGCTATGGGAGGAATTGCAGCCGCGGGTTGGAGCCAGCTATGCTTGGGCTCACATCAGAGCTCTGGTGCCGACAAGCTGGGCAGGGTGGGCAGGCTGCCTGGTCTCCCTAGGCCTCAGTGTCTGTGTGTGTAAAGTGGGGGTGATAATGCTGAGCCCACGGGGTGGTTGTGAGAGAGGATTAAATAAGAACACAGTGTGATATTCTTAGTTCAACAAACGGCCACTACGTTTAATTGACAAGACATGAGCACAGCCTGGCCCTGCCGGGGTGGGGAGAGACAGGACTGTGTTGTCTTTGAAGGAGGTGGAGACCTGGGAATGGCTGAGGTGGTGAGTTCTGGCCTAGGTGTGGGGGGCCCCTGGAGTCCCAGGAGGAAATCCGAGGTGTCAGGCAGTGCTGGGCTCTTCTGGGCACGTGGCTCATGTGAACAACCCTTCCCACCCAACTGGGAAAAAGCTTTTCAAAATGCCAGGCTCACTGCAGGTGACTCCAAGCTGGTGCCCAGGAGTTGGTTCTCAGGGCCGGCCCAGCTTCTGTCCTCAGGGCCTCCTCCCTGGAGCCTGGATGACCTCTGCCCAGGGCTCTGGCCGGGGCGCCGCTCAGGCTCCAGAGGGAAAGGGCCGTGGATCAGGGACTTGGCACTCACACGGGCTCGGCCTCTTCCCCCTCAGACATGTGGGCTCTCACAGCATGGTGTTGGGCTAGGTGGACGAGCATCGTCTGGGCCATGCTGGCACTTAACATGCACGCACTTCTCCTCCAGCAAGTACAGTGGGCAGTTCGGGCGGGGCGGCCCCCAAGGGCAGCCCGGAATGCCTGCATTTCCTGACTGTGGGCATGCGGGGAGGTGGTGCGTCTAAGGCCACAGTTGCCCTCTGCCTTGGCTGCTCATTCTGCATCCCTTTGCTCTCTCCTCTCCAGAGGTGTGACCCATCCCTTTGGAAATGGCTGCGGGGTCCTCAGGACAGGGGGGCGCCACGGGCCGGGGGGCGGTCTGCCCCTGTGTGGACAGCGAGGGGTACATTGTCTGGAGAATGAAAAAAAATAAGTAAAACTGACTAACAGTTGGTCGACTTTTTCTTATCACTGTTCACCACCTCTTATAAACAAGGCCAGCGACAGAACCCTTCTCTCCGGACAGATGTGCCCACTCCCTGCCCTTGGCGTCACCCTGCCTCACAGTTGTCCGGAACGGAGCCCAGGAGGGAAACTCACTGGGCCCTGCCGAGGACGAGAGATGATCTGGAGGGTGAGCCATTTATGGCTGCAGTGGGAGCGTGGGTCTGGAGCCCTGGAGACCCCCGGGCAGTGTGGGTGGACAGAGTGGTGGTGAGCTGCTGCAGGCTGTGGGGGTGAGGGCTGGGAGCTCAGGCTGGGGGGCACTGCCCAGGCCCTCTGGCCATGGGCAGGAAGAGGGTGTATTCTATCTCCTCGAGCTTGGCAGGAGTCCAGCACTGAGCCCTGTGGGTTCCAGAATGAAAGCCCCCTGGCTGGGGTGCTGGTGCCAGCTGGTGTGGGTGCTATGCCACCCTGCTCCCCCAACCTGGGGAAAAGGAGCCAGGCAGCCCTGGGGCTCTGGAGCTCGAGGGGACTTGGGGAAGGCTGGAGGTCTGTGGCGGTGGACACTGCTCCACCATAGTGAGTAGGATGTACATGGGGACCAAGCCCAGCACTTCTAGGATTTAAAGAGCTTTCCTTGCAGGGCTGTGGGGTGGGCCCATGTGGAGGGGTTGCAGGAGAACCTCTCTCGGCTGGAGAGGCTGAGTGGGTGCAGGGGAGGAGAGTGTGTCCCTGAGACTGGCTGGGGTGCTGGGCCCTGGGACTGTGTGGGTTGGGGGTCTGGTGGTGTTTGGCCCCTTTTCTGCCTGAACCCCTTGGAGTGTTCCTTGCCAGGGAGCAGCCAGCCTGGATCTGTTCTGGAGTCGGACGCCTGGTGCCTGCTATATCTGAAGCAGACAGGGTTTAGTGAGGATGGGCCTCAGTGGTGGGGCCCCGGCTGTGGGGAAGGCAGAGACCGTTGGGACTTGGGGGAGTTGGGGGGACTCTTTTGGATTAGCTCCCAGAAGCAGGTGCGCCTGGTTCTGTTTGGAGCCCACTCGGAGCCAGTGAGTGGGCTGCTGTGTGGCTGTCTGGGGCTCCAGGGCTGAGCAGCCAGGCTACGCTTAGCCCTTCAGCACTTCCCAGAAACCAGTGGCATCGTCACAGTACTGGCTAGCTGTGAGGAGCTGGCAGGGTGTAGCGCTGGAACAGCAAACAGGTTTTATCTGGTGTCCGTTCTGAACAATTGCTGTGAGCTTCTGGAAGGGCTGTGTTGAGAAGGATTCTGAGGCACAATCTGAGCTTGGTGGGAAGAGTGCTGTGATTGATTTGTGATGTCTCTTCTGGGCAAGGGAGGATGGAGGAGTGGCTAGGCATTTGCCATCCTTGGCATAGTGAAAAGAATTAGGAGAGCCTGTGTTTTATCTCAGGTGAGTAGCCTTTACTTCTCTGGGACCCGGTTTCCTGCTCTGAAATGGGGGTAAAAATGTCGCTTTTCCAACCTGACAGGCTTAGGTGTGGACTGAGAGAGAGAGAGGAATGAAGGCACTTTGTAAAGTCCAAAAAGGGATACAGGTGCAGAGTAGGGTTCTTTGTTACTGAATCACTCAGGAGCCCAAAATGACCTAAAAATAACGCCTGCAATCTCTACTTCCTCTGCCTCACTGAGGACCAGGCCACCCCAGGGCCTGCGTGTGCAGAAGGCACAGCCGACATGGCCCAGCGCCGTGCAGGGCCCGGCCCCCAGGCCCTCTGGAGACCTTTGGCCGAGTCCACCTGGGGGCCGCTTGGTTTCTCTCATGGCCCTCCCCCAGCCTAAGATTTAGAGATTGTTTTTGTGTTTAATGAGAAAAGGACAGAAAACCTCTCCCATTGACTCTTACTCTCTATTAAAGATAGCAGAATTACTTTATAAAGTCTGAAAGCCTGACAAGAGCAAATGCTAATAATGCATGAATTATGCAAATCTGTATAGTCACTTGATTTGCATAATGAAGGGGATCGGGGAGGGTTGGGGAGGGGAAAGAGTGGGGGGTGAGGATGCCTGGCCATATCTGAGTAATGGGGGACACCATTCTCTTCTCCTTCCCCACCCCTCCTGGCCTTGAAGGTGGCCCACCCCTCAGCCTGCCCTGCTGGCCCCATGTCTGTCCCTCTGCTGCCTGTCTTCTCCATGTCCCTCCCCTCTCAGGGGTAGTCACTGAGACAGGGGCACACCACCCTGTGCTCACCTCTCATGTGGAACTGGCTTCATTAAATCTCCCAGCCGCGCCTCCATGCACAGGCAGCCTCTCCTGAGAAGTCCCCCGGGTCATTATTTTTCCAAACGTCTGTCTCACTGAGATGGTGGACTTCGTTAAGTGCCGTCTGGAGTTGTAACTATTGCCAATGCCTTTTTCTCTGGCTTAAGGGAAGGAGGGCGAAAAGATGGTGGGGAGGAGGGAACCCCTTCTGTGACCTTGCTGCTGTCTCTCGGTCAGTTTCCCTCCTTGCTTTGATTCAGCCTCTGGCTGTAAAGTGGGCTCCACCTCTGCCTGTCCCTCCCTGCCTCCCTGGGCCCTTGCTAACCTCAGGACTAAATTTGATGAGGTGACTGAGGCCTGACCCAGTGGGTGCTGCTTGGAAGCCTGGGCAGGTGTGGCTCTGACTGAAGGGGTGCAGTTGTGGAGGTGGCTGGCCCCCCGCGTGTGTGGGGGTGCAGCAGTTGGCTTCCCCAGAAAGCTCTTGTTCTGGGGAGGGGGGCATTCCGCCTGGCGGATGCAGGGACCAGTCCTGGTGGAGCGTGGAGAGGGATGTCTAGCCTCTGCAAAGGCCGAGCAGATGGTCAAGGCCGCACACAGGCTCGGGTTCAGCTCAGTTTGATGCATTTACTAAGCGCTTAGCTCCGTGGGCCGCAGCTCACTCTAGGTGCTGGGACCATGGGGATAAAAAAGCCCTCAGAGCTCTCATTTACTGAGGTCCTACCCCTGGTGTCAGGCCCTGTGCTGTGCCCCTTGTTTAAATGAGTCGCCTCAATGTTTATGACAACTTTATGAAGTCACTATTTCTCTCTTTTATAGATGGGTAAGTTGACAGTTGGTCACAAAGCCGGGCAGAAGCCGGGTCTTCTAGCTCCAGAGCCCGTGTTCCCGAGGCTTTGCTGCCTCTGTTGACTCCAACCAGACCCTCCCCCTGAGTGTCTCCCGGTCAGAGGAGTGAGCAGATGGGGGTGCGGTGCAGTGTGGTGCCCGCCAGGAGAGTTTGAACCGGGATCAGAAGCAGCACGGAGCATTTACTTCTGGCAGGGAGGGCCAGGGAAGGTTTACAGAGGGGGTGGCCCCTCAGTAGTGCACAGAAGGGCAGCCAGATTCTGCCTGGCACTCGGGCAAAAGGCCGGTGCAGCTGCAGGTCAGTGGGCGGGGGTGGGGGCTTTCAGGTGAGCAGGGAAATTCCTGCCGCTCTCAGCCCGCTCCTGCCCTACTCAATCTGGGGGCGGAGATTGGGTGAGGTGGAGCTGCCAGAATTCAGCTCCAGCCCTGCTCAGGGGATCTTGGCAGGGACAGGCAGGCAGGGCAGGTGTGGGGCACTGCCCCAGGGGCAGCTCTCCTCAGCCCATGTGTCCAGCAAGTGCACTGGCCTCCCTGGCCCAGCCAGGCAGCCCTGAGAGCGGGGGTCTGTGGGTGCCCGAACTGCGTGTGGACTCTGATGCCTGAGGTGAGACCACAGCTGTTCCCACACCCACACCCTTCCAGACCCAGGAGTGGGGCCACCCGTCGGAGCAGCCCTGGGAATTCTCTGCATTGTGGAGGACAGGGCTGGAAGGGGAGGGATCAGAGGTTTAGAGAGGGGAGCGACTTGCCCCAAGTCATACCTGCTCGCTTCCCCCCAGCACCCTCCGTCAGCACTCTCACGTGGAACTGGCTCCATTAAATCTCCCAGCCGCCCCCACCCCGACCCCCGTGTACAGGCAGCCTCCCCTGAGAAGTCCCCCAGGCCATTATTTCTCTAAATGTCCATCTCACCAAGACCGTGGACTTCGTTACGTGCTGTCTGGCTTATGGGAAGCCAGGGTGAAATGTCAGTGGGAGGAGAGAGCCCCTCACCTGACCCCGCTGATGTCTCTCAGGTCAGTCCTCACCACAGGTACACTCTGGCTGTGTTTTCGTCACACCTGGCCAACCTCGCAGGATATCTTAGGCCCAGCCTTCTTTCTGGAGAAAAGTGAAATGCAAATGTCAGTTGGGGAAGGAGCAGAACCTCTAGGCCCTGCACACACGCCCAGCCCAGGATCTCCAGCCCTGCCCTGGGGTCCTTGTTCTCACCCACAATCGGGGTGCTCCGACTGGGGAGTGGGGGTGGAGCGGGACAGCAGTCCCTGGTAGACCGACTTTGTGTAAGAAGCTTGGGGAGAGGGGGCTCCATGTCAGAGCCACAGAGGTGTGAACGGAAATCCTGCCTCTATTGCTTCTAAGCTGTGTGACTTTAAGCAAGTGACTTAACCTCCCTGAGTGCCAATTTCCTCATTAATAAAATGGGGGTAATAATAATACCTACCTCAGTGGTTCCCGAACTTTGCTCCATGTTAGAAATATCTGGGATCTTTTCAAAAAAAATGCTGACAACTGGCTTCCTGCTTCTGACCTTCTGTTTCGGTGGTCTGGGAGGCAACCTGGGTGTTAGGAGTTTTAGAAACTCCCCAGGTGATACTAATGAGAAGCAAAGGCAGGGACCCACTGGCATAGAGTCAAAGGGGCATTAAAGGGGTAATGCGGACACCTGGGAGGACTCAGCGCATGGAGGTGACACGGTTTATCCATCTCCTCGCCTCTCCCAGCTCTTGCGGTGGGGGCGGGTGGGAGTGGGGGCATTCCCATCACTCCACAGTCGGTTCCCTCTGAGCGCCGCCCCTGAAGTGGCGGTCAGCGCCCATCTTTGTAGGAAAGCCTCTTCCTGATCCTTCTCACCTGCCATCTCTGCAGCCCCAGGACAGCCTCGGCCTCCCTGGCAGGCCCCAGGAACTCATGATTAGATGGGGTTCCCGAGAGGGGAGCCCATGATCAGTCTCCTCTTGGTGGCTTTGGGGACCGAAGGGTTGGTCTCCACAAAGGCCTTGGGGAGTCAGAGGCCCGTGATGCTGGCACGTGCTGCGCGCAGCCTGGATTTGGTGGTCTGATTTGGGGGGCTCAGGGGAGGGTGCTGGTGGGACGGAGTAGGGGAGGGGCTTCTTCTTTGGCCCCGGTGGAGGTGAACCTGGGGTGGAGGCTGTGAGGGAAGACACATGTCCTTGGATCCCTTGGCTGTCCTGACAGGAAGCTGTGCATCACTAGGCTGACAGGAAGGAAATGGCTCTGCCTTTTGGAGAGACCGACCAACCGCGTGGAGGGGAAAAGTGTTTGCTTGCAGAGGCCACTTGTCCACACAGGACTCTTTCTCCCCTCAGGTGGTTGCTCCCAGTTTATTTTCCTTGGAATGACAAAGATTGAGTTTCGCTAATGAGGAACAGTGCGAGTGAAGTGATAGGGGTCCTGTGAGATTTCAGGAGGTGGGAAGCCTTCTGCTTTCAATCAGCATCTTTCTTACCCAGCTGCCAGCTTTGGGGAAATGGACGGCGACCAAGCTTTTTGTGGTCTCACACGCTGCTTTTTCCTCCATTCCCAGACCACACCTTCGCGAATGCCTTTGATTTCTGCTTCTTTTACCAGCCCCAAACACAATGAGTCTTTTAATAGCACAAGGCCTTTTGGATCTCTAATCAATCGGTTGCCAAATCCTCTCCAAAGTGCACTCAGAATAGATGCTTTAAATGAAATATATTATCTTTAAGCCAGCGTAAACCTGTGAAATTTGTACATTTCTTTTAGAGCATCTCTACAAATTTTACAGTATTGAAATCACCACCCAGTGACCTTTTAGGAAATACTAGATAAATTGCAAGAGACAAATAGACAAACCAAACTGAGAAGTATAATTTTCAATGTCTTTCCTGCTCGGTTCTCAGGCTGAGTCTTTGAAATCCCTGTCTCCCCATCTGCCCTTCACCAGCCCTGTGACCACCCTGCCCCGAAGGCCTCCCTGGTTCCCTGCTCCTGCAGGAGCTGGTAGTCCGGGTGCCTTCTGAGAGCCACTGGCAGCTTGGGGAGGCAGCTCTGGTATGTGGCTTCTGGCACCTTGTCCTGTCTGTGTTTGTCTCTGCACTTCATCCTTCAAAACCCTCCCACTAGTGGCCAGAGCCGCCGGAATGCTCTTGGGGGTGGCTGGGGGCTGCTTCGCCAGGCTCAGATGCTCTGCTGGCGGAGACAGGGAGTCATCAGCCACACCGGGGTCCGAGCCCAGGGACCCGCTCTGTGGAGTGTTCTCCGTGTTCGGGCCAGCCCTTGATTACCACTCTCCCCTGACCAGGTCACGTCCCCTCTGTAGTCTCGCCGCATTAGGTGCCTTCCCTCCCGACTAGTTGGTGGTGTGCAGGGGATATCAACCAGGTGTAATAGCCTGTTCGTACTTTGTGTAGGAAAAACAGAATTTGGAAGGCAAGTGGTCTGTAAAACCACATGACTTAGAGTCCCCGAGGGGTCTTCTGGGGACTCGCTGCTCCCTGTCCAGTGCAGGCCCCGGAGACCAGGGGCAGTGACGGGCTGCTGCTCACAACACTGCCTGCTTCCTGGAGCCTGTTAATTGCGATTTACTAGATGGCAGTGGCCTCACGTCGACAGGCTCATTTCATGGATAAGTGAGCTCAGTTACCAGCCCGGCTGCTTTGCCATCAACATTCAGTGACCTGCATTCACGTCCACTGGAGGTGGTACTCAGGTCCCCTGAGTCTGAACTGCTGTTTTCCCAGCAGAGACACACCTCACATGACTTCTGGTGGTGGTTTGAGACCCACCACGCTCCCACATGGGGACGGGGAGAGATGAGACGGAAAACAAACGTCCAAGAGCACCCCGGCGCCGCTCGCCCTTCCTCAGGCTCAGTAGCACCGCGAGGAACATAAGCAGGCATGATCAGTGCTGCCCAGGGGCTCACTCACTTCTTAATTTGATAATTAATTCCGTGAATATTAATGGGCTTTTTGCACCATGCTGGGTGTGGGGGTGGGGGAAAAGCTAAAGATGAAAAAGAGCTGGTTCCCACCCTCAAAGAACTCACGGGCTGGTAAACAGACACTTATGCTGTTAGAGTGTCTTCCAGAGACACCAGGTGCCCCTGGTGGAAGAAGCACAGAGGAGGTGACGGAGTTGTGGGGGGAGCAGTGGGAATGGTGAGAGCACATTTGGGTCTTGAATGTGACGTGCCCAGAGAAGAAGGTCTCTCCTTCCCAGAGATGTCAGAGTGCAATGCATTTTGGAGGCGTGTGGATGTCACTCATTGTGGCTGGAGTGTGTAGTGTGAGGGGGACTGCAGAGGTGGGCAGGGGTCAGATCATGCAGGTGCCTTGCTTAGGGGTTCACCTTCATCCTAGAGGCTGCAGAAGCCATAGAGAGTCTTCAGGCAGAGGGGCTGCACAATCTGTGCTCTACATTAACCATTGTGGAATCGACGCGGGATAGCAGAAGGCACTGGAGCAGGGGTCGAGGGAGCTCAGTTGTAGCTCTAGACTCTAAGTCTGGCCCTAGCAGCTGGGTGACCTTGGCCAAGTCTGGGCCTTAGTGTCCTGGCCTGTGAGATGAGAAGTCTCTCAGGCCTGTTTCAGCTCTGACATTCTCCACACCCACAGCTGCCTCTCTTTTTGGCCCCCGAGCCCTTTGTTCTGCCCTTGTCCACCCACTGCTGGCTGCCTGAGCCATGTGTCCTGGCTGTCCCACCAAACTCAGCAGCTGGTGGCAGCTGGAGGGAGAGGGGTGAGTCCTCCAGGGAGAATGTGCACTCCTACCCCCATAGCTCACAGACTGCCTGGCCTTTTCCGGCCCTGCAGGAATACCTTTCCCCTGGCCCCAGTTCACCTGGCTCCCCACGCGCCCTGGCCCAGCTGGGTTTCTTTAGTGAGACAGTTCATTGCTCTGGGCCCAAGTCCCCCATCGACATGGCCCCAGGCAAAAGGAGGCAGCTGATTTGGAGTCGCTGTCTGGAAGCCAGGGCCGTCTGTGTGGAGAGTTGTCAGTGTCTTTGGCCTGAGCAGTCTTTTCCTTAGCTCTGACCTGGGTTTTAAAAGCTTAGTGTGTCTTCACCTGCACTAGTGGCCTAGGACGCCTGGCATTCACTCTTCCTGCCCAGGGACCCTGGAAGCCACTTCTGCAGGAGCCCTTGAAGGTGGCAGTGGGTGGAATCAGGTTTGTTCTGCTACCTTTTCAGCGTTGGCGCTTGGTCCTAGAGCTGCTCCAGGCTGAGGAGCTGGGAGGAGGGGTGGTCTGGGGTTCTGTTTTCCTTGTCTTTGAGGAAAACAGCTGTTATGTTTAAATACTCAGACAATGGATTCTAAACAAATTAGTATCTATTTAGTCAGTGAAATGAGGAAATTAAAGGTGACTCAGATTTCCCCCCTCATGCTAAGTGCTATTTACTACCTGAGTGCTCAGACCTGGAAAGGAGTAACTTTGGTTGATTCTCCTCTCCTTGAGAATGTGGTACGGTATTTCATTCATTCATTCATTCATTCGTTCACCCACTCATTCATCCATCAAGTATTTATTGAGTACCTGCTGCTCTGTGCCAGGGCCTGTGTGCCATAATGGGGGCAGAGACAAACAGGACGAGCCCCTGCCACCAAGTAGCCCAGAGTCTGGGGTGACCCTCCAGGTGCTGCGTGATCTCAGGGGCTCCCACAAAGTGAGTTTCATTTAGACCCAGGAGCTTTAGCTGACAATCCTAACCCCCTTCCCAGAAAGCAGGGAAGTAGGAACAGCGTGAGGGGGAAGAAATATGCACGAAAGGAGTGAGGGTGGAGGAGAGAAGGAATGAGGGATGAAAGGAAGCAGGAAACTTTCCCCGGAGTGGGACCCTCCAGATAGCTCCCTGGTCTGTGCTGCAGCCCGCAGCTAGCTAGTGAGGCCCAGTGGAGGGCAAGGCCCCATTCTCTCTCAGCTCTGCCCTGGCAAGCTGGGTCATGGACTGGCTACTCCCTTTTGTGCTTCAGTTTCCACATCTGTAAAATGAGGCTTTGGACAGGAGGACCTCAGAGATCTGCTTTGAATGAACATGCTGTGACCAGTGCAGGGCACAGGTTCGGGGCAGGAGCCCAAACAAAGGTCCTATAGGCAGAAGACACACTTCCTCTGGCTCCTCCCGCTGCAACCACGAGACACCCAGATGGGGCCTGTGGGGGTCTCACCATCTCCTCACTACCAAGAGGTGCCTTCTGCTGCGCTCCCAGCTGAATACAGAAGGCAAGTTCTGGGTCTCCACATTTGTAGACATACTTTCTGATGTGGGCACACTCTTGTTGGAGTTTCTGTGCTTGGCAAACGTGCACCCCTGACGCATTGGGCTGCACTGGCAGGCCTGGGTCCTGTCCCCTCAGGTACTGCCCCCCAGACCTGGCCCTGGCAGTGTCAGACCACTGGAGCCGAGACTCACATTCCAAAGGGCTCCCAGGCAGCTCATACTTACTGATCTATAAAGAAGGCAGTGTTTTGTCAACACGGTGTTAGAAGAATTGGGGTTCCTAACTGTGACCTTGGGTAATTGCTTAAATATGCTGAGCCTCAGTTTTCTCATCTGCCAAATGGGAGTGGCTCTCCGGATCTCCCAGGGATCCAATAGGAAACTGCATGAAAAAATGCTTCATAAACAGGAAGGCCCGAAACTGCTATGCAGGACACAAGGATTCAGTACCAAAATATTCTGATATCCAGTCCTCTCCATGGTTACAGCCTCCTCTGTGCTGAGAAATTCGAGCCACGAAGGGTTAAGTCAGGCTAGGCGTGTGACTGAGATTGTCTGTAATTGATGGAATAAACCTTAAAGGAGTGAAGTATAATTGTAATTAATCCAGGCACCGTGACACTGCCCTGCTAAAAATAGTGTCTACTAATAATTGCTTTGATCTAGCAAAATGATGCCTGTCCACGAGCCTGGGAGTGGGGACCTGGCAAAGGGTCTGCTTGTGGCAGCACGGGGCACCCCCCACACCCTGCACAAAGTGGGTGTGGCAGCTGGGAGACTTGGGGGCAAAAGGTCAGCGAGGGGCCGTAACTCTCTCACCCTATGGCATCAAATGCTGTGTATATAGGGTGATCATATGATTTATTGCCTAAACTGGGACACTTGAGAGTATTACATTAAGAATTACTTCTCGAATCCATAGTTACACCAGACGACAAGCATCAGGGGCTCCCCCGGGTGAACCAGGATATACAGTCGCCCTGCGCAGAGACTGTTTTAAGCTCATGGGAACCCTTGGCAGTAGAGCGTTTCCACATTCATTATCTGGTCCTCCTCCTAATAACTCTGGAAGGAAGGAAGGATTTTTGTTCTCATCTAATGGATGTGAAAGATGGTGATGGAGCCAAACCAGTCCAGCTGTGGTCTTTGGCCTGGCTTCTCCGGTGGCTGGCCGTGTGCAGGCAGAGCACAGCTGGCGGGGATCAGGAGCTCTGTGTCTAGGGAGAGAGGTGGAGCTCTGAGGGAGAGAACCTGAGCAGCAGCAAAGGGACCACGTCCACAGGGGGCACAGGGCTCAGGTCCAGCAGGCTCTTTACCCAAGTCGCCTCCGATCCTGGGCTTGGAATCAGAAGACGCCTACACGCACTAGTTATGTGATCTCAGCCAACTGTGCTGTCACTCCGTGCCTCAGTTTCCTCATTTGTCCAATGGTGACAGTAATCCCTTGCTGTGGGGATTAATGAGATCCCAGATGAAAATGGGTAGGCTCAGGGCCTGACACGCCAGGTCCTCAGTAAACCCTTGTAGACTTTGAATCTGGAGAGAATTCCCAGGAGCGCCCTCCTTTAGGGGACCACCAGCGTCCTCAGGTCTTGAAATAGTTCTCACTTGAGCTGCTGGGTGGACGAGCTCTGCCTTGAGATTGGGACTATCTCAGCTTCTTGGAGGAAGGAAGTGGATAAAATCAATACACGGAGAACTTGAGAGATTCCCCCACTCCCCTAGGCCGTGGATAATTGACTGTAGGCGCTGCATGAGGCACCTCCAGGCCCTGAGACTCCCCTGAAGCCCTGCATAGGCAGGCATTCCGCGTCAGCCTGGGGCCTCGGCCTTCTTCTGGGCTCTGGGATGAGCTTGCTGGCACATGGGCAAGAGACATGGCTTCCATGGTGCCCCATTGCTGGAACTGACGGCACCTCAAAGCAAAAGACAGGTAGGTTGGCAACATTTTGGTGCCAGAGAGCTAGTGAGGAGAGGAGAGACTTATAAAAGTGCCATGTCCGTCCTATTAATAGCCCGTGTTTGGCTCCACCACCTCTGTCAACACCATCCATCACATCCAAACAATTGAACAGTCTGTGCCAAACGGCTAGGAGTTAACAACTCAGGCTGGGCCGAGTTTCTGAAACACGGTATTTCTACTTCTTGTGCAGCTCTAGAATGCCAGTTGTTTTTTGCCAACTGGTTATTTTTCCAGACCATTTCCTTTTATTTATGTTTCAGCTTTTATATTTTTAAGCTAAAAGAAGATGGAGAACTTAGAGCAGGTAACTATTATTTCTGATTTGCCCTTGAATGAGCTGTACAAGAAATATTCATTCTCCAAAGCTGAAGTGAGCATTTGCGAAGGGGTGGGGAGCAATCAGACAGACTCCTGCCCCTTTCCGATCGTCTGGGCTGATGAACAGGTAGAGTGTGGACGTGGGGAAAACACTGGCCCAGCCCTCTGATGACCTAGGGCAAGATTAGCCCCCTGTTACTGGCGGATGGCCTTGGGGAAGACAGAGCCTCTCTCTGGCCCTACATGTCCTTGCCTACAGAATGGGGGAGTTAGACTAGACAGCCTGGAAGACCCTTCCAGCGAAGCCTGTGTGCTGGGCGCAGCACTTGCTGTCTCACGTTTACTGGCAAGAGCGTGGGTGTGGAAGTGGAAGGAAGGGGATGCTGCCCGCAGAATGTGGCAGGGGAAACACAGACAGGGCTGTTCTTCATCTGGGAGGCTTCACAGCAGCCTTCAGAGGTGTCTGTGGGGCCGCCCAGGCGATTGTTTTCCTCACCATATGGGATTTCTGGGCAACTTAAAATTTTCACTGGACCCAAACACTGCCAGGCTCGGGATGGTTTTGCCCCATGTGAGGATGACGAGGGTTTGCCTCCGGGCAGCAGGCAAAGAGGTCCACTCTGGAATTCTCTGATGAGGCTGGAAGGTACAGGTGAGGCCACAGTGCTGGCTCCCATGCAGCCAGAGGCAGGGGCTGCAGGGAGAAAGGAGGGAAGTGGAACTGGAGGGGATGATGAAGCTGAGATGCAGGTGTGGCGGGGTAGTCTGTAGGCCTTGCTTTGTGTCTTTAAAAGCTACACATACTTCCCTGTCAGGCATGCAAGTCAGCACTCTTACTTCCAGTTGTATCCGTCTGACAGTGAATTTACCCAGTCCACTGCGGCTGGTTGGCCACAGCTCCGGCAGGGAAGCTGGGGTCTGGTGCATGGCATGGCCAGGACGGGGAGAGACGAGCCCAGGACTGGGCTGGTTCAGCTCTAGCCAGAAGCCCAGTGAGCACACACAGATTTTTGCGGAGCAAAGTGATTTCTTGCTCTTTTATTGGTTTGGGGGCCAGATAGGTTTCAATAAGAGAAAATAAAATGACTTCAAAGCAAGCCATCAGAAAGCACACTTACTTGTTTCATTCTAGAACATTGGAGGGAATGGAGGCTCCTGCAAGCTGCAGGAACTATGGGGGCCATGGTCTTGGCGAGGGAAGCAGTGGCTGTGTGTGAGGAGGACCCTTCACGATGATGACAGGCCTCTGTGGCTCCCTGTGACTTGGGGTCCCGGCTGCCAGGATGGTGACTGGGGCTGGAGCAGAGGCCTTCAGTGTGTGCTTCTCCTGAAGGGCAGATGTGAGTCGGGCTTTCCGAAGGAGATGCACAGGGGCAGGTGTGCGTTCATCAGAGCTGGGGAGGGCTGCGGGGGCTTTCTGATACCGCAGAGGAACGGCCCTGCTGACTGGCCAAGAGCACTTACTCCATGAGGAGGAGGGGATGAAAGGCAACCAGGAGCAGATTGCTTATTGGAGAAGGAACTAGAGAGGCCAGGCGGGCACTTGGAGGGGCCTCCAGTATGAGATGTAGGCTTTTGGAAAACAGGTAAATGTAGGGCTGCTACTTTCATAAACAGGGAAGACAGAGTGGGCAGGGCTGCTGACCCCGTGTGCATAGTCCTGGGAGCCCCAATATTTGGGTTCAAAGCTTTGCTTCAACATAGGCTGCTATATGCTAGGGGTCAAGCAGGCCACACTGGGCCTCAGTATCCTTATATAGAACAAAGGGTGAGGGACTAGCTGATCTCCAAGGGCACCTTCAGGCCTGGCATTCTGTATATTTATGGGTGTTTGTGTCGGGGAGGAGCTCTCTATCCGAGGACATCAGACTGAGGCTTCACAGAGGCATTGGTTTGTTTAACTTTAACTATGGGCCAAACACCTAAGGAAGCTGAAGGCAGATCTTTGAAAAAGAGCCTTCCAAAGTAGAGATGGACTACCTCGAGAGGAAGGGAGTTCTCTGTCCCTGGAGGTAATCAGGCAGAGACTGGATGACCATGTGCCAGGAATCTTCGAGAGAAGAGTCATGGGCCATTTGACTAGGTGGCTTTTAGTTTCCTTTTAACTCCACGGTTCCGGGGCATCACCGCTGATGTGTATGACTGCCTGTCTGGCAGCATCTCGTCCAGGCCGTGATGGCGGGTGGTGGCCCCGGCCTTCTGGGCTTCTGTATTGTGCCCTGAAGCAGCGATTCTCATCCCTGGCCTGCGTATTAGGATCCCTGAAATATTTTTTTATTTTTATTTTTTAAAGAATGTTTAAAAGATTGTATTTATTTTTGTTTAGAGAGAGGAGAAGGGAGGGAGAAAGACAGGGGGAGAAACATCGATGTGAGAGACACAGATCGGTTGCCTCTTGTGTGCGCCCCGACTGGAGACTGAACCCACACCCCAGGCGTGCGCCCCGACTGAGAATCAAACCGGCAACCTTTCGATTTGTGGGGCAGCACCCAGCCAATGGAGTCACACCAGTCAGAGCTGAAATATTGTTTTAAATGTCAGTGCCCAGGCATCACCTGCAGAGATTCTGATTTAATTCCTCTGGGATGGAGCCAACGCCCCTCAGTTCTGGGGTGGCCTGGGCTGTTGGTGCCTGGCCAGCTTCCACCCCACCCTCAGACTCCCTGATGGTGAAGAGAGTCAGCCCCTTCTGGTGTCATTCTGTCCTGGCATAGGGCTCAAAAGTTGGAGGCTGTGTTTACCCTTCCACATTCATTCACCCAACCAACATTTGCTGAGCACTTATTTTGTGTCTGGAAGAGTCTTCGGAGGGCCAGTTGGGCTACCTCCGGTGCAGCAAGCACCACACTGCCTTTAGAAAGACCTCATTGTGTTTATTTCTCTGTGCCACACTTAGCACGGTGCCTGGCTCGTGGCAAGCATGTAATGCAAAATTTGATTGAATCGCATGGGGTCTTTGCCAATGTCGTAAGTGAGGCAGGAAAATACGTTATAAGCAAGCACGCAGCAAAGGATTCTTGATGTGCTGGTTCTCCTTTGCTCAGACCTTGTAAAGGAAACCATCTCCTTAATTGGAGTCATGTTTGTGGCCATAGGGGTGACCTGTCAGACTTGATATTTTGGTGGCATGATCTCCCAGATGACCTTTTCTCCTTCCTCAGGGCATCGCACAGAGGGAGAGCCAGGGCCTCGGGAGGGTCATTTTCTCTTAATTGGCACCCCAGTCATCGTGCTGACTTCACTAAACGTTACCAGGCCGCCCTCTGCTCAGACCCGACTGCCCTCGTTATTAGCTGCACGATGTCCCTCAGACATCAGGTTCCATCTCCTTCTGGGCATGATGGAGGGGGGGCCACAGAGAAGTGCCCCAGGCCAGCTCGACTTGCTGAGTTTTATTTTGAGACCGTTGGCCTCCTTCACTCCACAAGCACTTCCTGCCTGCCCCCACTTCAGGGTGCTGGTCTGGACCGCACTTACCATGACGATGCAGACCTCATGCAGACCTCAGGCTTCACGGTGACACAGCTGGGGCCTCTCAGGGAGCAGGCGAGACGTTGGGGGCGGGGGGCTTAGCCGAGCCTGGGAAGCTGGGCCTGGGAGGGAGGTATCCTGATGACCGCCATCCCACGTGTTGTGAGACTCACGCCGTGGGCAGAGCACGGACCTTTGGGTCTGACTGGCCTGGGTTCGAATGTGGCCTTCACTTCTCTCTTGCTCGGGGACAGTGGGCAAGTGACTGAAGCTCCCTGGGCCTCTGATGGGGTTGTTCTGAGGACCTAAAACAATCACACCAGTGCCTGGCCCGTGGAAGCGCATCTTAAATGTTAGTTGCTGTTTTTGTCGGGTCCCTTTGGTTTTCAAACATTTGGAATTTCGGGATGGAAGTGCCTATCTGCTTGACACATCTCAGAATTTTACTGCCTTCACTCAAATATTCAATATCCAACTAGTATTTCTTGGCTTGCTGTGTGCTGGGCAATGTCTTAGGCACAGGGGCATGGAGGTAGACAAGTGAAGTTTAAACATCCGGCCCTTCCGGGGCCTCCATCCCGGCAGGTGGCGACAGCAAACGTCAGCGGGTGGATGGGGCTTGCCGGTGACAGGCGCTCTGGTCACCGCAGCAGAGGGAGCGGCTGACGGGGAGGCACCAGGTGGGGTCTGTTCAGGAAGGTTGCGAGGCCCTGGCCAGGATAGTGGGGCTCTGGGTGCAGAGCTTACGCTGCATGGCATCTAGTCTGGGAACAGAGCTCCCACTTTAGATGGCGGGTCCAAGGACCCACGGACTGAGGATGGGGTTCTGGAAAGCCATCTTGTCAGACCAGGTTTCCCTGTCCTGGTCAGCCAGCTCACAATGTCCCAGCCAGTGTGGGACAGAGCGGATAGTGTGGGCGATTTCACCTTTGCTTTTCCTCACTGGGGATATGCCTCAGGCATTCCCCAGGCGTTCGGGGCAGGGGAAGCGAGCCAGAGCAGAGACTCCTCACAAGGTGACTCAGGCAGAAAAGGCCGCAGGGATATTTGGCCCCCTGTCCAGCCCCCCGGGGCCTGGTGAAGACATGCCCCCACCCACACAGAGGCCTCAGAGTATCCAGGCTTGGCGCTTAGCTCTGGTGGGTGCTGAGCAGGAGATGTGACCCCTCCTCTGCACAGCTCGTGCGGAGAGCCTGTGCCCTCAGTGGGCAGCATCTTGGGTTAGTCTGCACTCCTCACCTCACACTCAGGGTGGAGAGTCAAGTTCAGCTTCAGCTGCCTCTCTGCGGTCACCTCCTCTGCTCATGCGCTGGCCCTTCAGGAGCCACTTGCAGGCCTTCTCTTTCCACCTGGGCTTCCCGTCTGTTTCTGAGTGTCCCAGGCCCTGCTCACCTGCCCCTTCCTCTGCCTTGTGGGATTCGGGCTCAGTGGGGTGGGGTGGGGGCGGGGAGGAACCCCTGGCATTTTGCAAGTGCTCAGCCAAGGGCCTGGGTAGAGTAAGTGCTCAGTAAGTATTCACATGTGAATGGATGCACGAATGGATGTTTGGGAGGTGTCTGTGAAATGCGGGGAGCGCCTTTGTCAGTTGTGGCAACCCTGAAGTGCTGGTGCTGGAGGTGCGTCCGGCAGCCAGGCTGACTGAGTTGTCTGTGCTGAGACGGGAGTGCGAGTTTTCCTCTGTGCGAGAAGAGAACCAACTCTTCACGTGCGTGTTTGGTTTCATCCTCCAGTGCTGTGGGTAAGGGGGGAGGAGGCCCTGCTAGGCCGGGCTTGCAGAGAAAGGAGCAGAGGCCCAGAGAGGCTAAGGGTCAGGTCCAGTGTCACACAGGCACTGAGCAGCCAAGATGTGACTTGAGTTTTGGTGATTTGATTTAAAATCCCATGCTATTTAGAGAGAGACAACAATGATCTTCGTGAGCTACCTCATCCTGTATGAGGAGAGGGTGGCATGAGTGAGTTCACACTCACAGTTTCATTTTGTACAGAAACACTTGGGGAAAGAAAAGGGAGGTTTGGAGTGTCCCCGTGAGCCGTGTGTGTTGTGGCCAGGGAGCTTTGGTGCTATTGGCCATTAGGCTTAGCTGAACTTCAGGGACCGTTTGTTCCAAGAGTTGAATTTTACTCGGGGCCTGAGGCCTGAAAGGGTGAAGCGACTTATCCAGAGCCAGGCGTTTTCCGTGCAGGGCCCTCAGATCCAAGCTCAGGGCCCAGCTCCAGAGCCCTCGCGGTTATGAAGCATCCTGGGTTCTTTAAACTCGTCCCTTCCTAGGCGTGCTGGAGATCTGTTACCCTTGCGCTCAGGTTGGACATTCCAAAGGATGCAGAGGGTTGGAGTGATTCCACTCTGGACCATGAGTGGCCAAAACAGGATTCTGGTGGCTGACTTCGGGTAGGAGCCAGGCTCAGCAGTCACTCTGAGGTTGCCAGCAGGTGCCGTGATTATACTTTAATCAGGCAGCTCAACCTGGGAGGGTGAGGCTGAGCTAAGAGATGAGCGTGAAGGTGAAAGATGCAGAGAGTGGATGAGAAGACGCGACCTTGAGAGAGGGCGGCGTGCAAGCAGGGGACCAACGAAGGCCTCGGCCTGCTGTCGCTGTGGGGGCCCTGGGTTGAGGACAGAAGCCTCCCCTCTGCAGAGAGCAGCCACCAGGAGTGCGGTCCTACCTGCCAGTGCATGAGGGGCTGGCCTTAATTTGCATAGAATTAATTACCAAGAGCGTCTAATTAGGACAACCATGACGAGTCATAGTATTAAGCTGATGCTGAATATCAATCCGTTTTGGAGCCTCTCCATGAAATTGAAGGAAAAGTTGACCTTATTAAACAGAAAAGATTTTTAAATCAATTATTTCCCAAATTGAAAGCCCAAAACATAGATCTTAATTCAGTAAATACAGACTTTAGATGGTATCACCTCTTCCCCTTCGGCGTTCCAGCCAGTGACAAAAGTCAGGCATGGACCACATGTCTGCGCACGCGCTTTGGGGTGTGGGCTTGGCTGGGGAAGGCACCTGCACCTGTTTACTTCGATGAAGCTGATACCTCACTTCTTCCCGGTCTGCCTCCAGGACTCTGCCTGCAAGCATGGTTTTCTGTTCCTTTCAAACGTTCCAAACAGTAAAACACTTAGAACTTCAGCGTCTCTGGGAAGATCTAGTGTGATCATTGCCATCCTGGCCTGTCTTTGGAAGCCACAAAGCAGGCAGGAGAGCAATTTCCTTGGTCGGCCCAGAAACTGGGAACACACTCCATCACACTGCGGAGCTTTGGGGAGGGAGGCCTGGAGCGGTCTGAGAGCCTGGCCTCCGGGAGGCAGGGCAGTCGGTGGGGGCAGCATCCAACCTGGAGGCAGGCAGGTCTGGAGTAAATCCCAGCTTCTTCAGTCCTGACTTTGCCATTTGTTGGCACGTCCTTGGACAAATTAAGTAATTTCTCGGAGGCCTGTGTTCCCTCCCCTGTGAAAGTGGGTGGGCGATGCCCACCTTGCCCGGAAGCCCTGCGGCAGGGCTTTACTGCAGATGTCGTCATCGATGAGAAATCACAGGTCTGTGAGGGCTGGCTGACGGCCTGGAGCAGAACAGAGACCGCGTGGATGGGGGTGTCTTGTGATTCACCCTCCGACTCTGTGGCACCCCCATGGCTGCAGCCAGCCTCTGCTAGAAAGAGAGGCACCCCTATCTCACACGGAAGCCTGGTTTGCTTGCAGGAAGGGGAGGAACATTGTGTGTAAACAAATCTGGCATATAGCTAAAACCTGGGCTAATGTGTGACCCTGGAAAAGTCACTTTACCCCTCTGATCCTGAGTTTATTAGTAAAATGGAGGCATTACCACCTCATCTGCAGGGTAAGGACGTGAGTTAAATTGTGTACAGGCCTAGTCTGAGACCTGGTATACAATCTGTACTCAATAAATGTTAGGTAAAAATAAAAGTACTATCACTCAGTAGTTTCAGGAAGCACTTATTAAGCGCCTATTGTATTCAGAGCATCTGAGATGGTCCGGTGTCAACATGGTGTTTCCTGAACCCTCAGTCTTTCCCTGGGAGGAGCGCACGAACTTGTGGTGTGAGTGGAGTGCCCTGCTTGCCGCTTCAGAGTGTGATTCTGTATTTTCTGTAATTCTGTTCTTTTACATTAAAACGTAACAAATTTAAACATAATTGGAAATGTACCATATGTGCAGTTTTGGGGGCTGGGTTTTTCACTTGATATTACATCCTGAACCTTTCCTCCTGTCATCAAATACTCCTCAGAGAAATGGTTTCAAGTGACTACACAGTGTTCCATCGCTGGCTGTCCTCAGGTTCACTTGGCCACCCCAATATCTTGGGGTATTGATGAATAAATGGCTTAAAAACAACTCTTATTTTTTTAAAAAAGATTTTATTTATTTTCAGAGAGAGGGGAAAGGAAAGAGAAAGAGAGGGAGAGCAACGTCTATGTATGATTGGTTGCCTCTCGTGCGCCCCCTGCTGGGGACCTGGCCTGTAACCCAGGCATGTGCCCTGACTGGGAATCGAACTGGCAACCCTTTGGTTCGCAGGCCGGCACTCAATCCATGGAGCCACACCAGCCAGGGTTAAAAACAGCTCTTAACTGTTGGGATGTAATTCCTCAGCGTTCCTGTGTGTTAAGGATTACTATCCTGTTGTTGAAAAGTTCTGAGTTGCAGGGGAGAAGGATTGATCAGTTGACCACAGGACTCCCTTCCAGCCCAGTGGATCCCGTGGGCCCTCGGGTGGGGTGAGTGGGGAGAGCAGGTGTGGCAGGCGCCCCAGCCCATGGTGTGTGGCAGCTAATTAGCTCTGAGTCGCTGTCATCACCCAAGAACTGTATCGATTTCAAGCTTCATTGGAGTTCAGGCAGCAAAGAAAAGATGATAATTAAACATTTTACCAAATAGACAACATTTCTAGTCCAGCCAGAATTTGTTGACATGTTTTCCAGCTATTAAAAATGGTTAGTAGTTGATAGTTCATTTTTTATTGACATGTGAGGGAGAAGCAAGGAGATCTGTAAAGTAGCGAGTGTCCCTGCTGGTCCCGGGCACAACTCATCTCCCTGTGGGGCTGGAGCTGACCAGGGAGGCTGCACCAGCCCAAACCACGAATCCCAGGGGAGTCGCTTCTTTGGTAAAAGCTCCAGGTTTTAGAACAAAAGGAAGAGGCTGAAAAGAGAAGAGACGCATCTGGCCCCCGTCCCTTCACCTCTTCCTCTAAAAACGATGGAAATAGGCTTGGATAGTGATTTCAGTTAATTTCTGCCAAAAGAAATAAATGAGGTTGAAATGTGCAGCCCCTCCTTCCCGTGGGAGGCATGATGCTCCCCAGATGCCTGCAGACCCCTTTGAGAAGAAAGTTATGGTCATTTCTGGCCCCAAAACACTGTGAGCTGTTTTCGGTTGATTCCCGTAGGGAGGTTTGTCTCATCCTAAACCGGTCTGAGTGTCCCTGAACTCACGGCCTGCTCTTTCAGTCCCATCTAGGCCCGTGATTTGGGTCATGTTTCAGGCATCAAGTAGTGCTTTTACCAGAACCTCTGTGAGGCCTGGAACCGTGGTCTGTTGCTCTTTGTGCCTGTAACCGGAGCAGCACACCGCCAGTCCCTGTGCGCTTGTGCCGAGTGAATGAACACAGGCAGCTCTCCATTAAACAGCAGACCGTGGCAGAGGCTAAAGGAAAGCTGCTTATGTGTAGGCCGTCGTCTGGGCAGCACAGAACAGAGAGCTGCCTCCACAGTGGATGACCCCACACAGTGTAGAATGTCACAGTTTGTGTATACGCCATGTGGGAAGCTCCTGGTGGGCTGGGGCTCTCTGCAAATATCTCACGGCACCCAGTGCACTGTCAGACATGTAGTAGGTGCTCAAGAAATGAGAAGTGGTTGAAATTGTCGTGAACGAATGAAACAATGAATGAACGAGCTGCTTCCTTAGTTTTCCCTTGGATCCCTGGTGCTCCCTCATGCCTGGCATGAAGTGGGCCCAGTAACCGTAGCAAATACATGGACGGTAGGTCAAAAGACACCAGAGAGAGAGCTGCTTCCATCCCCTCTCAGCCTGCAGAGGGTGGTTGGGGGCACTCTGGCTCTGAAAACTTTTTCTTTTTTGTTTAATCTTTACCCGAGGATATGTTTTATTGATTTGAGAGAGAGAGAAATGCTGACGTGAGAGAAACATCGGTGGGTTGCCTCCTATACACACCCTGACTGGGGATCGAACCCTCCACCTTTCGGTGTATGGGAGGACGGCCAAACCAACTGAGACACCCGGCCAGGGCTGAAAGCTTTCTTGACAGTGATATCTCCCTCCCTTGATTCCCCCGACCCCAACCCCAGCTTTATTGTAGGTTTTGGCAGGCAGTTAATCATATCCTACCTTTGAAATACCTTCTATTATTGTCCTAAGCTGTCATTTGGGTCTGTTTCGATGGACACTTCTCACTTTTCTACTCTGTTTCCCACCGGAGAGTGGGCCCAAGGGCTAGTGGGCAGTGCCCTAACCTGGGAGTCAGAGGCCTTAGCTTTGAACTCTTGCACAAGCCACTTACCTCTCTGAGCCTTTGCCCATGATGCTATAAAGCTGGGAGAGACACCAAGGGCTGCTGTGAGGATGGATGAGACCCAGTGTGTGAAAGCACCTTGTAAACTGCAAGGTGCTTTGCCGAAATCGGGTACCGTGATGACCCCGGCTTTGGGAGCCAGGGGCTGTTTCTCATATGACCTCCATCTCTCAGGACACCCAGGTCACCTGCCTTTCATCTGCTACCTTCGCTGAAAGCTGGGTTCCTGTCTTCCTGTGGAATCGGGAGCCATCTCTACTCGTTGGCTTTCAAACGCCCAGGAAGGCACAAAGTCACCCTGAATTTGTAGAGGAGGCAAAGCAAATGATGGTAGTAGCTAACCCTTACGTGGCCAGGCACTGGTCCACATGCTTACATGAACCAATTTCCTTTATTTTTCACAGCAGACCCATGAAGTAGGTTATCCCCATGTGGCACTCGGGGCAGCAGGGCACAGAGATGAGGAGTGAGTAGCCCAGGGTCACATGGCTAGTGGCCATGTTAGGGTTTGGACCCCTGGACTGGCCCCAGAGCTTGAGCTCCCAACCGCATGAGTCTTCAAGCTGCCCTGGGGCTAGAAGCCTGCAGTGTAGGCCAAGTAGCCCACCTGCATCCCCCCACCCTCCACGGAGGGTCCCTCAGGGCCCTTCTCCTGCCCAGGATTCCTCTTTGCTCCTATGCTCAATCCCCTTCTCTCTTCAGTAGCTCCTCTGTCGCCCTTGCTTCCCTCCCTGCCCTTGACCTAAAACAGGAGATGAGAGCAGCTGCCAGGACATTCTAATTCATTCCTGAAAAAGTTCTGCGTGGTCAAGGATGGAAGGACCTCGGGAATCCTCTGGTTTAGGATTGTTAAGAGAATAGAGAGGCCTGCGCTGGCACAGTACTGATGCCCAAGCCATTTAATAGTGGCACAAAAAAAGAATTGTGTTGGGATGACTTATGAGCAGAGAGGCAAAAATTCTAAACAACACATCAGCAAACTGAATCTAGCCATGTATAACAAACATAATATATTACACCCAAGTAGAGTTCATCCCAGAAACACAGACATGATTTAACCTGAGAGACGGAGGCTGGGGTGGGGAGCCCCTGCTGGGATGGCGCTGGCCCAGGGCCCAGCCTAAGGCACTTTCTGGAGACAGTCCCTCCTTTGCCCCCAGGCCTCCACCTTTACGAGGCCTCAGAGTAAAATGAGATGCCCCATTGCTGGCCCTCCCTAATTCTCTCTCTCCGTTTCTCCTGCAGGATTCCATGTTTTCGTTGGCCCTGAAATGCCTTATCAGTTTGTCCACCATCATCCTCTTGGGCTTGATCATCGCCTATCACACACGTGAAGTCCAGGTAGGTGCCCTGGCCCTCACCTCTCATGCAGTGGCAGTTTTCTTTCGCCTGGCTGAGCCTGTCCCCACCCCCAAAATCTCCTTCTCAGCAGCTACTCGGTTGGTTTCATAAGACGGCGCCCAAGATTGTGGCTCTTCTAAGGGTTTGGAACCTCGTGGGAGAGGCATGGTGAGGTCGCCCTGTGGCTTTGGAACAACTGTGACATCATCTTCATTGGCGGAATCCAGAGGTGAACGTGGCTTTATGATTTAGGGGTGCTGTGGGAGCCCCTACAAGTTGCTTTGACTTTTCTCCCTTGCTGGATCCTTTCTGAACTGGAGCCACAAATACCCCAGTGAGACAGACCCAAGCGTGTCCTCCCATGTGTGTGCGTGTGTGCACACACACACACAGACTGCACGGAACACCACCAGGAGCCTGTATTTCCATGTGGTATAGACTTTACTGCCTCTGGACACTGTCTGGGGAGATACTGGCAGGTGTTTGGGGGCACTTCCGGTTGGCTGATGGAGGGGAAATGGCTGGGCCTGGTCTGGAAAGGGCAGGCAGGAGTGAGCAGGCCTGTGGCATCTTCTCCTGGCAGTGGGCTTCGTCCATCACGGGCCCTTCAGGCTGCCCGGCTGTGCTGGGACCAGGGTATCCGGGTGTTTTTTCTCACACATGTGAATCTGGATGCACTCCTAGTCCTTTGGCTGGAGGAGCAGAGGTAGATCCACACCTGGACAGTGGCACGGGAGTGACAAAGATCAGAACTCAGAGTCAGGACCACGGGAGTCAGGCCTCAGCCATGACCTCTTCTCACAATGCATCTGGCCAGTCCTGTGACCTTTCTGGACTGCAACATGTGAACCTTTTTCATCTGGAATATGTGGGTTTGATTCCACATTCTGCAAGTTGTTGTGAGGACGGAGGGAGGGGCATGTGAGAGAATGCTTGGCGAACTGAGTAATCTCGTTACTCATCGGTTTTCAGGGCGGATTGGCCGCACAGACAGACGTGGGTGTGCGCAGCTCCTGCTAGAGAGTGGGTCGGCTTTCCTGCTGAATGTCAGGGCGCTGCTTTGGCTCCAGGCCATCTTGGCAGGGCTCCAGTCTGTCCATGACCAGATGACACTAATCCAGGAGGCTGGGACTGTTTAGTCTCTGGAGGTTGCGGGTGCTCAGAGAGATGTGCTGTGAGGGTTGACAGTCCCAGATGCCCTCATGGAGTCTGGACTGGACAGAGCACGTGGCCTTCAACCTAGACCATTGTCTAGTCAGCCCCGGAAAGTGGCAGGAGTGTGGGCAGAGGGCTCAGAGGAACCAAGACAGGACCTGGAACAGTCGGGGCCTCAGGCCAGGTTTTAGCTTCCTGAACCAGTTACAGACCAGGGAGCCCCTCAGCCCCTCAGCCCCTCAGCCCCTGTGTCCTCACCTGTCGGGAGTCTGTCTTGCTACAGATCACCCTGACCTGTGCACACAGGAGATGGCAGAATCATAAAATCCAGCTACAGTGCAGGCTTGAGGGAGGGGGAGAAGAGCAGTTCCCAGCCACAGCCCCACACTAGGGCCCTCTAAGCCTCACTGCTTCCTCTCTCCACTCCGGGTGTTGGGACTGGCACATCCCTCCCTCTGACTCTCTCGGGGCCTCGTTCCCAGCTCAGGGCCTGCAGCCTTCACTCTCTCACGCGACCTGGCCCAGCTGTGACCTCGGCTCTGGCCTGGTGGCAGGGCCATGTTGCTGACAGGCCAGCACCTAGCTGGGCACCCTTTGTCCCATCCTCAACTCATAGCTAATCTTTGCTTTGTCCTAATTTTGGGCAGTAGAAGATGCTATTTCAGTCACTTATCTTGGCCTGGCCTCACAGTTTGGAGAAACGAAGTGGAATCAGTGGTTTAGAATCCTGGCTCAGACACCTCAGCCTGAATGACCGCGGGCCAGTGACAACTTCTCTGGGCCACAGTTTCCCATGTGAAGCATGGCCATCACATGACCATTTTGTTGAACTCTTGAGAGGGTGCCTAACAGCAGAGAGTGCTGAGTGGGCTTTTGCAAAATGAAAACTTCAGTCCCTTTTCTGCCCCACTGTTTCCAGCTGGGCCTCGTTCATGTACAAGCTGGGCCCGCCAGATGGTCACTGTCACGGCCGCCTGGTACTGGCAGGTGCCTGGGCATCTTCTCCACTCTGGCCCGGCCCTGCCTGCACGCTCAGCTCCATTGCCCAGCCCTTTATCCTACTTGACCCGTGGAGTCACCAGTGTCTGGCTCCCTCTGTGCCTCTCACCTTTCCAGCAAAGTTCTTTCTGCATGTAGATGGACCTTCTCCTGCCAGAGGGAAATAGGAGTGGTTTGGGCCCAGATGGTCATGGGGGGTGGGAGGGGGGCGATAAGGGCTTGTTCCTAGGCCTACACCCCTAGTGTGGATCACACTGTAATTTTTTGTTCCATCCTACCTCAGGGACAATGATGCCATTAATCTTTGCATTTCGAGGACTCACAGTGTTGACAAAGAGCTGGTGTTTGCTGTGCATGTTTTGAATGAAAGTGTGCTGGATTCAATGTATTTGCAAAAGCAATTTAGATTATTGCTTAGCTCTGTGGATTTGACCTCAGTTTCCTTATCTGTTAATTGGGAATCCTAAGCCCGCAATTCTTGTTTTTGTTTTTTTTTTTAAATTTTATTTATTTTTTCTTTAGAGAGAGGGGGAAGGTAGGGAGAAAGAGAGGGAGAGAAACATTGATCAGCTGCCTCTTGCGTACACCCCAACCCGCAAGCCAGGCCTGTGCCCTGACTGGGAATTGGACTGGTAACCTTTTGCCTCATAAGATGATGCCCAACCAACTGAGCCGTGCTGGCCAGGGCAAGCCCCCCAGTTCTGTAATTCTCTGATCGAGGTGTGGTGTGCAGCCAGCGGGGGACCTGCTTCCTGAGGGAGGGCGGACTGCCAGCCCTTGTCCAGAGCAGAGCCCTCAGAAGGCACGGTCCGTCGGGAAAGGCTGCTGCTCACCTGTTGTGAAGCTGGCCAGGGTCAGGGTGTGGCTCATTGCTCTGTGGGGTGACGTCAGGGGCTGTGTTAAGGATCTGCTTGTCACTTCTGTCATCCATACCAGTTTTTGGTCACTTGGCTGAGTTTTAGCAGGGACCAGATGACCCTGTTTCCACCTCCCCCAGCCCTGCCACCAACACTCACCTCCAGGTTCCAGGCTCCAGGCCCTGGCCCCGCACACACATGGTGCTGGGGTGCCTTCTAGAATAGTGTTCCTGTCTGTCAGTTTGGACACCTTGTGCTTTGAGGAAGAATTCTGGAACATTATTGGGTAATTCTCAATCAAACTCGGGCTTTAAGTCAGAGACCCTCCAGCTGGCAGGGGTCTCAGAGGTGGCTGGTGTACCCCTCCCCAGGGCATGAACCCCTTCTACCCCTGCGGGCCTTCCCAGGACTGGGGGTCTCTGCTTCTTGAGGGAGGCTGTCCCTCGTTGGGCAGCACACAGTTTCAGAAAATCTGCCCTCCCCCTGGGAGGAAGCGGGCTTCCCTGGAGCCCCCACTTAGCCCAGCTCTGGGGCAGGGAAAAGGATGTTTCCTGCAAGGCAGCCTCTGGTGCTGGAAGATGGCCTCCGGCTCTGCTCCATCTCCTCCAGTCTCGGTGGTGTGGATGGAGCACAGAGCTTTCAAAGGCTCAGGCATCTGTTATTCTCAGGCCAGTGTGTCCTGGAAAGAAATGAAAACACATAAAACCAGCATTATGTTTGCTTACCAACACATCGAACACCTTCCTCTCCCTTGGAGAGTCCTTTCGTCCTTGTGGTTTGGCGATTGCCAACTCCCGGACAGGCAGCGGCAGCCTCCCCGGCTACGGGCTCTCGTTTTCGATGCCACTGGCACATCCCTGGCTCCATGCGTAAGACATGGGACTCTTTTTGCCCCCAGCCTCCTCTCTCCCCTACTATTGATCACCCATGTGGCTCATTCATTCAGCATTTACTTACAAGGACCTCCTCTGTGCAGAGCTGGGGCAGGAGCCTGGTTCTCTGTGCTGGAAACCCTGCAAGCACCTTTGCTTCTCCAAGGGGTTGTCAACCTTCAGTAAATCTATGTCTGATTACCGTCTCCAGCACCATCCTGGAGGGGAGGGTAGCAGGTGGTAGAGAACATGGACTTCAGAGTAGTTTGGCGTGGGTTCAAATCTGCTCTTTGACACATTGTAGTGTGTACGGTGACCTTTAGGAAGTTACTTAATCCCTCTTAGTCTATTTCCTTCCTGTAAAAATGGGACTAATAATAGTACCCACCACAAAGGGTTGTTGTGCAGATCAAATTAGATAATATATGCAAAACACCTTCGCTTAAATGAGGACGTGCTTGCCTGGCAAACAGGGTGGGAAGAGCACACCAGGCAGAGGTCTCCAAATAAACAAAGGCCCGAGATGGGAAACTGCAGAGATGGAACCCCCCCTGGGACGAGGGCCTGAGCGGCGGGCAGGCCCACTGTGGTGCGTGGGCAGGACCAGCAGGTACTGGTCTGTCTCACTGAAGGGTTTGGAAATGTCCTGCAGGCAACAGTAGATGCCATGGAAGGGGTTCAAGCTGGGGGGAATGATGTTCGGATTTGCACTTTGGCTGCAACATGTCAAATGTTGAAAGGGCCCATTTCTGAGGGAGAAAGATGAGTTGGAAGCATGGTACCATAGTCCAGGTAGGGGATGGTCATGCCTCGAACCAGGGCAAGACAAGTGCCGGACATGAGAGACGTTGAACAGGTGGAATTGACCAGACCTGGTCACCAGTTAGGATGGAGGTTCTGTCTGTAGGAAGAGGAGGCATCTAGGAGTTGCTTGCGTAACTCAGCCGCTGGGAGTGCCATTTATTAAAACTGAAACCGCAGAAGGAAGTCGGGTGGGGAATGATAAGCAGGTCAGTTTTAGGCATGTTGAGTTTGAGGTTTGGGGGGGCGGGTGAGCATCCAGCTGCCTCCAGGGGCCACAGAGGCCAGGGCTGCATCAGCAGGGGCAGTGGGATGTAGGAAGGCCCAGGACACATCCCTGGAGGGATGCTGGTGAGGTGAGAAGTGGGAGGAGGAAGAGGGGTCCACAAAGGGTCTGGAGAAGGAACAGTCGGGGGGTTTAGAGGAGACTCAGCAGGTGTGAGTCACAAAGCCAAAGGCAGAGAAGGGAGTGTAGGGTATGCCATGGGGAGGTCAAGCAGTTGCATGAGGCCCTGGGGAGGACATTGTGCCCCTTCTTAGTGCAGTCCCTGGGAGTGGCAGTCACAGGGCCATGGTGGGGGAGGGGACCTGAGTAGGCGGTGAGAAAGTGGAGACAGTGAATACACACCAGTCTTCTAAGAGGTGCGGCTGTGAATGGAGGGACACCAAAGTGGAAGCCGGAAAGGACGCAGTGTGAGGGAGGCACACGTGGTCAGTTTGTGCAGACTGGAGGGACTGCGTGTGTCATTCAGCTGTCAGAAAGGAGCCAGCGGAGAGGGAGAAGCAATAACCAGGTTCTGCTCCAGGAGCACATAGGAGGAGAAGGGATCAAGTGCCCCAGGAAGGAAGTGCTCTGCCTCAGAGCCTGGGAACAGGTGTGGGGGAATGGACAAGGTGGGCGGCCCAGCCAGACCTGCCTCTGGAGGCCCGGAGAGGAGCCTTGCTCTTCCTAATGAAGTCGCAGGGTCAGGAGGTTGCAGGACAGCCCCTGGCACACTGCAGGGGCTCGCCCAGTGTTTGTGAGTTAAACTGGGGGCTTCTGTGAGCCCTGGACAGGACGTGGGAGATGCCACGTGTTCCGTGCGTGGATGGGAAATTTAAAGATAATTTTAGTTTTGTGGTTATCGGCCACATTCGAAGTAGAAGTATCAATCAGATCAAAAGGGTGGGGTGTCCACTCTTGTCTGGAAGCATCAGTCCCCTCAAGATCTGGCACTGGCCTCTGGCGCCTTTTAGTCCACTTCCAACGTGATGGAAGCATGATCGCAGCAAGATATGGGCCTCCAGCCTCATCAACAGGAAACACAGGGGACCAATAAAAGGGGAGACTTTTAATTTATTGGGTATGTAAAAGTGGATATTTTTATTAAATACTAATAGTGTTCTCAGCTGACAGTGAAATTACTTCAAATTATAGGACATAAATTATATTCAAGAGACAGCTCATGTTACAAAAATGCTTACCTGCGGCATGCTGTCCCACAGGTTGAGCGCCCTCATGGGCACATACAACCCACTGTCACCGGGACGTGGGCATTTGGGATGCAGGAGGTGTCCCTTTCTTAGACGCTTGGGAGGTCCCCCTGCTAAATGAGCTGGTGGCGCCTTCCCACCAGGGAATGGGCAGGGTGGTTCCGGCCGAGTGTCACTGTGTCCTCAGCCTCCCTCCACTCTGGGGAAGGAAGTGGGCTCAAGTCACATTCCCAGCTTACCTGGAACACAAGGACTACTTTGTGTCAGGTGTTGAGGATTCAGAAGTAATTCAGACCTAATCCCCACCTTTGGAAACTGCTTGTCCTAGACCTTGACCCACTGTGACCCAGGCTAAGAAGTGCCATAATATATGGTGTGTGTGTTTGGGGTGAGACTGGCCTGGAATATTTCAGGGGAGCGGAGAGAACAGAAGGAAGGTGCGTTTGTCCTCCAGGGGAGGTGGCTGCTGCCTGATCTGGGTTCTTCATCCCTGCAGGCCCCTGGAAGACATTCGCTGACGGTGTCTCTGGCTAGTGGGCTGATGCATTTGAACTGCCCTCACAGGGCTCAGAGATGGCCCAGTGGCCGAGGCATTCCTTTTGAGCTGAACGGATTGGGGACCCCTGAGATCTCAAGGCCTCCAGGCAGATGGCCCTCTCAGACTGCTTGGTCTGAGGGCATTAGCTCCTTACCCCAGGCATGCTGCCCACAGATGAGGAGGGGGCTCTGAGCACCCAGGGTGGCCCCAGGACCGAGGGGTGTGGAGCTCTACAGGAAAATTCCAGATGGCAGTCTCCTCTGCGAGCTCACATCCACCTCCTGCTCAACTCTACTGAACGCTCCCTGCATAGATCTCTGCACACAGAGGAGACTAGGAACGGAGAGTGTGTTCCAGGGGACAGTGCCCGGGGGCCATGTGCATCAGCTGAGGACACCACCCACCGTCCTACCTGCACCTGCTGAGGCTGTGAAGAAAGGAAGGAGAGGAGAGAGTAGCAGCTCAGTCTTCGCCAGAGCCCGGGCCGTCCAGACACCTGGAGACCTTGTCAGACTACCTTCGAAGGCAGGAAGCCGAGAGGCTGGCACATTAGCAGCTGCCTCAGTGACGATGACGTCACCTTATCTTGTCTGGTGCTTCATAATTTTTGGAGTGTTCTCACACATATTGTCAGACCTTTTGGCTGCCTGACCTCACCTCCCAGACTTTTAGGGTTCGGCATAGGTACTTCCTCCTCTTGGAGCCTTTCTGGCCGCCCCGTGCCCTGAGGAAAGCGCCCTTTCGAGGGGGTGGCCTAGCGCCAGCACTGGCCCCTGACATCGCATGTCTTGTGTGGAAGTGCAGACCCCGTGTCTCGTGCGTGCCCGCTCCCTGGCTGTGTGTGCATGGGGTGGGGACGGAGGGGCAGAGAGCGCCTAGCGTACAGCAGGTCTTCAGTAAGTGTGAACAAATGAACCTGGGGCGCAGGCGGGCAGGTTGATTCTCCCCTCACCTACAGAAGAGAAAACTGAGTCTCTAATGGCTGAGGGACCGGCCTGAGAAGGCCTGGCTTCTGGCCTGTCATAAGGGGCCCCTGGCCTCTGTGGGCGGCTCCTGCAGGCTGGCCACGCCATCGGTGGCCCTCCCCACGGCCCTCCGGCCCCCTCTTGTCGACCAACCTCCGTCCCAGCACCTCTTCACTCATGGGTCTGCTGCTGATGTGGATTTCCATGGTGACCACGCTGGCCCTGGTGATCTGTGTGTGACATTTTGGTTTTATTTGCTAAATATTTAAACATGTGGGTTCAACCCTTCCCTCCTTAAAGAGGGCTTCCCGCCCCACTGCTCCTTCTGTAGGTGTGAGGGCCTTCTGCTGCTGTCACCAGGCCATCGGTCCCACGGCCACCCGGGCTGGCGGGCCCGGGTGCCAGGTGTTGCAGCAGGGACAGGCTCCTCAGCTGCCCGCCCTGGCTTTCTGTTCTGTCACTTGGAAATGTCACCGTGTCATGCTTCTCTAAGGGGCGTGCGCAGCGTCTGCTACCGGGAGTGAAAACCGCCGCCCTGGGCACGTCCAGACTTGCCTTGGCCGGGAGGGATAGTGCGGGACCTCTGCAGTCGGCCTGCTGGGGCGCTATCGCCTTCCAGGCCAGTAAATGCCTCTTGCCAAGTCCTCCAGAAGCTTCCTTGGCTCCAGAAGTCCAGGATGTTAGAGTGTCCTCCATCCCTGAGCCCTGGTCGGGGACAGAGGGGACGAGGTTTGGGAGTCAGTGTTTGTGAATGGGAAGTTGGTGTTACCTCACTTCCCACCCTCCTCCCCTGCTGGCTCAGAAGTGGTGCTGAGACTCCGAATCCACGCATCTGTGTGTTGCCTTGGAAACCACACAGTGGCCTCACCCTGGGCCCTGTGAAGTGAGGGGGCCGGCACACCTCTCAGGAAGCTTCTCTGTGATTCAGACACAGGAAATCACCCTCCCAACACGCGCAGCTAGGTGAGTGAGAGGGTTCTGCGAAGAATAGCCCAGTGCCCGACCCGCCCGTAGGGCTTCTGCCCAGTGAGCCTCTGTCACCTTTACCTGGTTCGAGGGGCCTGAGGCCTGTCTGTCTGGGATACCGATCACTGTGGGAGCTTGGATGAATTACTTCTCCCTCAGCCTCAGTTTTGCCATCTGTAAAGTGGGCAGTTTGGACCGGCTGCTCCCTGGGGTCTCTGGCCGTGTCCCAGATTCCTTGCCTGAAGGATGCTCGGTCATAAGGAGAGGAAAATGTAGGGAGAGAAGCTGTGAATATTTCTTGCTAACAATGACCAATGTAGTTTGTATTCAGGAGGCCCTTGCGGGGGACTGTCCAAGCAACCTTGTCCCTTTTCCTAACTGCCTGGCCTCTCTGCCCAGTAAGGGAGTGGACTGTCCCCTTAATATAACCTTGAACTTGAAACAGTAAATAATTGAAAAGAGTTCTTAGACTCCAACATCTTAACGTTTAAAGGTGACTCCTTAAAGACTACATTTAAGACTCTTGCAAATGTAAACTGGCCAGACATCTTAAAGCTTTTAGGATAATTAAAGTCAGTGACCGAGTTCCCCTCCTCAGTGCTGGGTTCCAACCTCCTTCCATGAATCCGAACTCTACTTCTCCAAAGTCACTGGGGAACAAGTGCCAGCTTAACAGAGTGCTCTCTCTCCCCAAGAGAGCCAGTGTGGACCGCCCATGACTTTTTCAGTGAATCTGCTCTATTTTGTATTGTTGTTACTATTTTTAAATGGTGATCTTGTCCTCCACGGCAGCAGCTCTAGGTCAGGGACGGGCATTGCGTCCCTGTGCGGCGTCCGGCCCTGCAGGCTGGTAACCCCGCTGCCTGGGATGCGTGCGTCGAGAGCCCTGCGGGCGTTCCAGTGCGTGCACCCGATGAAGAAACTTCGAGCTCCCTTATGAGCTCAGCGAGGGCCGCCCCTTCTCCTAGCCGTCTGTGGCTGTCCCTGCTGTGCCAGTAAAGGGTCTTGTACATAGTAGGAGCTCAGTGATTCTACGTCTGGCCTAAAGATAAGTGACTCCCTGAGGATTCGGGAAATTGGGAGGCATTGTAGAATGTTTAGTGTTCGGAGGCTTCTTTACAATTGTCACTGTATTGTGCTACCAAGGAAAGTTTGATAGTTCTAGTCTGTTCAGCTGGAATCTGGTGAAAACACATTTTCCTGTTTTTAAGATAAAAGGTAGCAAACTCACCACTGCTCAACATCTCCAAAACCCAGTAATTGGAAAAGATGTGAACGGTGCTTGGTTTATCTTTGAAGTAGAGAATTCATCGCAGTTCAAACAGGGTTTCCTTTCCTCTGGCCACATCACTACTACGGACCTGTCTGGTGGGGGGGCCACGGGCCATGGGCCACGCTGTGACTTTGTCGTTAACGATTTTTTAAAAAATTGTGGTAAAATACACATAACATGCTCTTTACCATTTTAACCATGTTTTCAGTGTACACTTCCGTGGCAGTACGTGCACCCACGCTGGTGTGGGGTCCGTGTCCAGACTGACTGTCATTTTTTATGTGAACTGCCCCCTGATGGGAGTGGGTGCCCCTCCGAGGCCCACGGTGCATTCTTCACACGCTGACCTCCTGCCAGCACCCCAACTGCTCAGCCCGTGAGCGTACCTGCATCTTCGCCTCGCACCCTCACACCCAGGCCTGGGTTCTGATCCCAAGCTCCGGTTTGGAAGATGGCTTGGAACCCCACAAATGATATGAATGGTGGCCTCCATTTGTTGATCGCTTGACTTTATGGCCTCCCTCAGTGGATTGTCACAACAGTCCTGGGATTCTGTGCAATGTGTCCAAGGTCATGTGGCTGGCGGGAGGCAGGGCTGGCTCAAGCCAGGCTGACGGTCTCCAAGCCATTAGGCTTCCCTGCTTGGGGAGGTGAGCTCTGTCCCCAGACCGTTTCCCCCACCCCTGGTTCCTGCAGATCCTGAGCATGCCCAAAAGCTGGGCTGAGCCTCGGGGACTCCTCTCCAAAACAGGGCAAGAAGTGTGCCTGTGACCACACGAGGGCTGAAGAGCCGGCCGGACGCTGCCAGTCCCTTGCGAGCAGCCCCTGTACGCGTCACCCAGCCACGCCCGCAGATGGGCCCCGCCTCTGCTTGGCCCTCTGGTGGCTCCTCTGCCTGTTAGAAAGCCCTCTCTTGTCCTGGTTCCCCACTGCCCACCCCATGGGCCCCAGGCCTGCCCCAGGAATGGGGTCCAGCATTGCAGGGATTAGAGGGTACTGCCGCAGGTAACACTCCCAGGCAGCAGCACTGGGGTGTGGCTCTGGTTTCCCTGCCTTTACCCTGATCCCGTAAGCCCTGGCTGCCTGGCCGGGCCTCACATTGTCCTGATCTTTCATCCCCCACTCTCCAAGGGCTGGCTCCTACGTCCCGTGCCCACTCACGGCTCACCCAGAGACACTGTGTCCCTGCGGTCACCTGGCCCTCAGGACCACACCTGACTGCAAGCCAAGGCTGCCTGGGCTGCTTCTGCTGTTCCCCTTAGACCTTGAGCCCTGGGCTGCCTGCCCTTATTTCCTCCTTTTTCTGACTGTCCCTGTGGTCAGAGGCCAGCAACCTCACACTCAGGTCCCTGTGGGTTGGACATAGGAGTCCCTAAAGTCCCCTCCCCAGATGAAACACCGCAACTTCCCTGGCATAATTAGGAGCCCTGTTTCTGACTGACCCCACTGCTCTCCCCAGGGGTGTGAGCCAGCCAGTGCGGAGGGCCACCTGCCTGCTTTTTTATTCCCTCACTGCAGCGAAAGCATTGCTGTTTCACTTGCATAGCAGCCTGAGGGTGCACATTGAGTCAAATGTTTACTAAAACCCTCTGCCTTCTTCACAGAGCTGCTAAACCACAGGTTCCCCCAGCCTCTCCCACCCTGGCTCATACATTTGGCTTTTGGGGGCAAGAGCTGCCCCAACCGTGTGTCCCTGCTGGTCCTACACATTCATTTCAGCCCTTCGTTCATTCCAGCCTGGCTGGGTCTGTCAGCCTCTCCTTCAGCAACACGTGGTTGGGCCTCCCAGCTTCCTGTCCTCCCACGCTGGGTGAGCCTGACTGTGGTAGCTTCACCCAAAGCGTTGATACGAATATGGAACCAGAAATGGAATGTAGGGAAGGTGACTTCCTTTTGCTGGATTAGAGACAGGAGAATGGAGGAAAAGACATTCAAGGATTTGCAAATCTTTCTCATTCTAAACATGCTGCAGGCCGCTCCCCTCCTCCCGTGCTCTAGTGCAGGACGGAGCAGAGCGAACCCAGTCTCTGTGCCACTCACATCTGTGAAGTGAAGGGGGCAGTGGGCGCTGGCCACCTGGTGTATGGTCGACGCAATGTTGCCCCACAGGCTGTCTTAGGAGAGTGTTACTGCATGGCCAACGTCCCCGTGGCGCCAGGCTTCCCAAAGCCACTCTCAGACGCTGCTGGGTTTGGCTGTGACTGCTGGCCTGTGGCACCACTGGCCACTGCCACAAACCAGAGATGAGTAACCAGCCACAGTGGAGCCATCCACCAGGTGCAGAGCAGCTGAGCCTCTGAACTCAACACCACGAGGCAGGCATGCCCCTGCCATTGTCTGCTGTGTTAGGGACCACAGGCCCTGCTGCTCACTGCTCTCAGTTCCCTCATTTATGCAACCTGGGCAGGGGGCTGAGTGCCCTCCAAGGCTCTTCCAGGCTCCCTCTGGGGCCTCTTGCTACAGTGTGCTAGAAACCGTACTGATTTCAAAGCAAAGAGAAATGACCACCGCTGGGTGTGTGTGTGGAATGGGGGTTGGGAGGGTGGGCAGGGTGATATTTGTCTTCCTGCTGCTGTTAGAAATAGCAACTGCTGTGCACCTCCCCTGAGGACTGGACAAAAGGTGATTAATTCATTTGACACAGAGCCATTGAAGGTCTGTGCTGAGCTGGGCACCTCGGGGACGGCAAGGTCCCTGCCCTGAATGGGCTTGCGACCTAACGGGGAGATAAGTGCTCATGCTCCCCTCAGCTGCCAAGTGCTGGGTGCTGAGCTGTGGAGCAGGGGGGCGGCGGGCGCAGGGGAACTCTGCTTGGATGGGAATGAGGCTCCCGCCCAGGGGCTTTGAGGCGGGCCTTGGTGGCTGGGCAGAGTTCTCACAGGTGCAGGTGGGGTGCAGGTGCTTCTGGGAAGGGACCTGCTTGAGCAAATGGGGAGAGTGAGGGAAAGCTCAGGGCTTTGGGGTGGCGGGAGGGGCGCAGTTGGCCGTGAAGGCAGTGGTGAGGAGTGGGAGTGAAGAGGAAGGCTGGAGTCAGGTCCTGGCCAGTCAGAGCAGGATAGCAAGGGGCTCACAGGCACAGCAGTAGCAGCAGAACTGTCAGTTAGGAGGGGCTCAGGGACAGCCATCGGACGGGGGACAGAGACATCGGGAGACTGATCCCCAAGTTGTGTCACTAAAGCATTTTATGTAGGACTGAGGAAACACCACTAGTCAGTAGTAAGACCAAGGAGTAGACTGGGGTGGGGAGACTGGTGGAGATGGTGGCGGAGGCCTGCCCCCTCCCCCAGTCCCTTCTCTGCCTGGACTTCAAAGCCCAGGATTGTTTGGCCTGCAGGAAATGTTGAAAGAGACCTCCATCCTTGGAGGATCTTTAGGACTAAAAATGACAACCGCCTGGTACATTGTCTAAGAGTGAGAAGAATGGGAAACTCCTGTCCTGGTCCCAGAGCCCAAGGTTCTGTGGTCTCGTGGACAGAACGTGAGCCACCGGGACCAGGGCTGCAAGGAGCCGAGTTTGTTTTGCTCTGTCAGATATTTTTAGATGTTTAGCAAGGAACTGCCCTGAGATTTTATAAGAACCTCAGGATTTTACAATTTTGCTCTTTTCTTATTGTTCCCAGGTCTAGCCTCCACCTAAAAATACTCTGCTCCCAAGTGGTCTGGGAGACTGAGCCCCTCAAGTAGCGAGCTTGGTCCTTCCTTTGCTGGCAGTATGCCACCTGAACGTGTGGGGAGAGGGCCTGGCACAGATGGGTGCCGGTTGCGGTAGGATGGGCTCCAGGTTTGACTGTTGCCTGAGGGAGCAGTGATGTCACTGAAGCCCAGGAATGGAGCTGGGGGGCTCCTCAGTTTGTAGTGGGTTGACAGGTGCAAATGCAGGTGAGAGGTAGGCGATGAGCTGCCCGTGGCTCATACAGGAGCAGCTGACCTCGCACAGGAGCGTCTGTCCGTCTGTGGCTCATGCTGTTGTTGGCTCTGGCAGGAGGGCTCACCAGCAGCCGCCTGAGACGGTTCTTCCTCCCCTCGGTTTCTTTGCTGCGCTCTTATGAGCATCGTCTAACCTGCCCCGTCCAGCCTGGCTCTCCTCTCTCACGCTCCTCAATCTTTCCGATCTTTCTGATCTAAACCGGTGCTGTCTGCCACTTCGTGTGTGTGTGTGTGTGTGTGTGTGTGTGTGTGTGTGTGTGTGTGTGTGTGTGGCTTTCACGCTGAATTGACAGGGCTGAATTTTACAGCCGATAGTGTGACTCTGGAAAAAGAGAAAGAGGAGGACAATGAGGGACAGGATCTCTTGTAGCAGGGAACATTCTGATCTGGGTGAGCCTGCGGGATAAATTTAGTTCTAGGGCTGGTGCAATATTCTAATCTGGTGGGAGTCCTTGGGCATCCACGGCGGGGGGAGTGGGCGTGGCGTGTCTTCCCTCACCGGCCTAGGCTGCAGGAAGCCCAAGGTTTATGTCCGTTATGCAGAAGTGCAATTTCGGCAACCCTGATCTGACACAGGATTTATTCTTCTGGCACCAAATTTCCTTCACGCCCCTTTCCAGTTGTTTGTAGTTCTTGAAGCTTCTACATTTTTATGGCTGGCACATTTCAAGGTGGGAATCCAGATGAATGGCTGTACTGGCTGTGTTCTCATGTTCTTAAGATTAAATCAGTAAGGATTAAAATACTAATTGGGACTTTCTGAGAAGAAAGTGAAATACCTGGGGTGGAGGGATGGGGAGAAAAGGCATACAACTGTAATTGAATAACAATAAAAATTAAAAAAAAAGAAAATTAAAAAAAAAGAAAGAAAGTGAAATACGGTACAGACTGCAGCATTTTAGACTCAGAATCAAGAGTTTGAATTCAGTTCTGCTGCTAACGGGTGACTCGGGCAAATCATCGAACGTCCCCGGGCCTGTCTCCCCTTCCGTGCAGTGGACCCTAACGGCTACACGGGAGCGTGGTGTGCGGCAGCTACAGGAGCTGGGTGACAGGCCCTTGGGAGCCTGGCACAGTAGGGGCTTGATAATATTTAACTAGGGACCCTCCTTGCCAGGCCGACCACTCTTGCAAACCCAAGCCTTCTGCTCCTGGCGCAGCGCTCCAGCTCTTAACTGCTGGAGGCAATTATTGGTTACCTGTAGCCCCTTTACATGAAGTTTCTGAGGCCCTTGCTGATCATTCCCACCATCCTTTCTTAGCCGGTGGTCAGGAACACTCCCCGGGGGCCTCCCTTCCCAGCCCTCTCCCCTCCGCCCGCCCACGGCCCCACTTCCTGTTGTTTCTCATGAACAGAGTCAGGAAGCAGAAACTGGTGTGTGCTGTGCTAATTGGCATCGTGGGGCTCCAGGGAGCCTGTTGCCCTGTTCAGGAAAGGCTGACTAGCTCCTACCAGCTCAGGCGCAGGTCACAAAATGAGGCTTATTGCTGACGCATGGGGTCTGGGGCACTCAGCCACCGCAGGAGCCTGGAGTGGATCTGGGGATGGTGGGCAGAGAGTGGGCAGCCCCGTGGCAGGGGTGCGAGCCACAGGAGATGGCAGCTCCCTGACAGGAGGGTGATAGTACAAATAATAATAGCAACCAAGTACTAAGAAGAGTGCTACATGTTTTACAAAATGTGTCTCATTTAACCTTCACACCACCCCCGGTGTACTCCCATGCGTCCTGTATTCGTCGCCTGTTGCTGCTGCAACAAAGTGCCACAAACTTGGTGGCTTCAAATGACACAAATGCATTTTCTTTCCATCCGGAGATGAGAAGACCAAAATTAGTCTTACTAAGCTAAAATCAAAGTGTCACAGAGCTGCATTCCTTTCTGGAGGCTCTAGGGGAGAATATAGATCCTTGCCTTTTCACTTCCAGAAGCTGTCTGTCCTTCTGTCTGCAAAGCTGGCAACAGCCAGCCGGTCAAGTCCTGGTCCCTCCTCATCCCTCTAACACTGACTCTTCTGCCTCTTCCTTCCTTCCACCTTCGAGAGCTGCTGTGAGTGTGCTGTGCCCCTGGATAACTGAGGATAACCTCCCGTGTTGAAGCCAGCTGATTAGACACCGTAATCCCCTCTGCATCCTTAAGTCCTCGTTGCCACATCAGACAACCTATCTGCAGGCTCTGAGGAGTCAGGTGTGGACATTTTGAGGGGCCATTGTTCAGCCTGCCACAGTCCCCTATTTGCAGATGAGGAAAGGGAGGCTTGGATATTCGGTAACATGCCCGAGGCCATGCAGCTGGCGAGTGGCAAGGCTGGAATTTGAACTACAGCTGCATGATCTAAAACCCACCACCACTCTATAGGGCTCCCTAGAAAACCAGAGAAAACACATCCCCCTGGACCGGCCCCCAAACAGCCCACCACAGGGGGGGAGGGGAAGATGGAAGGGGCTCCCCCAGGCTGGATACCCACACACCATCTTACTCCATAACGAAAGAGCAAACTTCTCTGGTGAATAACAGTGCAAGACGCTGAACCAGTGGACCTCAAACTCGGCTGTGCACTGGAGCCACCAGGGAGGTTGATCATAACACCAGTGCTCCGGTTCCTCCCCTGGAGCCTGCGGCGCAGTTACTCTGGGAGGCACTGGGTACAGGGGTTCTTCCAAGCTCCCCAGGTGGTCCTAAAGCATGGGAGAGTGTGGGAATCATTGCTCTGAGCTAATGCACGGCCCCAGCCATGCTCCCCACACTCCCCCCACCCCCCATCATGTGCACAGTCTCCTCTGATCGAGCCCAGGACATGGCTCTCCCACCCCTGGGACTTTGTGCTCAGGCCCTGCCCCAAGGGCCTGTCTCCCTCATCTCTTCCTTGCCAGTTCCCAAGCCCTGGCCATGTGCAGAGCAGCATTGAATGTACACAGAGGACCCTCCCCTTAGCGATTGGGGAATATTCTCCTTTTGCATGGCTGTCTGTAGAATTGAATTTTATTAATTTCTCCCTTGTACATGTTATATTTCTATAAAAGGGTCTGTTCTAAAAAATCTAATGAACTGGTTTTCAGGGAGTTCGTATCGGTTCAACCTGAGAGGATTGGAGACCAGGCTCTGGAGCAAGGCTGCTGGGTTCTAATCCCAGCCCTGCCAGTTCCTGACTGAGCTAGGGGCAGGTTATCCCATCTCTCTGTGCTCAGTTTCCTCATCTATAAAATAGGGGTAATACTAGTACTCACCTAGGGCTGGTGTGGGTATTTATGGTCTTATCTACATAGAGGGATCTGAACTAGCAAGACCGGGTAAGTCAGACAAGTGGGCAGCTGATTTGAATGAAGTGCTGAGAGTTGGAACCAAACCATCGCGGGACAACGAACCAGACATCCACGACATGCGGACTCGCTGCGGCCAGGGATGTGAGCGTGTGTTGTTAATTAATAAAATTAATTACAATTTTAATGGGTTTAATAAAATTTTAATGGGTTTGTTCCTACTGTGCACACTTTTGAAACTCCGAATGGAAAAAGCGCTTGTTGGCGCCTGCGCCGTGTGTCTCTGCAACATGTGAGTGGTAGCCATTCCTGCTGAAAGTGCCCCTGACCGGGAAAGTCTGCCACTGAAAAAGAGTTGAGTCCCAGCAAGGAAAGGTTCAACGTCCCCCCCAGACACACCCCAGACAGCGGTGGAGGTCCATGGGGAGTGTAATGAGGGAGAGCCTGTCCTGTGCAAGAATGGGTGATGGCAGCAACTCATGTGGAGTTGCTTAGAGCCCCCAAGGACAGGGCCAGAAGTGCCTGGATGGGAAAGTAGCCAAGAGTTTAGAGGGAAAGGGGAGGGGCAGTCCTTGGTTTGAGCCCTGGCTGGATGTGTCTGCCCACCCCTCCAGCCAGATGGCTGGCCGCCCCACCCCCGTGCCTCTCCCTTGCCTCACCAGATCCCTTGCTCCTTGCTGGCAGCTGTGGCAAATCTGCCAGCTGTGGGAACAGCTGTGCAGTGCCTCTGGGCCGCGTTACCCCTGGCACGTTGCCCGGGCCCCACTCGGTTGAGCGCGCTGAAAAACAGGACTCGACACTCCTTGGGTCTGAAACGTACAATTTATACTCAGAGGACAAGCAACTCACTCCGGTCCCCTGCAGAGGGCTGTGGGGGAGCGCTTGATAGGCTGCAGGTTTTCTTGGTTTGACAAAACTCACCTGTCTCAGGGCAGACAGATGTCGATGAGTAAGTTTATAAGGGTCACACTGTGAGCCAATAATGATACTGATGGTTACCAAAATGACAGGCGTCAATTCTGACCGACAGCTCCCAGGGTTCTACTGTTGGAAGCCTGGTTCAGGCCCCACCCCTGCTGGAGCAGCCTGACCTTTCAGCCACAGCCCTGGAATGATTATGGCAAAACGTTTGCGGTTGCCTGGGGCCTGCTTGGATGCCCTAGTAATCCCTCTGTGTGCCTTGCTGGTGGCCACACATGTCCCTTCCTGTCCCCGAACCACTGGAGCCCCTAGGAATCTGAGCAGGGAAGGTGAGCCCTCAGGCTCATGGGTGGGTCAGGGAGTTTCCCAGCCGGTTCACAGTGGGAAAGGTGGCCATTTGTCGGAAGGGCTTTGTCCCCAACAAAAGGTGCTTTCTGGCCTTGGTGAGCCCTCAGGGAGGGTACAACAAGGGCCCTCACAGGGCAGGCAGGCTCTCCCTTCCGACTGGCAGAAGCACTACATGAAAAGTCTGGAGAAGGAGGCCGAGGAGGAAACTCCGAGTAGCAGCCTCAGGAGCCCTGCAGGGGGGACTGGCACCCTTAGTCCCCCCATGCCGGCCTGTGCACACCTGTGGCAGCAGGTAGGGCCTCGGGCAAATCCAAGTTTCCTGGGGTTGATTCTGGCTGGAGGGTTTTAGCAAATGGATCCTATTTTTTTTCCTGTTACATTCTAGATACTATGTTTTGCCTCGTAAGGTCACAAATATTCATCTGCAGCTGGTAGTCTTCCTAAAACGTGACTTTGAGTAGGTCACCCTCTCTTCACACACTCTCCCCTTTTGGTGACTTCCAGATAAAACTGAAGCCCTGAGCCTGGGACTAGGCTCCATGCTGTCCAGGGCTGGCCCAGGCCAGCTGCCCTGTGGTCACTGAATATGGACCAGATCTTACCTGCCCCCTCCCTGCATTGATGTGAACTCTCTTTCCCAGCTTGCAGAGCGAGCTGCTGGATGCAGGGCGGTGCATTTGCTTCTGTCCGGCGCGTAAACACAGTGCCTGTCCCTGCCAGCCAGCGCAGAAGGCACACAGGGATGGCGTGCCTTCTCTAGCTGGACATCAGGAGGATCTTGTACGGCCCCAGCTTGGCCTCTTATTTAGCTGTATAAACTTGGGCTACGTGCTTAAATGTGTCAGCCTCAGTTTCCTCATCTGTGAAGCAGAATCGTGTTAGCACCTTCCTTCAGGGGCTGCTGTGGCCATCAGATGAAATAACGCACAGAAGGCACTTGGCAGAGTGACGGCACCAGGGTGTGAGTTCAACACAGCGACTGTTACTAGTTGGTCACTATTTTTATTTCAACCCACCCTCACTGCCCGTGCCTGGCACACAGCACGTGCTAGTAGTTGCAGAGTCGACAAACACTATGTTCTTACTCCCCCATTTATGGATGTGACCCCTTCCTCTTTTGGGACCCCCTGCCCACCCCTCTCCCCCAGCCACTGGGAGCATTCTCGGAGCCCCTGGGAGCCGATGCGACAAATGGAGCACTGGAGGTGGAGTTTTTCACATGTCGATTGCACATCCTCTTGGGGTGTCAGCTCTTCAAGCTCTTCTCGGGAACCTTCTCCAGGTCCTGCAGCTGTGGGCTGGAGACTCCAGCTGTGCAAGAGCCGTGCCTCCGCCATCTTGCCTTTCCCTCCCGGATTTTTTGCTGTCACTTTAGCAAGCAAGTGCACTTAAAAATAAGCTGCAAAAGTTGCACTTGTTTGAAGTGTAAGAGATGTAACTCTAAGAAAGAGATTTTGTTCTTACTGTATAAAAGATAAGAAAGAGATCTCTAGTTAAAGAACATTTTTGGCCAGCTCTGCTTTCGGGAGGGGGAGCGCGGCCTTTGTGCTGTGGGTGTGGGCTCCGGGAAGAACGAAAGTGCTCGCTCCGAGCCGTCAGCACAGCCTCTCTGAGCCGGGCTTCCTCATTGATCTGTCTCCTTCGAGTGAATGGGTGCTACAGAAGCAGCAGAGATTTTGTCCTAATGATGGTGGATAGAAAGGAATAAAAAGCGACTCTGGGGGCGCCTTGGGGCCTTCACTGTCACTGCTTGCCGATACTTCATTTCAGAAGGTAAAGGGCCTTCTCTCATTTTGCCAAGATAAATGGTTCTTTTTAGTCAGAGGGACTTAGCAAAGAAGCAGGGCTTTCCACGTAAAACTGAAGGGCCTCCCCTGTGTAGGGTGTGGGTCTTCCCATCTCCCTTCTCCTGGTCTTCCCCAGAATCTCAAAGAAAGGAGGCTGCAGGCTGGATTCGACTGGCCAGCTGGGGCCCAGGACAGCTTTGTGGTTAGAGTCCTAACCTGTTTCCTCCTGATGGGTAGGTACCTCCTGGTGAAGCCCGGTGCCTGGGAACGGAATTCCTAGACTGGCTGTCATCACACTGGTGCCCAGCATTGGTCTGCACAAGGCTGGGTGGCATCTGCTTCCCTGGTGGGTCCTGTATCCGGGCCGATTGTAACAGGACGGCTCTGGAGCTCTGCACCGCGTCCCATGGCAAAGCCCAGCCCTGAGCACTCATGTCCTGGGTGACCGTGAGTCAGAGCCCCCACTGAGCCGACTCTGCCACCTGTGGTCCCACAGCAGCTCTGTGAGGTCAGAGGGAGTTGTCAACACCAGCAAGGCCCTCAGGAAATATTCAACCGCCATTGAATGGACGGACACAGGAAGGTACTGCAGTGCCTTCCTCCACCAGGGCAGGTCATTACTCGTGACGCCAGGCATAGCCGTGATCTTCCAGGGGCTGGGGCAGGGGATAGGAGGGAGAGGCCCTCCTTTTGAGTGAGCTGCCGATAGGGCCCATTATGTAAGAACACAGCTAATAAAACCATCGAAACAGCACAGCGACAGTAATGATTTGGGGGCCAAACTAATAAGTCAAAGTCCCTTACCTCTGCTCAGGACTCTGGTGCTGCAAGGTTGTTTCCCACACCGTGAGTCATGTGACCACACTAGGAGTTAGCCTCTGTTCACAGATGAGGCAGCTGAGGGGCCGACAGGTGAGGGGATGTGACCGGAATTGTCCAGACAGCAAGGCAGGGTGGCTGTCTCCAGTCTGGGGTGCAGAGCCCCAGATTCCCAAGCACTCAAAGCTGTTTCAAGTCCAGCTGTAGAAGCAATCTCAGGGACCTTTCCCAGGTCCTGCGTTGTGCTGCCTGATCCCTCGAGGGGTGAGGCTGCCTGCTGACCAGGCAGCTCTGGGCCACGACATCAGCCATGAGTCTCCCCGTGCCCAGGGCACTTGTGGGTCCCTGGGAAGGCAGTGGAGGCGCTCTTCCTTTAGGGGCAAAGCCCTTTCACTTGCCACCCTTTAGGGCATTTACAGATGAATTCTTACAAAATCTTCTGTGGGGAGGGGACGTGACCCCTGGCACCTTTACTTTGTGGTCTGGGCTCCGGAAGCAGGTCAACCTGTTCACGTTCCCTGGAGACCCTGGCCAGGCTGGACAGTTTGCATGGGCAGCCTGTGCAGGCTACCTGGCCAGCACGTGGCAAATACCCAGCACCACTGTGCAGTCACCAGTGAGGAACAGTGACCTTGAGCCTTTGACTTGACCCCAGAGAGTGAGTGACCCCATCCGTCTGGTGTCAGTGCTGACTGACTTGGAGAGCACTCACCTCTTTTCAGCTCAATTTGATCAGAGTTTAAGTGCTATAATGGTATAATTCGTTACATATAGTACAATTTGCCTGTGTATACAAGGTAAATATTACATTAATGTAACACAAATACAATAATTGTTAGTGTCTTATAATTAAGTTCATTCTGACGGTCTCACCAGTCTGCCCAGGGCGTGGTGAGGCCGTGGGACTGACCACCTGGAGTCAGAGAGACCAGGGTTTGAATTTGGGCTCAGTCACTTCCTAGCTGCGTGGCCTCGGGCACTGAAGTTACTTTGCCTTAGTGCCAGGCTCCTCATCTGCAGAGTGGTGGGCATCAGTGCCTGCTCCCTGTGGAGAGGGTGGAACAGGAAAGTGCTCCTGAAGTGCTTGGTGCTGCGCCGACCTCACCCTTGGGAAACACGCTGGTAGGGTTAGCGCTTCTCACCGCTCCTGTTATCCCCTTCGTGTAAACAGTGCTACCTGTAGAGGCTGCCCCTGAATTAATTGTGTCTTCTTGCCCTAAATTACACTGGGGTGCATCCTGATTAACAGTCGTGGATGAGACGCCTGGAGTCTAAACTCCAGCTTCTCCAGAGTGGGAGGCTCTGAGTCAAAGGCTCTGCTTTGGCTCCTGCTTTGTCACTTGATGCTTCCATGGGCATTACTAACACATCCTCCCGCCCGTGAATGACGAGGATGATATCACCCAGGCTGTGAGGTCCAGATAAGCTAGCACCTGCCAGAGGGCCTGGATGGGGCCTGGTGCATGCCCATCCCCCCCACTTCCCTCCCTCCTCTGCCCCTCCCTCCCTTCCTGTGTTTTCAAACCAAGTGCAAGGCTAAAAGGTGAGTCTTGGTGCATCCACCAAGCAGCCAAACCCACAACCTTGGTATACCAGGAAAATACTGTAGCCAGCTGAGCTACCCTGTCAGGGCCTAGGTGTGAACTTCTCTGTGTCCGCCTCTTGCCAAGGAGTAGACATTTGGGTGCCCCGCCCCCTGGCCGAGGGGCAGGGCCGGTGCCATGCGACAGAGAGAGCCTGACAGCCGTGAGCTAGTCAACATACCGCTTTGTTTGCAAGTCCACGACTGTTCCTTCGCCCGTTTGCATGTCTGACACCTCACTTGGCACAGGATTTATTACAGCTTTTAAATAACCTGTTCTTTCTGGATTGACCGTCCCAGTGCATTTAGAACCGGGAGGTTGGCAAGGTGTTTGTGGTAAGAAGGATCCTCAGTGCAGTGGTTTGGAATGAGGGGCTTCCTGCTGTTAGTAAACTCCCCTTGGCCCAGCCAGGACAGAAAGTAATGGTGGGGGGAACTCACCAGAAGTCAGGAGCCCTGACCTTCAGCCAGGGAGTGTGTGCAGAGAACCCTCCTTCTAGCTCTGCCATTACCTTCCGGGGTAGAAAAACGTGAATTTCTACCTGGGTCACAGGCAAGAGAAGGCAGTTCATCCATACAGACTGGAAAGGCCTTCAGGATCCATATAGATTTTCCCAGATGAATGGGTTCATACTTCCCGCCGGGGAATTTCTCCAACATCTCTCTCTCTCTCTGTCTCCCCTTCCCTCCGAGGCCTGACAGTCTCTGTAACCAGAATCCCTCTTGCTACAGTTAAAGCCTCTTAGGGACCAGTTAAACTGGAATTAAGGACGAAGATAACAAAACATGTAAGTTCCCTCTCCTTTTAAAGAGACTGCGTCTCGTGGCTATTACCCGAATAAACGTCTCAGTTATTACCATCCTGCTATGATAACTGGGGCGAACAGTTGCAGAAATCCTGGGAAAATCTTCTGCTCTCTGTACGGGAGGGCGAATCCCAGCAGCTTCCTGAAGAACCTTCTGGGTCCTATTGCTACCCTATATTTATAGACTGGGCCGCACTGAGAGCCCACCTCCTCCGGCTGTTGGTTGAAAGGCCATTCAGTACAGCCCTGATTAAAGGAAGAGGGCGGCAGGGTCGTAGAAACCAGCAGAGGGGGGCCCCGGAGGGAGTGACCCACACCGGGCGCTGCATTTGCAGAGGGACACCCATCGGCAACGTCAGGGCCCTTGGTTCCCGTTCAGGACTCCCACACTGAGTGTCACCCATTTTACCACAACGGTGGCAGGATTCATTCTCTGGCTGTCTGCCTCCACCCACTCTCAATTCGGAACCCTCGACGGCGGCACTCGCCATTGATGACGGCACAGGTGCCGCCTGCCACCCTGGCTAGGACTTTATTGCAGTTACATTGTTTCCCTTGCTCTCCCTCTGGCTCAGTGGAAGGGTGCTCTTCTAGGCAGGGCACCACGGACAGGCTGGCAGGTGAGGCGATGGCTGAGGGGTTGGCGTGACTCCCACAGGAACGTAGGTCAGCTCTTCGATGGGGTTTGGTTCTTCCTCCCGAATTCATGCAAACAGCATAGAAGTTTTAAGAAGTCCTATAACTTCACTCATTTAGCAACTGAGGGACACAACTGTCACTTTGTTACAGGACAGGGGCCTGGCCCTGAGTGGGTCTGCCTAGGGCCAGCTGTCGTGCGGGGTTCTTGCCTTCACATGGGACGGTTTGCTGATGCTGGGCACAGTGAAACAAGGAAGGGCTTGGTGTAGAGGAAGCATCAGGAGAGCTTGGGCTGGGCTGCCTTAGCCCACTGGGAGGTCAGAGAAGAGGGGGCCTTAGGGCAGGTTCGGGGATCAGCCTGGGACAAGCTGCCAGAGGCCCATTGCCTGGGAGTTTAGGAGATGCCTGCCTGTGGGGAAGAAGTAGGGGGAGAAGGGAAAGGGAATGGGGAGCTGTTCCCCAGAGGAGTCCTTTGTCTTGAGGCTTTCATCGCTCTCTTGCAAGTGGGAATCTGAGGGGAGGTCTCAGGGGAGGGTTTCGGCGGGCTATTCATCAGTTCCCCAGGTGTGCCCGCTCAGGGTCTCCGTGTCCTGATTGGTCAGCGGCAGGGCAGGGGCCTTCAGTCGTTGCAGCTGGTCCTGGTGTGGCCCACCTGGTCTCGCTGCTCTTTGGGCCTGGAGCTGAAACACAACTGAGGCCCGGATGTTATTGCACGGGAGGTGGTGACCTTTAGTATGGGCTGTAAATTGCTTGGCCACTGTGTTCAGCTCCCTGTCTCAGTTTCCCTATTCCACTCGCCAAGGATTTCCCAACTTCTTACTCCCTGTCCACCTGTAGCCAGGGGAGAGGCATGGAGTCAACCTCAAGTGGAGGGGCCTCAAGTTACTTGTAACCCTAGCACCAGGGCCCCTTGTTCCCTTTTGAACCCCTTTCCAGATCAGGTGACAGCCACCCATTCTTCATTGCAGCGGCGCCCGCACTTACGCTCACCCCATCTGTCTCACCCTGCTCTCAACTCTCAGTGCTTCATTGTTTTTGTTTTCAGCGAAGCCTGGGACCGCTGCTTAATAGCCAGGGTGCGGGGCTCCCAGAGGTGCTGGCCCTCGGCTGGGGGCAGCAGGAGAACCCCCCTCACCTGTCCCAGGCAGATATCCGTTGGACTCCTACTTGGCACCAGCCATAAGAAGGGACCAGACTGACCCCTACCTTGTGAGAGCTCTGAGTTTAAAGCAAGTGTTGTTTTGTAAAAACTGTGGTGAAATACACAAAACATAAAATGTACCATCGTAATCATTTTGAAGTGTTACACCTCAGTCGTGCTGGGCACATTCACATCGCGGTGCAGCCAGTCTCCAGAACCCTTCATCGTGCAGAGCTGATGACACTCTGCCCCCACGCCCTCCTCTCCCAGCCCCTGGCACTGTGCGTCTGCCTTCCCTGGGTGCCTCACACAAGTGGGGTCCTGCAGTGTTTGTCTTTTGTGACTGGCTTGTTTTACTCAGCATAATGTGCTTAAGGCTCATCCATGTTGTAGCATGTGTCAAATTTTTCTTCTTTTTTAAGACTGAATAATATTCCATTGTATGTATATACCATATTTTGCTTATTCATTCATTTATCAATGGACAATTGGGTTGCTTCTACCTTTTGGCAATTATGAATAATGCTGCTGCGAACACAGGCATGCAAATACCACTTAAAGATCCTTCTTTCTAGAGTAAGCCTTTGTAACCTGGGGTCTGTTACCTCCCAGAAACCATCTGCAAAATGTGGCGTGTTTGTGTTCCCAGGAAGGCAAATCCATAGCTCTCATGAGGTTTTCAGTAGGATTGGGATGCGCACAGCCTGTTTCTTCTGGAGGGTAACAAAAGCAGCACCTACTTGAGAATCCCCTGAGGCCCCTTCTGTCCCGTGCCCTCTCCAGTAGCAGATGCAGAGGGACAGGAGAATGTCATCCCCCATCTATCTCAGCTGGACTGCTTATTACCTGGGTGGCCCTTGGCAGCTCATGTGACTTCTTGGAACCTTATTCTTCTAATTTGTAAGATAGGGACAATGACAACATCTTCCCAGAATAGTTGGGAAAATTAAACTTACGTAGCACCATGGTTAAAAGCAGAGTGTAGTAGGGTGAATTATGGCCCCAAATATCCAGGCCCCAATCCCTGAAATCTGTGACTGTTACCTTCTATAGCAAAAGGAACTTTACAGATGTGGTCAAATTCAGGATCTTGAGATGGGAGATAATCCTGGATTTTCTGGGTGGGTCTGAAATGTAACCATAGGCGTCCTTATAAAAGTGAGGCAAAGGGAGATTTGACTACAGAAGAGGAAGTCAGAGATGCGACAGATGAAGCCAGAAGCTGGAGCCATGGGAGGAAGGGCTGGGAGACAAGGCAGGTGGCCAGCCTCTAGAAGCTGGAAAAGACAAGGGAACACACTCCCCCCAGAACCTCCTGACAGACTGGACAAAGTCCCATGAGACTGATATCAGACTTCTGGCCTCCAGAACTGGAGCAGAATAAGTCTGTATTTTCTCAGGTCTCTAATCCTGTGCTAATTTGTTATAGCAATAATAGGAAACTAATACACATGGACTCTGGAGCCAGACTGCCTGGGTTTGATCCAGGCTTTTCCACATACCAGCTGTGTGACCTTGGGCAAGTCACTTACCCTCATCATGCCTTGGTTTCCTCCTCTTTAAGTGGGGAAAATATAATAAGGCAGATCACACAGCGTTGTTAAGAGGTAACATTTGTAAAGCCCTGAGAACAGTGACTGGAACCTAGTAAGTATTGTGTCCTTGTTAAGCGAACCACCTATGAGGCACGTGAATGCGCGTGGCTATGGGAGGCCATGGATAGCGCTGGTTGACATTGACTGGTTTGGTGGCTTTGGTATGCCCAGCAGGGGAGTAGCTGGTGCCTTTCAGGAAGACTGCTTGGTTCTAATGAAGCACAGATGACCCAAGTATGAACTTCAGTATCTGGCACAGTGAATGCCCACGCTCGCTGCTCTCCAGTTTTCCTTGAAACATTAGTAGCTGTTATTCCAAAACAAGCATCATGGTCAGACAGGTTTGAGAAATTACCTTTCAAAGCTGACTGGTTTTCTTTTCTTGACGATTTCTCAGACCTTTTAATATGTAAATGAACCTTGTGGACCTCCCAGAGACATTTCCCAAACGTTGACCACTGGATCCCCTTTTTTAAGACAGGTGTTCTGCAGAGCCCACTTCAGAGCGAGTCCGGGAGCCCAGGTCTGCACAGAAGGGAGGAAGGGAGGACAGGCCGTCTGAGAGGGAACACCAGGGTCCTGTTTGTCTGACCTCGGAGCCGTAGAAAACACAGCTGCTGCTGCAGTACGTACACACCCAGACAGTCAGACAGGACCATAGACAGCCGCCCCTCTGATATCTTTGGGGCCCTGGGGGCAGCCTGAGACGGAGGCACCCAGGCCTCCAACTCTGAGCCCCTAGTGTGCTCCTGCTCTTGTTCTGGCTCATCCTGCACCCTGAGGATTCTTGTGGGCTCATCAGCCCTTAGGCCCAAGGTCTAGCCAATGCCACCTCCCCACCCCCACCAGCCCAGCTGCCCTTTGGCGGCCTTCAGGCTTAAGGCTACACCTATAGCAGCCTGGGTCTGCCTGCAGGACAGACGGGCGAAGAGGCAATGTGAGTCCTGGGTGCAGAGCCCTGGAAGCAGGCTCAGACAGGGGACTTGGGGTCCTGGATATTCGAAGCATGGGTTACCAGGGCTCCTTGACTGTGGGCTCTGGGCTCTGAGTCCAGAAAAGCTGGTGTTCGTGCTGCCTGTCACAACCAGACCCAATAAGCAGAGACAGGGATTGAATCTTTATGGCGTTTTATTCAGATGGCCAGCGATCTGAGAAGACAGAGGGTTTGCACCCTAACAGACCGTGTTTCCTTTCCTTTCAAGCCAGCCTTTTTCTAAAGAGAAAAAAAGTATAGGGATTTGGAATTCAAGGGAAAGAAGTGTAGGTAAGGGATTTGGAATCCAGGAAGTAAGTTAATCAGATAAAGCTGCAGTCTGGCAGTTTCCCTAACATCCTTTCATCTGTCGATGGGTGATTTTTCATCTGGGCCCTGTGTCCTGTGCCCTGGGCAGCACACTCTCTCTCCCTGGAGCAGAGCTGCTCGAGTGCCACCCTGATGGCTTATGGTCTCTGCTGGAGCACGAAGGTCGATCGCTGTGCTCTCCCGGAGTCAGGGTGGGCCATACTGCAGGTCCTGAAACAATAGCTTTTTACATGCATTGACCACTGGGCTTATTAACTATACCTTAAGCTAAAAATTTTCAACTCTTGAGTTCCCCCATCAGCTCCTGGAGAGAGGCGTGGCCAGAGGAGGTATGATGGGACAGGATCCTGGCCCCGAGTGGTCTGCCTAGGGCCAGTCAGTAGTGTGTGGGTTCTTGCCTTCGTGTGGGACAGATTTCACAGCATGAGTCTGGGTGACTATGGGGGTGCGTTTATTGAAACTGGGGACAGTGAAGCAAGGAAGGGCCTAGCAGAGAAGAAGCAACAGGAGAGCCTTGTCTGGCCTGCCTTAGCTCACTGAGAGGTCAGAGAAGAGGGGGCTTTGGGGACAGTTTCACGGGATTAGCCTGGGTCAAGCTGCCAGATGCCCATTGCCTTAGAGTTTAGGAGACCCCTGCCTGTGAAGAAAGAAGTGGGGGCGGGGAGAAGAAAAGGGAAATAGCGCCAGCTACTCCCCAGAGGGAGAGCACACAGCACCCTTGGGTCCTTTGTCTTGAGGCTTTTATCTTTCTCTTGCAGGCAGGAATCTGAGGGGAGTATCAGAGGAGGCTTCGGTAGAATGTTCCTCAGTTCCCCAGATGCACCCCTTCAGGGTCACGGCCTCCTGATCGGTCAGTGGCAGGGCAGGGGCCTTCAGTCACTGCAGCTGGTTCTGGCGCAGCCCACCTGGTTTTGCTGCTTTTCTGGGCCTGGAGCTGAAATACAACTGAGGCCTAGATGTTATCTCCAGAGAGGAAAGATTACCCTGGGGGTGAGATTCTTGTTTTCCCAGTTTTGCCCCCTGCCAGGCAATCACGTGGCCCTCCATACCTGGCTGTAAATTGCTCAGCCATCGTGTCCCCCTCTGTGTCTTAGTTTCCCTCTTCCACTTGCCAAGGAATTTTCCTAGCTTCTCACTCTCCAGTCTTAGAGAGATGGAGCATGGCCCTCTAGTGGGGAGGGGCAGTGCAGGAGCCTCCGTGCCTGGGTCCAGGGCAGAACCAGGTGTGGGAACCAGCAATGCAGTGTCACGGGACCCTGAATTACAAATAACGACCATCTTTCCTTTGCCCCTCATTGCCAAGCTGGTCACTTTCACGGCCTTATCTTTGTATACTTCTGTTGACTTCTGAGCCCTCAGTCGGGCAGAAACTTGCATCCTAATCTCCACTGTGACCATGGAGCCTGGTGCTGCACGTGGCGAACTGTGGCCAAGCCCCGGGGAGCCTTCTGCTGATGAATGCAGCTTCCAGCACCTGCAGTGTAAATGTACATGAGAGGCGGGCCTTGAACTAAGTGTCTTTGTTCAATTTCTGTACATTCGCGCTATATTCACAGGGTGTTTTAGTTAGAAGAGCTAAGGAATAGGTAATGAAATTGGCCTTGGCGGGGTGGGGGGACGGAGACCTGTGAGGTGAGCCCAGCTATTAACGCCTTCCAGCCGGGCTTTGCTCACAGAACCCTGGGGTGGGGCTTCCTGGGGGCTTTGAAGCTCTGCCTAGAAAATTGCAGCCCAGGGAAAGGACACAGGAGTCCATCCTCCCTCTGAGAATGGCCGTGCTTAAAACATCCTCATTAAGCTCAGCTAGAGGCTTTCCCCTGGGCAATTATTTTAAGAAATACTTTATTGGGTTTTCAAAATTACAAAAGCAACATGGGCTTGTTTTAACATAGAGATATGTTCAAATTATTAAAGAAAACAATTAATCAATACTTTCCCAGATTCCCAGCCCCCACCTCCCCAGAGGGACTGGCATTAACCATTTGGTGATTAAACAGAACCTTTACCACATTTTGTGTGTGGGTGTCCACATAAAAAATATATCAACGTATGTAGGGATTTTTTATGTGTGTGTTTCTTTAAAAAGAGGAATCCCACTATACCCATTATGCCGCAGTTTTCTCTTTTTACTTAATATTCATCATGAACGGCTTCTAAGTCAGTACAAATAGGTCCCGCCATTGCTTACCCGACTGTTTCCCTACTGAGGTGTATTCGGATTGTTCCCAGCTTAGTGTGTTTTGTTTTGTTTTCTTATTAGTTCTCTTTTAAATATTCTTTGGTTTCCATCTGTATCTCGTGCATATGCTAGAAAAGGCTATTTTGCCTTGGGAGAATTATAGAAATGGCGAACAATGAAAATGTGGTTTTTAATAGTCACGCCGACACAGTTTTGTTGCCTTAACCTGTTAGCGTTTCAGACTGTTTGCCACCGCTTAGCCGTTCATCTGGGCAGCCTGCGTCTCTCGAACACAGTGCCCAGCAGAGACCCTGCCTGTGGAAGGAGCCCTGTGGGAGTGAGGGCACTGGGCACCCACAAGCAGGTGGGTCGCCTGCTCAGCCGGCAGCGCAAGGGGCTTAGTAGCTGAGAGTGCGGACTGGATTCAAGTCCTGCCCCCACCACTCACTTGCTGTGCAGTCTTGGGGAGTGGGTTCATCTATAAAGCAGTGACAACCACCGCACTTTTCTCTGGGGCTGTTGCAAGGACTAGGAGGGTTAATGTAAAGACAGTCTCTTTGGACCAAGCCAGCAAGTCAGAACGGATGTTGGGCTGTAGTTGCTGCTGTTTGCAGGGCCCCCTCCACTGGGGTTCAGGAAACTCGTGTGAGGGGTGTCAGCTAGTCACTGAGCATGAACCAAAGGGCATTAGTCAGCTGGGGAAAGGCAAACAGTCCCCACCCACCACTAACACCTGGCCTGACCTGGTTCTTCAGCACCCTGTGTTGTTGGACAATCCTGAAACCTTATTTTTAGTTGCAAAAACACCCTCTGAGCTGGGGTTCAAAAGCCCCGCCCCAGCGGCCATAGGTTCGAGTTCAGTGGATCAGGGGTCCAGAAGCCCCAGTGGTCACACTTATTTCACAAACATTCAGCAGGATCCTTCATGTGTCAAAACGAAACAGAAACTTACCAAAAACTTCCTGTTGAGAAAAACGATTCTTCTCACCTCAGACTTCGAAGGTGCTCAGAAACTGTGTAACTCCCTGATCTGCCAAGGTACCTGGAGACCCAGACACACCCATTGGCCTGGCCTGAGGTGGGAAAACACCCAGGGTCAAGCCCACTTCTCATAGCCTGAGACCAGGACACAGTGGACAAGACTGTGGGCTTCTTTGGAACATGGCCCCCTGGCCTCAGAGCCTAGGTCTGCCCCTTAGTAACTGTACGGCCTTTGGCAAATTACTTAGTTTCTCTGAGCCTCAGTTTTCCTGTCTGTATGATGGGAATAATAATACCTCTCTCACAGCCCTGGTTAGGACTAAATGAGACGAGGCCTGCAAAGCATACAGCACAGGGTCCGGGACTACAATCCGCCATGTGTGACTGAAAGGCCACCCTGCTCCCTCCTCATCTCCCCTGAAACCGGGGCTAGCACTCCGGACCCGCTGGCTATCCAGCTGCTATTTGAAGGTTTTCTCTGTGGTGGCACAGTGACTGGGGAGTCCCCAGGGAGGATACTTAACCCTGTCTGGGGTTGGGGAGAGGCCCACCAAGATGCGTGCAAAGCAGATGCTTAATCTGGGTCTTCAAGAGAGAGAAGCAGCTCCCCGGCGAAGACATTGAGAAGAGGGAACAGCTCGTACAAACTCCCATGGACAGAAGTTCAGGAATCATGAGTAACTTGGTTTGGCTGGAATGAGATGCCAAGTTGGGGGGCGCTGTTAGAGAAGTACCATTAAGAGGTTGGACTTGACTCTAAAAGGTCTGGGGAGCCATGAAAGGCTCTGAGAAGGGAAGTAACAGTTTGGTTTGCATTTTAGAACATTTGTTCTTGCAGCAGGGTGGAAGATGGATGGGGTGGATCACATTGTGATGCTTGGGTGTGGCCACTGTAACCGTGTCGGATAGCGTCACCTTGCTCTTACTGCTTCAAATAGGATTGGGCTTGAACTCTCACCCCACACAAGGTGGGGACCCGTGTCTCATCACGGTCTCTGGGCATTCTTGGGAACTTCCATTTCTCTTTTGGAAGCTCCTCTGATGCAGCTTCTGCACAAAGTGACCTCTGCAGTAACTGGCTCCCCTCCTGGTCCCTTTATACCTAGAGGACCCATGATCGAGGCCTTGGTGTTAGCTGACTTTTCTGTGGGTTGAGAGTAAGGGGAAGGGGTGATGTTGCTGGTGGCACAACAAATAACATGGCACTGAACTTGGCATACTCTTGTTCTTGAAGGTCTCATGACTGTTCCCGCTGCTCCTGAGTGGGCTCTGTCCCTACTCCTGAGTGGGCCCAGGTGCTCCTCAGCCATTTCTCCTCCCCTCCTGGTCCCTCGCCCCATAGTCCCCAACCTCTGATGTTCCTGTCCATTTCTAGGGCAGACAAATGAAACCCTGTGTTGGTCTCCTCCGACCCCACCCCAACTTGGCCTAAAAGAAATCTTCTTCATTAGCAAATATGCTTAGGTAGGTAGGCGGCTCCTAAGCAAAGATGGTTCCCTCCCCCAGTGGGAACTCCACCGCAGATCTCCGCCCAGGAGGACGGGAAAGTAGATACGTGGATAGTGTGTCTGTGGAAATGAAAGCAGCTGCCTTAGGTTCATGAACAGACCAATCTGGGTCGCTAATCAGGTGTGGGTGCAGACCCAGCCTATTCTAATTGTATATTGATGCTGTGGTCATTGAAAACTTTTTTGAGAAATGAACATTTTGAAGAGTGAGCTTGAGTTGTGTGTGTGTGTGTGTGTGTGTGTTGGGTTTTTTTTTAAGAGTAAAACCAAGTAAAGCCCAAACTGGCTAGTCCCCAACAGATGGTTCGGCTTGGCAGTGAAAAGGCATGGGACCTGGGGGCACATAGGAAGCTGCAGGGCCCTGGCAAATCAATTTAGCCTTTCTGCATTTTAGTTTCTTCATTTGCAAAATGGGCCTAATAGCACTTCCTTGCAGGTAGATTTTACGGTTTCAATGAAACAGAATGTGCAAAATCACCTGGCTTGGCCTGCATTTGGGCTGCAGGGTAATTCTGACACTTAAGGACACCATTATGGACTGAATCATTTCCCCCCCAATTCATACATGGAAGGCCTAACCCTAACGTCACGTGTTTGGAGAAGGGGTCTCCAAGAGGTAATTAAGATGCAGTGATATCCCAAGAGTGGCCTAATCTGTTAGGACTGTGGACTTACAGGGAGAGAGAGGAGGTCTCTGCCACGGGAGGACATGGTGAGAAGGAGGCTGTGCGTGAGCCAGGAACCAGAGCCCTACCTTAACGGCGCCTGGACCTCAGACTTCAGCCTCCAGAACAGTGAGAAAACAGAGTTCTGTTGTTTAAGCCACTCAGTCTGTGGTACTTTGTTATAGCAGACCAAGCAGGCTAATGCAGTCCTGTATTTAACCTGTGACAGTCTGCCTTCAGAAAGTGGTGACAAAGTGCACATCCCCTGGCGGGGGTGGGCCTGTGGTCTCCCTGTCCCTCCATGTGGCTCCTTTTGTGGCCTCCACGGCCCCAGTGAGCTACCCCTGTACCCAGTGAGGTACAGCCCCTGCCTCCTCTGGCGCCATCCTCATTCATTCCCTACATGGGCCTTCTTTCTTTCACTTTTCAAACTCCCCAAGTTCCGTCCTCTTGGGCCTTGGCATGTGCTGTCCCCGCTGCTCGTGACGCATACCTTTGCAGGACTTCCTTTTCACTCGAAGGTCTGTTCCTCAGAGAGCCCTGCGGGGGGTGCCTGCCTGAGACAGCACCGCCCTCCCCAGACTGCTCTCATTTCCTTGCCCTGGGTCTCTTCCTGCCAGGCATCACGTAATGAAGTTAAATGGTTTGCCCATTTGTTATCTGTTTTCGTTAAAAACCATTTTAACAAATGGTTTCCATTTGTTATCTGTTTTAGCACAGTGACGGTCACGTGATATGAACTCAGTCTATGCTGCATGAATGAAACAATAAGTGAATGAATGAGTGAGCGAATGAATGAGCTGACTGATCTAGGTAAACTACATGCCTGTGCATCCAGCATCTCTTGAACTAGACCCCGGGCGCCTTTATTTCCAGCACTGCACCTTATCCCCCATTCCAGCTGGAGGCTAGCTGGTTCAATGGTTTTCCAACTAAACGGTTCTGGGCAGAGGTACAGGGCCACCACGGAGAGCTAGGCTGGCAGAGGCGGTGACTGAGTTGGCCTTCGAATGCTGTCTCTACCCTTTCCACTAGCACAGCTCTGAGTTCGTCTGTCTCCATATTGGGCTTATATGAAAACCTCATTAGAAGAAGTGGCTCCACAGCTCAGAGAAAGTGGGAAACCAGGATTTGAATCCAACCCTTCACGTTACAGAAGAGCAATCAGAGGACCAGAGAGGGAAAGGGACCTGCCCATGAATTAGTGGCAGAATGCTGTATCCCCATGGGTGCCGTGGTCAGGGATCAAGAAATTCTTGTTATGGGAGAGAAAAATACTGGCTTCCTCAAATGCTATAACTTGGATTTCATTCTCCAAGGCCTGGGCACAGGAAAGGATCTGTGGTCCCCACTGGTCTCTGGCTGTCCCAAAAAGCTTCAGACTCGAGAGTTCTCATGGGTCCTCGCACACACTGCAGGAGGCCACGGGGGAGCTCTGCCGGGGCACCCAGGGGAGCCCTGGCCCGGCCAGGCGGGGGGGCCACCACGGGAGAGCGCACGTGGCCGAGTGCCGTTTGGCTCAGCAAATCCCGGCAGTTTCACGGGGGAAGGATTCCTTCTCAGAACGACAGAGCTGCCTCGCTCGGACCCCAGCCCTCTGAGAGTCTCCGTGGTAGAATCAGAGACTTTTTCCCTGACAGCTCACTTACTTGCTAACCTCTTCTAGAGGTTCCTTTTCCTACCTTTTCTTTTCTTTTTTTCCTTCCTCCCTTTCTTCAGCTAGTTCCGTGGTGTATTTGCTGACTGGAAATTTTATGATAACCATTGCTGCAAATCTAGGAGTTCATTTCATCACTGGCAATCAGCCCTTGCCTCGGGGAAACCTAATTAGGCCTTACAGGACTTTTGATGTCGTTTCCATGGAAACCCCCATGGTAATGGTGTACAAGCCGAATACATGCTCCAGGGAGTTGGGAAAAAATAAATATATTATTACTGGATTTTAAGAAAATCTTTCATTTTTTTCTTTTCCTTTTTTTCTGCATACCTATATATATTTTTAATGACGGGAATTTTCCCTGGAGTTCTTTCACAGGGAGAGAACAATAGAGACACAAAAGGCCTTTTCCATTTTCTCTCCTGTAATTTAAGGAAATTCATAGTTGCACAAGAATGAAAGTTTTTCAAATTGGTCAGAATGTCTAAGCAGGATCTCCCCTAACAGCTGAGAACATTTTAATGAAAGATATTGCTTAAATAAAGAACCTGAAAGGCCTCAGGCTTTCAAAATAGAATGGGGAAACTAGTGAATCCAATGAATCAACTTCAAACTTATTTACTGGATAAGAAAAAGGTAGGTTTCCCATGTGCTTCCAGGGGAAAGGCCAGGGCTCTTGTGGGCCTGTGACGCTGGAGGCTCTAGGGTAATTGTCTCCCTGTCAAGATAGCCTGTCCTGGGCCCTGAAGCTCCAGAAATGCCACTTGAACTGACTTGTCTTGAGGTGACCAGATGGCCTGTCAGAGCTGACACCTCCATGGGGAACTGAGAAACTCTAAAAGGGAAGCAGGCAGACCTGGTCTGGCTGAGGTGGTGGTGCAGATAGAAGGGCCCAGAAGACGAAAGGGGGGGGGGGAGAGAGAGAGAGGGAGAGAGAGGGAGAGAGAGGGAGGGAGGCAGAGAGAGAGCCTGTGATGCACCCATGTGCCACAGCTAAAATGCCGAGGTTTCTGAAGAATCCGTACACAACTGAAGCTCTTTTCTCTGATACCTTTGATTCAAGGATGGAATACCCACACGGACCTCTTTGCCAGCTGCCAGGAAAATCGTTTTACCACCAAAATTTCCCAACAAGATTCATGGTTCCCAGACTCCCTGCAGTGTTTCTGTCCCTCACACACAATAAGTTCTGTTCTGCCTTTATATCTTGGTTCAGTTTGCCAGCTGACTTCTTCACAAGTGAGAAACCCTTTGTTTGCAAAATCATTAAATGGCTGGCAAAATAACTTTTAGAATACTTTGGGTTATTCTTTGATATATGAGATGATGTGGCCACTGGGTGGCGAAGCTGCCATGCCCCTTGATCCTGGCCCCTCTCCATCCAGTTACCCAGTGACTTGGACAGACTGGCAGCCCTGACTGATCAGCCGTGTGGGGGTGGAGTTCCTCCTAGGGGCGGAGGCTTGACAAGCTAAAACAGAAACGTTGGGCAACTTACTCGCCTCTTCTAATACATGTGCTAAGTAAGTGCATGAGCTAGTTTTGTTATTCATTAGGTTTATTGCGCAGCAAAGCACCACCAGAATTCATGGCTGAAAACAATAATCATTTAGCTGGTGACTGTGTGGGTCCACAAGCCGGGCTGGGCTCAGCACAGGTGTTCTTCTGCTGGTCTCCCAGGGGTGCGCTCTGTCATGTAGCTGGTGGAAGACGGCCTCACTCGCATGCCTGGCTGCAAAAAGCAAGCTCCACGGCAGTGACATTTTTCCAACCTCTGCTGTATTACATTTTCTCATGTCCCATTGGACATAGTAGGCACATGGCCAAGTTCAGATTCAAGGGGTTGAGAAATACACTGTACGTCTTGCTGGGAGAGGCAAAGTCACATGTAAAGAAGCAAACAAGTGGGATGGGAGGAGCCTATGGCCATTTGGATAAGCAGCCACATGAGGTTTGTCTGACACAGACCTTCCAGGCACCACTAAAACCCCATCCCACCCCAGAAGCTTTTTACAATGGACTTAATGGTGCCTCCCTTGCTAGAGCCACCTGAGATGGCGAGCTGATTTGTGGGACATGAGTCTGATTCATATTTATATCTCCACAGGGTCCTCTCCTAGTTGATGCTTTTCTGTTGAGGTACAACTGACAAACGAGATGGTGTATATTTAAGGTGTGCGATGTGATCATTTCATGTACATATACGTTGTGAATGATCGCCACAATCAAGTTAACGGGCACGTCCGTGACCTCACGTCATTGTTTTTTTTGTGTGTGTGGACCCGCAAGATGCACTTTCTTAGCAAATTTCAAGTACTGTTTGGTTCTAATTGTTTTTATTGAATTGAGTTGAGTTGAATCGCACTGAGTTGGTTCTCCTTTGTAAGTACAAGCTCCTTGAAGGCAAGTTTGGGATTGCTCTATTACATAACATCTCCTTTCCAAAGCTCTCAAAGCTCTCAGAATTATACCACAGGCTGAAATCCCACAGGCTCTCAGTTAAGTGGCAGAAGGATTAGGTCTGGAGCCAGCTCCGTTCAGGGCACTATTTGGGGAAAGTATGGGACCTGCAGGAGACCATAGGCCTTGGCATGGAAGCATCTTTGGGCTGGCCATACCCCATATGAGTGAAATCTCTGTTTTCGGCTTAGGAGGCAGAAAGACTCAGCAACTTGGAGGATGTGACTTTCCTTCCCCACCCAGGGAAGCCAGCACGCAAGGGGCAAACCCAGGCCAGGTCAGGAGGAAACTCGCTTGTCAGCCCCAGGCCTCTGAGGCTTCTGCTCTGTAGCAGGCCAGGGGGGCCCGTGCCAGGTCCTGTGCACACCACCCTGGTACTCTTGCAGAGTTCATCGGGGCAAACAGTCGGGCTGCTCTAGGACCAGGGCTGGGTGGGCAGCTGAGACCAAACGTGCGGGAGGACAGCCCTCGTCTGGAGCTACCTGCACAGCCCCCTTGCTCCTCTGGTCCAGTGCTACTCACCATCCTGGTTCCGGATTAACTGCAGAACTTCCTAAGGCTTGATGATCATCTGGGACAATTTATTCCAGATGGGACCACTATTTGGGAATAGGAAAGTGTCTTTCCCACAGCATAAGCTGAATTGTCAGGGACTTCGTTAGTTGCAGGCTTAGGAATGAGTTTTCTATGGGAATCTCCATTCTGAGCGGTTAAGGAGGGCCACTGGCAATCTCCTTTTCTTTATATGACACAATCATCCACCTACTTTCTTCACTATAATGCAACTGACTGTCAGGCACAGTCTCAGGCACTGGTGAGAGGCCGGCTGAGCCAGGCATGATGAGCAGGATGATGAGTGAGTCTAGACAGCTCATGCGCCCTGAGAACACACACAGGGCAGGAAGCACCAAACTGGGGGGCCGCATACTACAGAACTGTGGCCCCTCAGGGCAGAAGACACCCCGCCTACTCCATCCCTCCTTCCTCAGAGGAGGAAACTGAGCCCAAGAGAGGGAGCTTAGACATCCAGAGTTGCATAGTAAGTGTTAGTTATCAATTCAGTAAACAAGCATGTATTGAAGATCTACTATAAACTAAGACCTGGGCTGGGTGCTGGAGATGCCACAGGAAACAAGGAAGATGCAGTCCCTGTCTCTTTGGAGGTCCAGCTGTGACTGGTGTTCTTTAGAATTAGCTGGGGAGCTTTAAGAAAAACCCGAACGTCAGGGCCTCACACTCATAGACCCAGGTTTGCTTAGTCTGGGTGGCCCAGGCATGGGTATTTTAAGCAAGTTCTCCAAGTGATTCTACTGTGCAGCCAGGCTGAGAACCACTGCTCTAGGGGGAGACAGACGAAAACCCAGGAAACACGGATACATTCACAACTGAGATGTGTGATCTGTAAGGAATGAGCAGGATGCTGAGTGAGGACACAGCAGGGTGGGGTGTCTGTTATCTGATATGCTTAGAGAGCTGTGCTTCCAAGGGTCAGATGGGAGCAGGCACAGGGTGTTCTCACAAGGAACAGCAATGGAATTTTCTGGGACATATTGCCCACCCTGCATGTCCACAAATCCCTGCATGGGAGCCCTAATGAGCAGAGCCTCTCAATCTGCAACATGAAGTGGCTCCCCACCATTCATACACCCCCAACCCACACTCAACACACCCCCCGCAACACAATGAATGCTCCCCAGGGCTGTGGCTTAATAATCCCTCATATTGTTAGGGTCGTTAGTAAAGCACATTCGGTCTTATCATCTGTGATATTGGATCCTAACACCAATCCCGTGAGTGGGCAGGGTCAAGGTTAATAATCCCATAATAGAGATGTGGAAACAGGCTCAGAGAAGTGGTGTGACCCTCCTGAGATCACACAGCTAATAAATGGATGTGTGAGACCTCCGTCTAGCTCCAGTTCTGCTCTGCAGGTTGCCCCACCCGCACCGCACCAGGAAACTGACACAGAGGCCGGGCGCCAGAGAGGCAGTGGCTGAACCGCCGTGGTCCAGAGCCTCCCTGTCGGGTCGGGCAGTGTGATGCGCCCTCCCTTTAACTGGGCTGATGTACCATCTTGTTCCCCACCAGGGACTCAAAGGGATCTGTGACTCGTCGCTTTAGTTCCTGCCCAGAGTGAACCCTGTTACTATAGTAACCTGATGCAGTTCTTTCTTATAGATAGGGTGGATGGTTTTCATTTTGTATTTGAAGAGTTTGGCCAGCCAGTCACGTTGCCAAGGCTTGGCCTGTTGGTGACACTTAGGAGAAGAGGGAACACTTGAGCAGCTATTAGGTCTTTCCTATTTCCCCAGATGGTAGAAACTTGTGTCTAGAGACAGCTGGGCTTGGCGGCCCAGGGGAAATCTGGGCTGGGCGCGTGCTGGGGGCGCTCTCCTGTTTAGAGGTCACCCGTTCCTAATGGGAGCCACCTGGGCCAAGGTTGGCCGGCCCCTCAGCCAGTTGCTCCCATAGTGCCCTCCATGGTTTCCCTCCCTGCTCCTCATGCTCAGCGCTGTTTTGTTCAACCCTGAGCCTCCGGGTGGGACCTCCCTGAGAGCAAAGCCTAGGCCCTTCCCTGCATGTGAACCCCAACATCCCGAGTCTGGGTGGGGCACACAGCAGGGGCTCAGCAGGTGCTGGTTTCAGCTGCTTTGTTCTTCCTCCCAGCATGACAGCAGGAATCTCAGCTTCATGGAAGTTAGGGCTGGAAGGGAGATTAGACATCACGGAGTCCAGCCCTTATTTTATAACAGTCGGAGACCCCATGCATTAATAATGCTAAAGGTACTAATAGCTAACACGTACAGAGAGAGCATTGCCGGGCGCTAGGCAGGGCTCTTTGCACTGTGTGCACACTGCCCCACTGCAGGCTCGCTCTGCCTGCCACGCAGCCACAGGCATTATCACTGTCCCTGGATGAGCAAACCAAGGCACAGAGAGGTTCGCAGAGGTACCCAAGATCACAGAGCTAGTTATGTCGGGGTCCGGTCCAGACCCACACAGCTCCTCTCCAGGGCCCATGCCACGAGTGCTCAGCTGCTCTGAGTGAGAGTAGGGTGCTGCCAGCAAACACCGTGGGTCCCTTCTCCGAATGGAGAGCATTTGTACCAGCCTGTGTCTGGTCACTCACAAAGGAATGTGACTTTTCCCCTCCAGATTCCCCTCCAGGGCTTAGCTCAGGGCCTGGTAGGAGCTTGGGAAACTGTTTTTAGTACGAGTGAGCTGTTCTTCCTCCCCCTCATGAAACAGCCAGTTTGGGGGCACCTTCCAGCAGGAAGGGACCTTGGGAAGCAATTTACAGAAATGGAAGCCCCCAGAGTAACTGTCTCAGCCAGGTCTCTCCGCTCCCCTTCAGGGTGCTCACCGCATAAGCAGGGCTCCAGAGAGGGCCCTGAGGTGGGCCAGCTGCCCTGTCCTGCCTCCTGCAGTGCGGGTTCCATCTTGGCCACACTAACGGGCTCTCTGCTCTCACCAGCTCTTCGTGATTGACAATGGTGCGGATGACTGGCGGATAGCCATGACCTACGAGCGCATTCTCTACATCAGTCTGGAGATGTTGGTGTGTGCCATCCACCCCATCCCTGGCGAGTACAAGTTCTTCTGGACGGCTCGCCTGGCCTTCTCCTACACACCCTCACGGGCGGAGGCCGACGTGGACATCATCCTGTCCATCCCCATGTTCCTGCGCCTGTACCTGATCGCGCGCGTCATGCTGCTGCACAGCAAGCTCTTCACGGACGCCTCGTCCCGCAGCATCGGGGCCCTCAACAAGATCAACTTCAACACCCGCTTCGTCATGAAGACGCTCATGACCATCTGCCCTGGCACCGTGCTGCTGGTGTTCAGCATCTCACTGTGGATCATCGCGGCCTGGACCGTGCGCGTCTGCGAAAGGTATTCCTGCGGGTCGCGTTCTCCACCCAGCCCTTGTCTTCTGAGCACAGAGCCACGCAGAGCAGGGGAGGGCGGAGGAGCAGGGTGCCCGGATGTGCATGCCTGTTGGAGGAGACAGGCGGTGCCCACACACCTCAAAGGAGAACGTGGGATAGGGGAGGGCCCAGTCAGGCTGAATGTGTGCTGCCACGTGGGAACACTATAACCAAGGTAAGCTGGGAAAGATGCATGTATAATATTACTCATATTTTGTTCCCTCTTTGAAAACCAAAATGTATCGACGCATCCTAGTTACATCATTAGCCTTTCTCTGGTTATAACACTGCATGTTTGTAGGATCTGGTCCAGATCCAGGCAGCTCCTCTCCAGGGCCCACACCACAAGCGCCCCGCTGATGTGAGAGCAGGGTGCTGCCAGCGAACTCTGTGGGTCCCTTCTCTGAATGGGCAGAGTTTGTGCCAGCCTGTGTCAGCTCACTCACAAAGGAGTATGACTTTTCGTCTCTGGATTCCCCTCCAGGGCTTAGCTCAGGGCCTGATAGGAGCTTAGAAAACTGTTTTTAATACGAGTGAGCTGTTCCTGTTGGAGACTAACTGTGCTCACCAACAGTGTAAAGGCTCTGAGAAGTCCTGCAGTAATGAAACTGGTTTGATTTCATTTAGTCCAGGTGTTCTCAAAAAATCCACCCATGGACCCTTTCAGTGCATATAACATTTCTGAGGCCTCACTACTCAAAGCCTGGCCCTGGACCAGCAGCATCAGCAGCTCGGGGCACTGGTTAGAAACGCAGGACCTCAGGCCTCACCCCGGGACTCCTGAATGGAATTTGTGTCTTACCAAGCTCACCAGGTGATCTGTATGCTCTCTGAAGTTGGAGAAGCACTGCGCTGATGGAACACACTTTGGGAGACACTGTCTTAGGAGGCTGGTGGTTGGGCGGTGTCTCAGAGGAGCAGCTGGTGGGTGAGTAGGGGATAGAGCCTAGTAGATGTGGGACTCTAACAGAACTGCCAGCCCTCAGAACTGCCACCACCGAGCTCAAGGATAGGACTATCTCCCTCCACTGCCACCCTCATGCTGCCCTTGGTGACTCCTCCCCTTTCTGGCTGATCCTGGGTATTCATTTTAATCTGATGTCACATGTAGAGTCTGAACACCCAGGTCAGAAACCTGGATTCTGTTCCTAAGTAGCCACGAGACCTTGGGCAAGTCACTTAACCTCTCTGGCCTCAGTGTCCTCATCTTAAAATAAGGATTTCTTGAGATAAAAGGAATGTGTGTACACTTGAGAGGTTATTTTTTTTATGTCGGGAGGCCTGGTCAAGCACGCTGTGTAATTTACACCAGCAGTCCCCAACCTTTTTGGCGCCAGGGACTAATTTCCTGGAAGACAGTTTTTCCACGGATGGGGGCTGGAGGTGTGGTGGTGGGACCGGAGGTGTAGCCCAGGCGGTGATGCAAGAGAAGATTCGCTTGTTCTCTCACTGGCCGCTCACCTTATGCTGTGCTGCCCGGTTCCTGACAGGCCATGTCAGCTGGTACTGGTTCGCAGCCCAGGGTTTGGGAACCCTGGATTTACATGCATCCTGGTAGGCACCCTTTACTCATTAACACATGCATTTGTATTGCTGAATCTTCCTTGCACGGTGTCTGTCCCAGCAGAGGTAAACAAAGGGAGTCTGGAGGAGAGTCAGCCTGAAAACATACCAAGCGGGTAGTCGAGCCGGATTTCCCACCTATTTTGAGATGTTCTGTTTGCAGATACTTCTTTTAGATGTTTGGCCAGCAGGCACACAACCAGACTGAGGGCATTCTTCTGCAGTAGGACCAGGGCCCTTAAGCCTTTGAGAGCCAGTGCGGAGTTGGGAGACATTTCTCACCAACAGATCCCCAGAGACACACGACACCCACCACCATTACTCAGCAGCTGACATCACAACATCTCTCTACTTAAGACCACACTTCACGATGCTTCGAAGCTGCGTGAACCTTCTCTGGTAAGCAGACGCTCTTTCTGCAATGGAGAAAGCGTGTGCTGGGGTCCCAACCCCAAAGTCCTCATAGTGCTCTCAGCTGAGCACTATCGAGCCTGTTGTACCACCTCGCTGGTCCTCAGTCCTCTCATCTGCAAGCTGGGGATGATAATACTACTTTACAGAATTTGTTGAAGAAGTTAAACAAGATAGGGGACGTGAACCAAACACTGAAATGCAATATAGTGAAAATTAATCATGATAACAGAGATACCTCGATAACTTGGGGATTTTGTGGCTGCCTTCTTACGGTTAGAACGAACCAGTTCCTACCACATGTAGACCTATTGTCTCCCTGTTTTCCTTCCTAAGTGATAGGAGCTGAGTCTTCCAACAGCAGCAATCATTGAATTTGCGTGGCCCTTCAAGGTGTTTGAAATTTCAGACGAGCAAGTGGGCTGAGCATGGGCAGAGTCCCTGCCGGTGAGATTTCACCGTTTATTGAACGTGGAACAGATACGAGTGACTATTTTTTACTGCAAAATAGGTGTGTTTCAAAGTGCATAGTTTGCAAAGTCCTCTGTTGCACTTTATTTGGCCTTGCATGGCCCTGTAAGGCCTCTGTCCCCAGACATGACTGACAGGCCCCAGCTGAAGTCCAGCGCAAAGGCACAGAGAAACAATGAGCAATTCAGAAGTTTGCCTAAACTTTCCCTTTCTCCTGTGAAAAGGCCCTACGACCAAAAGGCTTCTTCTGCTTGGCTCTAACACCAGCGTATGAACCCCCTGGTGGGTGTTCTCACTGCCCCTGTGTGTCGGGGGTGCAGTCTGGGCCAGTTCTGTGTGGGGTGCTTCCTGTGTTATCTCCGTCTGCCCCTCAACAGGCCTGCGCTACAGGTAGCATGACTGTCCCCACTTTAGAGTCAAGGAAACGGATGTAAAGGCACCAACCCAAGGTCATAGCTAGTAACATAAAGCCAAGACTTGACCTTGATTCTGACTTTGAACTTTGTATTCATCTCACCACCCAAGGCGGCATCCTGCACTTACAGGGAAACTGTGGCCTAGACTCTGCTGGCGACTCTCCCCCTCCCAGGGTCTCCCAGCCACAGAGACTGCACTTAAATCCCAGTCTTGCCGTTTTGTCTGCCTCAATGTCTATACGCTCAGCCATTGCATTGCACTGTCGTCAGGGATGACTTCGTGTTCAATTCAAACGGGTCCGAGTGTGGTGGATACCGTGGTGCAGCACCCACTCGCCTCCTCCAGGCCGGGCTCTCACCCCCTCGGCTGGGGCTGAGTGCTGTGGCCGAGCCCTCCCCCAGAACTGCCCTGGCTGAATGGAGTGGCCTCAGCCAAGGTCAGGCCCCCTGCCCAGGGCAGCAAGCGTCCGGTGACTTGTCAGTACAGGGCTTCAAAGCCTCAGCCCCTCCACCTCCAGCAGGGCCACCCGGCTCCAGGCTCCCGGAGGGGGTCACCAGAGGCCCCCGTTGTGTGTTCACAGCCCTTCCTCTTCCCTCCACCCGGTTATACTTCCCTCACCCCTCACCGGTGTGAGCCCTCAGCACGGCCCCAGCAAACGTCTTACACCCCAATCTCAGCGTCTCAGAGACTTTCCCAGGAACCTGACCTATAGAACTGTGAACACATGTATGAGTCAGTATGTTTGTTTCTTAATCAGGCAACATACTTGTCTTTAAAAAGACCAATTTCTTTCAGAATCAAGCTTAAATTGCCATTAAGCAAGATTGGCAGAGAGCTTGAGGCAGGAATTTATCAACCTGAGACTGGACAGAGACTAGAAGAGGGACTGCTTTGGGGGACTCGATGCATCGGACTGAGGATGGTGTGGGCAAGATGACCTTGCTCTCTCAGCCTGATCTGTTAATGATCCTGTCGTCTTAGCAGAGAGCAAATGACTTGCCCAAGGTCACATAGCAGCATGACGGGTTCTAGGAAACCTCCTGCGTGCTGACGCCTCGAGCAGGGCTGGTTCACATTCCGGGCAGCTTCCGTCAGGCTGGACTTATCTCTAGCTGTGTACACACTCTTCTGAAGTTGCTATGGAGATCCCGCTTCAGCAAGACGCATTTTGAAAGACATTTCTCATGTCTTGGGCTGGCTTTTATGTGATGATGAAGGTTTTTCACATTTCCTCCTTCCAAGCAGGGAGAGGGAATTAGTAATCACTCAGAACAGCCTGCGGTGGGGAGGGCAGCCACCGGTTGCTGGGACAGCAGTGACAACAGCAGGCTTGTTTTCCTTGGACCCCAGTGAGGCATTGCATCACGGGTTCTGAGCCCCGGCAGCTGTGGCACTCGGCACTCTCTGGGATTCTCCTGGCCGCTTGCCTGCCTCCCACAGGCCGCCCAGAGCTCATCTGAGGAAGCTCCTCATGAAACATGTCACACGCCGAGCAGCCTCGCTGGTGGAGGGATCTTCACAGCCCCAGTGCTAAGGGCGGCAGGTGGGGGAAGCGGGCCTTCCTGGCACAGAGGTCTGCCAGCTCACTTGTGTGTGCTTGTCTCCGCTGGAGGAGTAGCAGGGCCTCCTATACTGTTGATAAAGTGGGCTGAGTCTTGTGAGTGGACCAGGTTTTGTAAATGACCTCATGGCCTCTTGAAGGGATTCCCTTTGGGGCTTGAAGTTATACACACGGGCAGGCTCAATATCTCCATCCTGTCAACAGGTCTCTGGTGATGATGTTACGAAGTTTCATCTTTTTCTGGCTATTGTATCAAAATGAGAAATTTGATTCTGGAGACCTGGGCCCTGCAACTGGAGGAAAAAAACAGTCGCCCATTCTTTCTCTCACTGAAACAGAGCCATCCCCATTGTAAGGGACATAACAAGAGTCTTCCTTCCTCTATTCTCTTCTGTCTCCAGGCAGCCCTGAGCCAACCAGCAGCCAGGGAGCAAGAGCCTCCCTCCTCCCACAGATCCCACTCACCACTGGCAGGGCCTTCAACTGCAAGGACACAGTAGGGAGGCCATCTGGGATCGGGGGATGTGGGCCCCCAAGTAGGGCTCTTGTGCTGGGCTCAGCTGGGAAGAGCCTGGAGAATCACGGCTGAGGACTGTGGTTTCTGATGGCCCCTGGGGTTTGAGGCACAACCTCCAATGTGGACCACATGCGGGGATCCCCAGAGCAACGGGATGAAATGATCAGAACTTCTAGTCATAGTTATTTTTATCTAAAAAATTAGCTCTGCTAATATTTTGATATGTAGGCAGACAGTAATATGTGGGTATAATTTATGACGAGCATACATGTAGCAGGGGGAGAGTACCTGCTCAAAAGTTTTTTACTAGTGGGAGCTCGTGATTTTAAAGGTCTGTAAGCCATGGGTTTGGGGTATCAGAGGACTAGTCAGTGGGGATCACATCCTGCCACATTAGATGAAGCCTGCTAGACCCAGGAACCCTGCGCTCTAGTTCGAGAAAGAGAGAGAAGTTAGCACCTCGCAGGGCAGAGGAACTGCCTAAGGCGACCCTGCTGCTGGTGCCAGGTCTGGGACCTAAAGATGGATTTCACAGCAGGGGGTGGGAAGAGAGTGAGGGAGGGACCCCTGATGTGAGGGGAGGGAAGGGGATCTTACCTGAAGCCTTTGAAACAAATCTGCAGCATTAAGAAAGAGGAACATAATCCTGGAGATGCAGAAGAATGTTTAATTATGAGGAAGAATGAGCAGCCTCAGAAGATGCTTGGACACCCCTCACGGGTGCAGGAAGGTGTGGTCTCTCTGACTGACAAGAGCGGCCAGATGCGAAATGAAAATGTATGTTTCACATAAGCATAGAGTTCCAGGAAACTAAAATTGTTTTAGCAAAACAAACACATAACCCCCCCCCCCACCACGTTGGGGGCACTGAATTTTTTAAAACTATGGAGTGTAAAGAACAAACTTAGAAGTTCTCTCTGAACGTAGAAGACAGGAACAGGACAAAGGCCTGAGAGAAGAGGGCGAAGGGGAACAAACTTAAGTCTATACAGTCAAGACTACCTCCGAGAATTAGAGTTACTTTTGGAGGGAGAAATCAGAATAACTTGGATAAAAGCATACTCAAGGACATGCATGAAGAAAACTTCTCCAGAATTGGCCGGTTGAGGGATACGGGGGAGGTTAAGATTAGGCAGATCATAACACTTTCTGTTTTCCTGTTAGAACTGGGGGAAATATTTTTCTGGAAAATTTACTGAATCATAAGGTCAAGTAATCCCAGAAGTACGCAGGCAACACAGTGCAGATTTTTCCTCAGAAACCCCAAATCCCAGGAGATGTTAGGGCATCACTGCCATTTGCATGAGGAAACAAGAAAAACAGAAGTCATTCCCGGAGTTTTGTAGACCCAGAAGGGAATAACCTGCACTTTTGGGGGAGCGGGCCTGCCAGTTGACCAAGGGATGAATCAGAGTCCAGATCTCCAGAGAGGGACAATGTGAAGCAAAGACAGGTGGACAGCATTGACATCAGGTAACAGGAAATCCAGATGACATTTAAGCATGGTTGCTACACCAAACTCTAGAACAAAGTCGATTCTGGAAAGAATAACTGTATGAAATAAAAACAATAGTCCCATAATAATCAGAGGGTTGCAAACCCTCAGATTAAAAAGTTGAGAGAGCAGGCTAGAAAGGATCGGTTAAAACATCCTAAATTCATTGTTTTAGGTAGAAGAGAATTTAAAAGCTTTATCACTCCAAATTAGAAAAAAAGCCTTATTTCTCTAATTTTAATAATTAGAGGAATATAGTTTAAATCATTGTAAACCTAAAGGTAACCACAGGTAGAATTTTTAAAATATAACAATAGCATCAGCCAGGTACTATTTCACTTAATCCGTACCACAGCTCTGTGAGGTATGCGGTTATTATTATCTCCAATCCACGTGCGAGGAAATTGAGGCACAGTGACGTTAAGCAATGTGCTTTGGGTCATGCAGGGTGTGGCAGACCCGAGGCCCCGACACCCTCCCTGAAAGTCTCACTTTTCCCCACCCTAAGAATGTGTACTTTCCACTCGCTGTTTGTACATCAGACAGAAAAATAAAGGAAGCAGGAAGGAAGAATTTAAGAACAGAATGCAGGAAACAAGATGGGAGAAAACCAAACTTGAAATTTATAGCAATCAGCAAAACTGAGTTTACCTCCCCTATTAGAAGACGCTGTGTCTTATGGAGGTAGGATTTAAAAGCAAAATTTAATTTCGTGGTGTTTACAAAAGAGGCACCCTAAACAGAAGGAAAAATAAATGAGTAACAAAGATTTATTAGGTGAGTGCGAACAAAAGGGCGATTGAACAGGAATCACCATTTTCAACCAAGTTGAATTCAAAGTCAAAACCATTAAATGGTTCAAAGGAACCATTTTAATAGAAATAAAAAGCCTAACCATAGTAAAACTTTGAACTTTTATGCAAAAATAAATAAACGAGGTGGTTGAGAATCTGAATTATAAAATGTTTTAATTAACTGATACGTACTGAACTTTGTAGCCTATGAACAAATGATCCATCTCTATTTTAAGTATTCATGGAACATCTACAAAAGTCAATTAACTTCTTAGCCACACATTTCAAAACATCTGAAAAAAAAAGTTCAGATATATGCTCTAACTACAAGGCCATAAACCCATAAAACTTCAACTAAAAAAACACTTTTGGGGGTCTTTTAAGGCAATCTTCTCAATTTCGACTGGGTCAAAAGAGAATTACTGAAACTACTATTTAAAAGATCACAGCGACGACTCTGTATGTCAGAAGTCGGGGTGGGACCGAAGTTGTACTCAGACGAAAAATACCCGAGTGTTTTTCCATTAAAAAATGAAGCATGAAAATAAATTGAATTCATTAAGAGAACAAAACAAACTTCTGGAGAACAGATTAAGTTTATAACAAAGACAGGAATTAATGGATTTAAAAAACAGAATTTATAAACCCCAAAGATACCGTTGCCTAATAAATCTAATCGAGAAAAAAGTTAGGAAACACACAAAATTAGAAACTTTAATGGGGGGTAACTACTGATTCTGCAGGTGTTTTAATTAATGAGACTAGCTTAAGGTTGTTTTTTTTTTAAATACAGAGAAGGTCATTGAAGGGAACTTTCTCTACTAAATATTAAAATGTCTTATAAAATTCAAGTAATAAAGTCCCTGTAGCACTACTGGAAAATCAGTAATGGCAGATCAATGAAACCTAATGGAAAGCCCTGAAGTAAACCCTAGTATGTAAGAACCTAGTGTATGAGAAAGAAAACCAATTAGGAAGCAATAGATTACTTAATAAATGTTAATGGGGAGATTGGATGTTTGGATGAAAAATCAAATTAGAACCCCATCTCTCACCAGCCACCCAAATAAATTACAGGTGGAGTCAGACGTAAAGGAAGAACTACGAAGAAGCTCTGGGAAACAAAGTCTCAGCACTGTGACAGCAATTCAGTCAATGCTGAGATGGGAAAGAACCAGTAAGCATAAAATGCCTCCAGCAGTGGGGAATTGGAAACCAAGTAGCTGCCCAGGGCTTGAAAGGGTTAAACATGCTATAATTTATTATAGCGTATCCTTATGATGGGTAGTTAGGCAACGGGTTAAAAAACCATAAGGTAGGAATATAGTGGGATATTTGAGAAAGGAGCATACAAAATAGTCTTATATAGGATGTTATCAACTTAAAATATATAGATATTTATAATATGCATAGAAAATGCTTGGAACATGTATGTAAATATTATTGGATTAAGTTGTCTTCCCTGTGCGATGGTACATGTGATTTTTCATTACCTTGTATTGTGTTTTCTACAGTAAGAGTGCATGTCAATATATGCGTATTCGTTTTATGGAAGGAGGTAGCATTGGTTTTCTTCCTCCACACAAGCCCTCTTTTCATCTTCCGCAGAAACCCCATGTTTATTTCAGCAGGGCTTGGCAAGCGATGCACAGTGGCTCAGTTTGCACAAACAATTCTCTCAGGAAAACGCGATGAAAGAAAGTTTCTTGCTGAGGGGGCTGCTTCTGACCTAGCAGCTCACCGGGAAGCGGAGCTCCCCCCGCCCCCGAGCCCCCCGCCGGGGCAGTGGGTCACTCAGAGCCCTCTGTGGCCGCAGGACTTTTATGGGAGGACCAGTGTCCAGGCAGGTGGAACTCTGCAGGGGAAAGGTGATCGGAGGCACGCTCTGGGCGGGCCAGGCTCTGGCGGGCCGGCGGGTCGGAAGAAACCCGGTATCAGCAGGTGGTTCCCGCACCGCCGGGGCCCAGTGACGGCTGGTGAGAGGCTGGAGCGAGGCTCGCTCCGCCAGGGGGCGCCGGGCGGGCGGGGGAGCAAGAACGCCAGCCGGATGGGCGGGGTCTCCACGGGCAGGGGAGGGCCGCGCGGGGATCAAGTTCAATCCCAGTGTGGTGCAGCCGGGTGTGGCTGCGGGGCCGGGTCCTCTGCTCCAGGGCAGCGTCTCATGCCAGTCACCGGTAGCACTGCCATTCTCATTTCCTGTGCAGGCTTCACGTTTCTTCCCCTCCCGGCTCCTTCACGGCCCCACACTCTGTTATTTCTGATTCAACAATTCTTTCCTCTTTCTCATTGGCAGTAATTTTGTGCTCTTTGACACTTAAACATGGAAACAGTTAATTTGTGACAAGTTTCTTTATATTTTATTTAAATAATAACATATTACTTATATATTATATTTAAATTAATGAATGACATCTCTTAGGAGAATCAAGAATTGGGGAAATGAGGAAAATTTCCATAAGCTCACCATTCTAAAGCACTACGGACAGTGTGGGTGCAAAGCGAGCTCCACATTACACTGCAAAACCGTTCCATTTTCCAAGCGGGTCAATCCCCAAATTGCTCCAGCCCCTACCACACTAAAGTCGGGGTTTCTTGCCACTCTGTGCTGGGAAGTCATCCAGGACGGCTTTCTGCTTTCCTGACCTTTGCCTTAGGTAGATGCAGCTGAGTGCCAGGTTCTAAGTGCTGGCCCTTTCTCCAGCTGGGAAGGATTACCCAACCTTTCCCCACTAGGGATCTGAGAGAGAGTTAAGCCCTACAAAAACGGGCTGGAAGGGCCATCCTCCCATTCTGCCAAGGATGGTGCACAGCTAAGTACCATGCTAGATGTATCGCAGAGAAGTTGCCTCTCTCTTACAGTGGATGCCTAAGGATCGCGGTTGAGTCCTCATCCCTAGGACCAGAATAAAGGGCTGCACCACTGGGAGGAGCCAGTGCTGCAAATGCTACAAGGGTGGGAGTCCTTGGAGAGAGCGAAGGTAAGGAAAAGGGAGCGGTTCCTGTCGCCTTGCCAGCCACATCTATTTATGGGCTGACATTAGTCAAGACAGGAAATCCAAATTCTGTCAAGTTTGGGTTGTTTTGTTTGCCCCTGGTCATCTCATTGTGCCCTGCGTGTCCAGTGAGGTCATCTGCAGCAAGGGCCTAGCCCCTCACCCACAGGCCTTCTCAGTGTTCAGTGGTGGCCCAGACTGTCTCACGTGGGTTCTCTTCGCCACCCTGTTCTTTCCACCGCTCCAGCTGGTGTGGAGCCCCGCCCTTCCGCCTCTCACAGTCCAGCCACTGACAGATTTTTTTCACAAGCTTTTCTCCTTCCATTTAGTACAGATTCCTTCATTCCAAAACTTGGCCCTAGTCCCCCCAAGGCTGAGCTGGGAGTATGGGTGAGAGCATGCTACACCCCAAATGGCACCTCGCTGGGTGCCCCCCACACTCTCCTCTGCCTAGATGCTACTACCCCCATGGTGCACTGCTCAGGAGTGTAGGCACAACCATAGTCTCTTGGTGGCCTGGGAGTAGTGGCCCCACAAACCTACCAGCCCTATACACCTAATACAGCCCTAATACATCTTTGTCCTCCCAAGAAGCTCTTGGGAACAGCCTACTACCCAAGCACCTGCAGGCTGGCCCCAGCATGCTGAGACAGGTCCCATAGGCTCTGCCACTCCCTCAGCGGAGGGGGTCACAATGTGTAGTTAGTAAAACTCCTTTTGAAAAATTTAAGTATGTTTCAACTGAGCCAACATGGACAAGCAGCAGCATTACACACCAGAGGCTGAGCCCCGTGATGCACACAGCCCGAGCTCAAGGTAAAAGGACAGTTTGGCTTCTGGTTCCACCATTTACCTTGCATACTGTAAGTGTGCTTAAACTGGCCAGAGTCATGTTACTTTTCTTTTTTTCTTTTTAATATATTTATTGGTTATGCTACTACAGTTGTCCCATTTCCCCACCTTCACTCCACTCCATCCTGCACACCCCCTCCCTCCCACATTCCCCCCCTATAGTTCATGTCCATGGGTCACACATATAAGTTCTTTGGCTTCTACATTTCCTATACTATTCTTACCCTCCCCCTGTCTATTTTCTACCTACCATTTATGCTACTTATTCCCTGTACCTTTCCCCCCTCTCTCTCCCTCCCACTCCCCTGTTGATAACCCTCCATGTGATCTCCATTTCTGTGGTTGTGTTCCTGTTCTAGTTGTTTGCTTAGTTTTCTTTTGTTTTTGTTTTAAGTGTGGTTGTTAATAACTGTGAGCTTGCTGTCATTTTTACTGTTCATATTTTTGATCTTCTTTTTCTTAGATAAGTCCCTTTAACATTTCATATAATAAGGGCTTGGTGATGATGAACTCCTTTAACTTGACCTTATCTGAGAAGCCCTTTATCTGCCCTTCCATTCTAAATGAAAGCTTTGCTGGATAGAGCAGTCTTGGATGTAGGTCCTTGCCTTTCATGACTTGGAATACTTCTTTCCAGCCCCTTCTTGCCTGCAAGGTTTCTTTTGAGAAATCAACTGATAGTCTCCTGGGAACTCCTTTGTAGGTAACTGTCTCCTTTTCTCTTGCTGCTTTAAGATTCTCTCCTTATCTTTAATCTTGGGTAATGTAATTATGATATATCTTGATGTGTTTCTCCTTGGGTCCAGCTTCTTTGGGACTCTCTGAGCTTCCTGGACTTCCTGGAAGTCTATTTCCTTTGCCAGATTGGGGAAATTTTTCAAATGTTTTCAATTTCTTACTCTTCCTATTCTCCTCTGGTACCCCTATGATTCGAATGTTGGAGAATTTAAAGTTGTCCCAGAGGTTCCTCAGCCTCTCCTTACTTTTTTGTCTTCACTCTTTCCCAGTCGAATGTTTATTTCTTCCTTCTGTTCCAAATAGTTGATTTGAGTCCCAGTTTCCTTCCCTTCAGTGTTGGTTCCCTGTATATTTTCCTTTATTTCACTTAGCATAGCCTTCATTTTTTCATCTAATTTGTGACCAAATTCAACCAATTCTGTGAGCAACCTGATTACCAGTATTTTGAACTCTGCATCTGATAGGTTGGCTATCTTTTTGTGGCTTAGTTGTATTTTTTCTGGAGCTTTGATCTGTTCTTTCATTTGGGCCATTTTTTTTGTCTTTGTGCGCCTGTTATGTAAAGGGGCAGAGCCTTAGGTGTTCACCAGGGCAGGGTAACGCTGATCACTGCGCTGTGACGCAGTATGTGGGGGAGGGGCCAAGAGGGAGCAATGGCACCTGCTCCACTCTCTGCCTGTTTTCAGTCACTCCCCCTGCTACCCACAATCAAATTGGGCCCCTCTGGTGCTGCTTCTCGAGTGGGTGGGTGGGCTTGTGCACACTCTAGGCCCCTGTGGGTCTCTCCACCGAACTCTCCTGTGAGGCTGGGAGTTTCTCCTGCTGCCGCCTCAACCCCCACGGGTGTTTTCACTCAGAGGTTTGAGGCTTATTTCCCCGTGCTGGAGCCCTGGGTTGTGTGGTCTGTCACCCAGTCCACCAGCTGCTGCCTCGCTGACCAGCTGCAGCTTTGCCCATCCCGCTCCACAATCCGCCACCTCGCTGGGTCCACCAGCCACTGCCTTGCCACGAGTCCTCTCCGCCTGGCTGACCGTCTCAGCCTCTCCTACTGGTCTGGATGAATGTTTCATCTTTATCTCCTTGGTTGTCAGACTTCCATACAGTTCAATTTTCTGTCAGTTCTGGTTGTTTTTGGTTTTTAAATTGTTGTTGTCCTTTTTTTGGTTGTGCAAGGAGGCACAGTATGTCTACCTACGCCTCCATCTTGGCCAGAGGTCCCAGAGTCATGTTACTTTTCTATTGAATACCCTGTGAGACAGGGAATTCATCATTTTAAAAGGCCATGCAATCCATGTGTGGACAACTTTGACTTAGAAATATCTTCCTAGTATTGGTTAAAATTTAACTCATGTAGTTTCTGTCTTGGGTCCTACCTTTGTTTTCTATATCCACACACAAAAAATTCAAGCAATAGGAGTGGATGTGGGGTCTTGCTCATGCTCATACTAGTAGGTGACCTTGGACAAGCTATCCTTAGGACATCAGGAAATAGGGTAATTCATAAAAAGCCCTTAGCACAGGGGAAAACATTTAGCATGCGGTAAGCACCTGGTGAAGCAGGCTGGTGTTCCCTCTTCCACTGAAGGTCTCTTACATACGTGAGAACATATTTTATCTTCTCCAAATGAATGGTTTCTAGTCCTTCAACAAGTCCTGCTCACCACCTCCCTGGTCATCAGTGTCCCCACAAAGTGGACACAGTGCCCAAGTGTTAGGCAACCTCCCATTTTCTCTTCATTGTTCTCCTTTTAATGCAGCTTAAGAGCGGCCCATAGGAGGGGTAAGGGGCACCCAGAAGAGGCATAATGGTCTAGGAATTGGGAAGGGAGACCGAGGGCACTTTTGACAGCCCTGATTCTATAGCCACACACTCTGTTGTTAACTTCCTCAATACAACTGCGAAGGCCCTGCTTAGCCTGAGTCTTGTGGGGAGTGACTGGCACCCCCACTCCACATGGCCCACTGCCTGACAGGAGCCACAACGGAATCAAGGACAGAAGGGTATTAAGTAATGTGGGGAACAGATATGACTCTAACTGTCAAGAGATTCATGTCCTGCTTCCAGCTTTGGCAAGAGGAAGGGGGTGTGGTGGCAGGGGATGGAGGTTCTGGCCTGGAGGGTCCATTGCTCTGCCTTAGTTTTCCTGCTGCTAAAAGCAGCAGTTATCAGGCCCTTGAAGATCTTCAACAGGATTGCCAGAGCACCAGGTATCGAGGGGGCCTCCCCTGCTCCTCAGGACCCATCTCAGACTGGTCCCTCCCCATCATCTTCGGTTCCACCAGAATCTCTGCCTTCTTTAGCTGGAAGTTCTCTGCCATTTCCCTCCATCACACCTGCTTGCAGAGAATGCATCCATTCTCACAAGGATGCAGCCACCCCTCCATCAAAATGGTGAGCCAAGCCTCTTCCCTGGGTTGTAATGCTCAATTATGAATAGCTTGTTAAATAATAATAATATTGTTATTGATAGCTATTGATCCCTACAATTTGCCGGGCAATATCGTTAGGAATTAAATATGCGTTAGAGAATAAACTACATACGATTTTTCCCCTCATGGGGCTTATCGTCTACCAGGGAAGAAACAGATAAGTCAAGAAACAAATAAGTGTGTAATTTCAAATCTGTGAAGGAGTTAAAAAGCAAGGCTGCAATGATTTTTTTTAAAAAGTAGTGGGGTTGGAGAGGAATCCTACTCAGCTGGGATCTGCTTGGAAGGTCTCTTTAGAGATTGTGTTTCAGCTGAGACCTGAAGGACGAGAAGAGCTGAGGCTTTGACAGACAGAGCGGAAAGGCTGCCCAGGAAGAGGGACCAGCATATCCAGAAGTCCTGAGCTGGCGAACATCATGGTGTGTGGGGTCACCAAAGGGGAAGTAGAATGGACAGGCATGTGAGTGTGGCCGGACCTGAGCTACAGAGGAGCTGGGCCTTTGGGTAGAATAAGTTAGAAGTGAGTAAGAAACCTACTAGGAGGGCGAGTGGAGCCCTTGCAGCAGGCCAGGCAAGAGGCAATGGTGACCTAGAAGAGTGGCGGTGGCAGTGGCGAGTTCTCAGTTACATCCCATGTACCAGGCTAAGTCTTACGTGCGTGTTCTCACACACCAAATATCCCAAGCACCAAGTCTACATTCATACAACATCAGCAATGGTTGTAATGTGGGGGAGGAAGAAACTTTTCTCTACATTTCGAAGTTCTGTCGATCTAAGGTCTAATAATTAAATATATATGAGATAAATTAACAAGATAAAATGGTCAAATTTAATTACATTTGTACATATGGGAACCACACATACATGAACCGTTCAGAGACAGAAAGTTAAAATGAGAGGTATATGACATTCTGGGCTATGGATGAGATCAGGAGCCTGGGGCTTCAGCAAGGACGTGGCTCATTCACCGACCAATAAGAAGAGCAGCTGTTGAATACTTAGATGTTTTCACTACTATATAGGTAGGTCAAAAAGTTACTTCTGGTGATAATTTATTAATTTAAATTCTTTAAGGGAGAGGTAAAATCTCAAGAGCCCACAGGGTCTCAATTGTCTTCAGCTCAAAATCACATGCCCAAGTGGTACCTCTTGGGGAGGCCTGTTCTGAAACCCCCACAGTAACAACACCTGAAATTTATAAGTGTAAGGTTTTATTGCCTACAAAATTGAAAGCAGTGGAACCTGAAGTCAGAAAACCCATGCTAACCATCTAGCTTAATGGACTAGCCATGTGACCTTGGGCAAGTCACTTACCCTCTATTAAATAAGACAAGTGCCTATGACTATAGCTAGTTCTTAACGAACACTGGATCTTTTCCTTCCCTGGGCCTCATTCTTTTGATCTGTAGATTGACAGTAAAGCCTGTCTAACATGCTTCCTAGGTGGGTATGAAGTTCAGACAAGAGAAGGCTGAAAAGCCAGGGAAACCTTAACTTCTGGCCAACATGGAGATGTAGGTAAATATGCTTTGCTTCTTCTCACAACCAAAAGGACAACAACAAATTTAGAAACAAAAACAACCAGAACTGCCAGAAAATCAAACTATATGGAAGGCTGGCAACCAGGGAATTAAAGAAGAAACATTCATCCAAACTGGTGGGAGGGGTAGAGACAGGCAGCTGGGGCAGAGAGGATATGTGGCAAGGCAGTAGCTGGAGGATGGTGTAGGTGGGTCCCACATTCACATGCTGTTAAGCTGGGAGGAACAACTGGGGAGCGAGACACACCGCACAACCCAGGGTTCCAGTACGGGAAACTAAAGCCTCAAAACCTCTGGCTGTAAAAACCTATGGGTTTGCGACAGTGGGGGAAATTCCCAGCCTCACAGGAGAGTTCGTTGGAGAAACCCACAGGGTCCTAGAACCTACATGAACCCACCCACCCGGGAGTCAGCCCAGAAGGGCCCAATTCACTTGTGGGTAGTGGGGGGAGTGATGAAAGCAGGGCAACAGCTGAGCAAGCGGCAGTGTTCCCTCTTGACCCCTCCCCCACATACAGCACCACTAGCAGTGAAGTTGGTTGCCCGCCCTGGTCAATACCTAAGGCTTCGCCCTTTACAACATAACAGGTGTGCTGAGACAAAGAAATATGGCCCAAATGAAAGACCAGGTCAAAACTCCAGCAAAAGAACTAAGGAGGATGAGGAGATAGCCAACCTATGAAATGCAGAGTTTAAAACACTGGTAATTGGGATACTCACAGAAATGGTTGAGTATGGATGCAAAATAGAGGAAGAAGTGAAGGCTATGCAAAGTGAAATAAAGGAAAATATACAGGGAACCAACACTGAAGGGAAGGAAACTGGGACTCAAATCAACTATTTGGAACAGAAGGAAGAAATAAACATTCGACTGGGAAAGAGTGAAGACAAAAAAGTAAGGAGAGGCTGAGGAACCTCTGGGACAACTTTAAATTCTCCAACATTCAAATCATAGGAGTACCAGAGGAGAATAGGAAGAGTAAGAAATTGAAAACATTTGAAAAACTTCCCCAATCTGGCAAAGGAATAGACTTCCAGGAAGTCCAGGAAGCTTAGAGAGTCCCAAAGAAGCTGGACCCAAGGAGAAACACATCAAGATATACCATAATTACATTACCCAAGATTAAAGATAAGGAGAGAATCTTAAAGCAGCAAGAGAAAAGGAGACAGTTACCTACAAAGGAGTTCCCAGGAGACTATCAGTTGATTTCTCAAAAGAAACCTTGCAGGCAAGAAGGGGCTGGAAAGAAGTATTCCAAGTCATGAAAGGCAAGGACCTAACATCCAAGACTGCTCTATCCAGCAAAGCTTTCATTTAGAATGGAAGGGCAGATAAAGGGCTTCTCAGATAAGGTCAAGTTAAAGGAGTTCATCATCACCAAGCCCTTATTATATGAAATGTTAAAGGGATTTATCTAAGAAAAAGAAGATAAAAACTATGAACAGTAAAATGACAACAAACTCACAACTATCAACCTAAAAAAACAAAAACAAATTAAGCAAACAAGTAGAACAGCAACAGAATCACAGAAATGGGGGTCACATGGAGGGTTATTGGGAGGAGGGGAAGGGAGAAGAATGGAGAAAAAGGTACAGGGAATAAGAAGCATAAATGGTAGGTACAAAATAGACAGGGAGAGGGTAAGAATAATATAGGAAATGGAGAAGCCAAAGAACTTATATGTACAACCCATGGATGGGAACTAAGGGGGGAGAATGCTGGTGGGGGGGAGGAAATGCAGAGTGGAGGGGGATAAAGAGGAGAAAAATGGGACAACTGTAATAGCATAATCAATAAAATATAGTTTAAAAGAAAGAAAAAAAAAAGGCAGGGAAACCAAAAAATACAAGACCATGCTCCTCTGGAAGTGAGCAGGCAGGATGGAGTCCAGAGTCAGTGAGGCTTGGTGATCTGCTCTGTCCCCTGGCTTACAGGGCAGTGGAGGCCTGGGCCCCCAGGAACCTGATTGCCTGCCCTGGGGTTCTTGGGGTGTTTGTTAAATTGGGGAGTTGTCTTATTTGACTGTGTAGGGGTCAAAGGAGAAAGCATAATGTACAAAGTAAAATAAGTTTTTCTTTAATTTTGGGCTATTATGTCATTTTAAAAAAGATTTTATTCATCTTATTTTTAGGGGGGAAGAGAGGGAGAAAGAGAGGGAGAGAAACATCAGTGTGTGGTTGCCTCTCACATGCCCCCTACTGAGGACCTGGCCCGAGACCCAGGCATGTGCCCTGGCTGGGGATTGAACCAGTGACCCTTTGGTTTGCAGGCGAGTGCTCAATCCACACAGCCACACCAGCCAGGGCAGATGCCATTTTATAATTTGTTTGAGAGTATGCTGCCTGGTACCTAGAAAAAAACTGTGATTGATGGTATAGAAAGCCAGTAACTTTTAATGGGAGGCCACTTCCTGTTAGTGGATCCAGGTAGAAACAGCCACTGGGTATCCTTGATGCCGTATCAGTTTTTGGGGAGTAGGCAGGGTTGGAGACTGGTTGGACATGTTCTGGAAAGTATTTGTCAAAATTAATAATGTAATCAGCTACATTTTCCATCTTACAGAGTTAAGTAAATGTGAATATAGTTAACTGGGCAATAGCTTTATAATTATTTTGTCAAGTTTAACACATGAAATTGCTCCCACTTAGTTACCAGCATTCTTAATTTGTTTTGTTCTTATTTATAATTTAAACTGTGCATTTTAGTTAGGGAATAAATGTGTCTTGAGGGTTTTCATTAATTTAGAAATTAGACTGTGCTCTCCTGAGGGTTGCCAGGCTGTCACTACGGCCAAATCAGGCAAAGCCTGAGCACCGGTGAGACTGAGCCCGGGCTCCGGAGCCTGGTGGCGATGACCTCAGCCGAGGAAGGAGAGAGCCACCATTTAATAAGTGCATGTCAGTGCTTCGTGCGCACATCATCCCGGTGAACCCTTGCGAGAAGCTTTGGCGGTATTATCTCCATTCACCGGTAGAAAAGCCGAGGCCAAGGACAGTGGGGTAACTTGCCCACCGTCATGTGAGGTTGCTGTTTACTGGCCTGTGCCCCAGCAGGGGGTCGGTCTGTAAGGGAATGTCTTCTGGTGTGCCTAGCACCTGGGGGAAGTTAGTAATGATTTTTGAATAAATGAGGAGCACTATCTTGTAGTCCACAGCTTTACAATCTACGCAGCTTCTCGTCCGTGGCCCAGCACTCTGAAGTGGGCAGGGCAGGAGTAATTTTCCCGTTTCAGAAATTAGGGGATGGAGGCTTCGAGAGGTAAGTGAGGCAGAACCTCACTGCTGACCCAGGGCTCCCGCCCGGTGAGGGAGAGTCCTCCACCGGCGGCACTCCCCTGCTGTCCCCAAACCTCCCTCCAAGGTCCCCTTGGCATCTGGGGTGTCATCCAGCCTGAGCGTCCCCCATGACTGGCTCTGGCTCTCTCTGATCCACTCAGTGCTTGCAAATTCCAGAGCCCAAGGTCACTCAAGCTAACGAACAGATGAATTACCCTGTGTTTGGCTGAATGAATGATGACGACGGCAGTGGCGATCCTTGTTTTGAGAATAACCGTGCTTCCTGGAAAGCCTGTGGAGAATTGTGCCATTGCTTGAGGATGTTTATAATAAAATCACCCATTGGATAGAAGTAGGAGCCCATAGACAAGTGTTTAGCTAAGGAACTATCATCATCATTCTCCCAACCATCATCTTATCAACGACTCCACTCTCATCATGACAGGTCTGACCAGAAAAAACCCCACAACAACAACAAAACAACAACAACAAGGTCTTTTGAGGACTTGACACCCTAAGACTCCCCTCCACGTCTCCTTCGCTGTCTCCCTCCTTTCAGCGAGTCAGATTTTCTCCCATCTGTTTGCTTTTTGGCACTTGGTGCAACTGTCTGGGCTCTTTCATTCTGCTTTCCGACGTCCCCCCAACTCCCTGACGCTTCTCCTTTGTTCTGGCAGCCTCCTCTCATCTGCTGGTTCCAGGCCTATGAAGTGTCAGAGGTGGGTTGCAGTTTTCAGGCAGCATTTTGTTGCCTGGCAACACATAACAAGTGTCTTCTGTGACGGCTGCTTCCTGTAAAACAGAGCCAGAGCTGGGGACGCCGGGATGGAGAAGCCTCCAGGGGCTTCTCTGGGGCAGTGGGAGGAGGAGGGGAGGAGAGAGGCAGACCAGCGGACAGATCAGCTTGTGCGGTGACCCAGAGAGCAGCCATGCCGGTGGTTTTACGTGGCCGAGGCACTGGCTCACCCTCTCCTGTCCTGAGTCAGGAGACACAGGTGCTCTGGGTCAGAAGTCTTGGTTAGGGTCCATCAGAGGTTCAGTGTAACTTGATGGTCACCTGCAGCGGCTCCCCGAGGTGTGGCTGGCCCTGGGTGACAGCTGCTAGGCTGAACTCCCCCTTTATCTTCTTCCCCATGGGGTGCCGAAGGCCTGCAGTCGGTGGCCCAGTCACAAGCCTCCCAGACACTGGATGGAGGGGCAACAGTGGTGGTAGGTGGCAGAGTGCGAGCAAAGAAACACTGCCCGTATTGCATGACTGGTGCCTCGCAGGGTGTAAAGAGACACACAGAAGTGAGAAGCACAGTGAACTTGGGCCCAGCATGATCCTCTATGGCCTCTGTTTCCTTACCTGAAAAAATGAGGTTTGTCAGTCTAGAGGTGGCCCAAGACTCAGTAACTCCCAGAGACCAGCTGACCCAACAGGCAAAGCACCTCCTGCCCAGGTCTTTGACCACATGTCCATGCTCTTCTCTCCCTTCCCCAGAAAGTCCCAGAAGTTGCAGGGTTGGGGCGGGGGGCAGCTCCTGGGTCTCTAGGCTAATTTTCCCTAGGAGAGCCCCATTCTGCAGGAAGAGACCCTCAGCATGCGGCAAGCCTTCTGGATATGTGTCTTTCCAAACATGGCCCCTTAAAGCCTCAAGATGGGACCTGCAGCTGCCTGCCCTCCCACCCCCCAACCAGTTCTCCACCCTGTGTGGACAACGGGTGAGAAAAAGTGCTTGGAGAATTCCAGCTGCTCAGAGCCAACAGGGCCCGGAAGTACTGTGGCCCAGGTCTCCTCATTTCTCAGACCAGCAGAAGGAGAATCTCCAGATGGGTCATCTCTTTGTCTTGCTCCTTTTCCTCCAACAAGATTCTCTCATTTCAAGAGGCAGAAAAAAGCAATGCTGATGCTGGAGGCAGTCCGGCTGCAGCTGTATCCCTTCCTTCTGCTCTGGGGCTGTGGAGATGAGCAGGGAGGGGTGCGGGGGCCCCTGGCCTGAGCCCCCATACTTGAGCCTTTCCTCCCAGCTGCTGCTCTCAGAGATCTTGGGGCATGCCAGCTCCGGAAGTTTAGAAGTTCCTTTGGCCAAAAGCCCCCTGGGGGGACAGCTGGATGTGTGCTGGCTGTCTCCATTCTTGTCTCCTTCTAGTACTGAGCTTTAGAAATAGCGATATTTCTGATGTGCACAGAACTTTCCAGTTAATCACATAAACCAAGGTCTGGGTGGCTTGGCTGTGTGGCTGGCGGCCCTGGACCAGCCCCGAGAGCCTGCCCGCCTCAGACTTTGTCACCCTTCACATGGCCAAAGCCAATCCCACAGACCCCAGGTCACATGCCGCCTGGATGCTCAGCCTGTGGAGAGGGGTTAGAAGTTAGAGGCATGCGCACTCCACGTTCTCCCAGAGCCCTGCAGCCATGTCCCCAGATTGGTTGGTGGCCTCCGCTGAGTCTGATTTCTGCCCACTCACCTTTGTCCGGCCAGACTCCTCCTCAGCACCCCCTCTTCTCAGAGGCAGGGGAAGCTGTCCAACCAGGGCTCCCATGTCCGACCCTGGAAGCCCCACTGCTCTTGGGAACAGTGACAAGAAAACTCCTTCCCAGGGAGTTCCTTCCAACCTGTTTCTCTTTGTTCCTGGTCACAGGACGGTCCCCACCTCCCTGTCTCCCATGCTAACACTACCCAGGTGAGACTGCAGTTCTGTGCCCCCCTTAACATTTGCTCATCTGGGGGCTGCCTGCCTTTAATTCTGCTTGGAAAGCATGACGGAGAGGAGGAAAACACCCTTTTTTCCTTTGAGACTCCAGCCAGGACTGTTGCCTCCACAGCACTGACCTCCAGGGGGCGCCATTCACATTGAAGTCATGGAGAATGGCACTCATGGGGCTGCCCAGTGCACAGCCTACGCTGCTGAGCCCGGCAGCCGTGGCTCTGGCTGAGGCCCCTGGGAGGCCGGCTCACTGCATACAGACCCAGGGTCCCAGGATCAGATACCCGAGAAAGGGAGAATCCCCAGTAATCTCTGCACTCAGCCTGCGTGGGCCTCCACTTCCTCAGTGGCATAAGATGATCAAAGACGGGGCCGTGCCATCAGCCAAGCCCAAGCTCACATGCAGGCTCTCACACTCGGTAGATGTTTTATTTTGTGCAAATTCCCTAGTCTGGCTGAGCCTGAGTTTTCAACTCAAGAACATGGCCCATGTGGCACGTGGCCGATGCTTGACAAATGACAATATTATTCTCTCCTAAAAGAGGGATGAATGCCTAGTCCCACCCACCTCACAGAGATGGGCCCAGAAATAGAATGAGATGAGAAAGAGATCTCTCTAAGGTCTTTGAGGAAATAGTTTGCAGGAGTTCCAACCACCGTTATTCTTCTCTCTGTATATGAAAAACTAAGAACTGTGATGCCCCTTCACTTCTGAGTCACGCTCTGTGACTGACGACGGGTGTTGGAAAAAGCTCATCCCGGAGAGAAAAGCTCACAGGTGGCAGACTGAGGCCCCTGTCGGGTGGAGCTGAAGGCAAACCGAAGACAGCAGCTGTGAGAGAAAGACCCACGGAGGGGCATGAGATGGGACCAGGCTCAAATGTATCCACCCTGGAGCCATCCTTCACTCACTGTCTCCTTCAGCACATCTGCCAAGCTTCCTCCAAGTGCCTGGCCACCTGGGCTGGCACCAGCCATGCAGAAGTGCGAGCCTCAGGAATAAGCCCCTGTAGGTCCTGTGGCGGGAGGTGACAGAGAGGGGCATGGGGGCTCAAGGAGCTCTGCAGAGGACACTTGATCTAGGAAGGCTTTCTGGAAGAGGTGATTTGGGGGGCCTGAGGGGACTTCAGGCAGGGGGACCAGCAGGAGCAGAGCTTAGAGGTGGGGGAAGAATGGGGTGAGAGAATTGGCAACTATTTGCCATGAGGTCAGCTGCAGTCAAGGTTAGAGAGTCAGGCAGCAGCCAGGCCTGTTTTACCAATTTAAAGAGTTTTGACGTAATCCACTATCAAGCCAATGGTTCCTAACCTTATTTATTTACTTGCTTCTTTTAATGCAGTGATGCAGGAGAGATGGTACTCAGACACCGGTGTGTGCTGTGGGTTTGCCCAGGTTATGAGTCATTTCCATCAGGGCAGCTGGGTTGCCGCCCCTTCCTTGCCACTGGGGAAAGCGAATCAGAATACGAGAGAGCGAGAGTGATGTTATCTATCCCAGGGCAGCCACGAACCACCCTGACATGAAACAGTAGGTCGGTCACAACTGTTGATTCTTCCACTACTGTTTGTCCTAGATAGAAGTCTTGTGAGCCTCAGTGTGTCCACACTGAGACCGAGAGCACCCCCTGCCCCACCCCCACCCTAGGCCAATGGGAGCCTTTGATGGGTTTTGATCAGGGGAGGGTCTTGTTTTGGGGAAAGATTTCCCCAGCTGCAGTGAGAAGAGAGGTTTGAGGGGGACACTAGGATGACCACGAGACAAGGAGACTACCTGGGGACACTGCTGTAGTGTGTATATGGTACTGGATGCCTCTTCCACTGGGGAGGCGGTGGCTGGGATGGAGAGTCAGGGTCAGGTTTGAAAGAACTAGTGGAGCCCAAATTCACAAGACTACCTCACTGGATGTGGGGTGGAGGTGGAGGAAGTTCAAGAACAATGCCTAGTGTCCTGGCATGGCTAGGTGATGGTACTGTCTCCAGAACAGAGATGCAGGAGGAAGAGGGGTGGGTGTGGAGGGGACCTGAACATTAGGGAAGGGGCACGTAATGAGCAGGGTTCAGGATAAGCTGAGCCTAACGGACCTGCGCTCCCCCAGAGGTATTCCCCCTGGGCAGACAGATACCTGGCTCTGAAGCTCGGAGGGCAGGTCTGGGTGGCGACTGTGAAACCACGAGGGGCCCGTGGTCACCAGGAGCTCAGGGCACTGTGTGGCCATTGGAGGACGGGGATGCATGCTGCTTCTCCACGCAGCCTTCCCACTTCACGCCACAGATCTGCCTCTGCTGGGGGCCCTGTCCTATGCCATTGATGCCTGATCCCTGGCGGGTGCAGCATACAAGCTTGCTGGATTCACAAAGCCAACCTGAAGCAAAGACCGGTGTCTCCACAGAGACTGCCAACCCACTTACAGTGGGCTCCCAGTGTGGGTCCTTGCAGGAGGAAATGAGAAAGATGCTGAGCCAGTGAGAGGGAAACGAAGGGAGAGGTAAGGAGAGGCTCTGAAGGAGGGAAAGACAGAAAGAAGGATGACAGAAAAGAAGAGAGAGGCGGCAGACAGAAAAGCAGAGGAGGGGAAGGAGGGGAGGGAGGGCCTAGGGGTGTGGGTGATGGTGCAGGTCAACAATGCCAGGGTGTTCACGCAGCTCCACGCATCGAAGCCCAGTGCTGGGGACGCCCCTCTCCCTCCGTGGTTCACTCCCCTCCCTGGTCATTCCTCTCCCCCTGGCCTCCTTCTCCAGAGCTAGTCCTCCACCTGAAGCGCCCCCTCCCCATTTATTCTGGGTTGTGTAAATGTTGCACCCTCAGAGAAGGTGCCTGGTCACTCACCTCAACTGTAACTTGGCCTTTTTTTTTTTTTGCTTTTGTGTTGCTTAGTGCTGACCTTCTTCATGGCCCTGTGAGGTCCATGAAGTCTGGTGCATAGTAGGGGCTCATGTGTTAAGCCCCAAATCCGTGCCAGGTGCTCTGCCTGGTCTGCTTGTCATCTCACTGAACCGTCAACGCGATGCCACGAGGCAGGTTTCTCACACTCCATTTTGCAGGAGGAAAGCCCGTGACATGGAAAGGTAAGGCCTGACTGAGGCCACGCACACCTGAGCACCCGCCCTCTCTGCCGCCGCACCCCCTCCATCACTGCGGAAGACTCGCTTCCCCTGGGAGCCGTGTTTCTTCCAAACATATTGTTTTCCTCAATTTCCATGCATTTTTATTAATTGTTTCCAAATCAGGAAACATGGAAATATTTTTAATAAGAAGAAAGAAATGTTGCAAATAGAGAAACTGACTCAGAAGGATTTGGCAGATGAGCCATCTGGTCTTTAACTTAATGACCACTCAGAGAGGTTGACAGCTCCCCCTTTATGAAGAATGGACTGTGGAAGGAAGGGCAGCTGGCTTCCCTCCAAGGGCGTGTCCATTGGTGAAGTGGAGACCTCGAAGGAAACGTCCTGGCTGAACGAGAGAAAAGAAGCACACGCGGAGGAAAGCTGAGCTGCTGCCCTGGTGTAGACTCCCCGCCGAGGCCTGGACAGACATTGCATCCAGGTGTGAGACACCAGGCAGACGGCCCGGCTCCTCCCCGTGGGACGATGCATGCAGGCCACCACCTCTGTGAGGGAGAGCGGGGCATCCGTGCTCACACAGCGAGCACCAGCCGCGTCTGCCTGTGGCGTGCGGCAGCCTGCGCATCGGAACTGGCGTGTTTTGGTGATGGAGGTTTTCTCCCTGTTTGAAACTGGCCCAGACCTTGTACCCATGCTGTTAGTTCTTAGGCTAGAAATAAAAGACTAGATTTAGATTTGCATTGGAAATATCCAGGGCTGTTGCCTTGAATTACCTGGTGAGGGAAATGTCCTTATTTTCCTAAATTCAAACAAAGCCAACTCAAAAAATAGGACACTAGCTGTGGGAATGAAGTGACAAGGAATGACTTTCTGGATGCATGTGTCATCGTGGGCCTGTGGGCCAGTAGGCTTGCAGTCAGTCCTGAGTCTTCAAAGTCGATTATTTCACATTTTAAAATGTCTATGAAGAAAACCGTTTTTAAGAAAAAAAAGTGCTTTTTGTTTGGCTGGCTGTAGCTGGAATAAGCAGCAGCGGCTCCGAAGTCGCCACAGGCCAATTGTTCCTCAGCCAGCTTTGATTTTCAGTGGAACTCTCACAGACCTCAAGTGTTGCTGGAATCCTCCTAAACTGAGGTTCATAATACCCTTACAAAAAGGCAAGCCCCCCAAGCCAGACTCACACACCCTACCTAGCACGCCGAGGGCTCTCGGTAACTGGGAGCTGATTGTATCAAAGGTACGAAGGCAGAGGTGGGAGCGGGAGCAAAACTCAGGGCTCCCTGGCGATGTCCCACTTTGGTGAGGGCCTCTCAGGCTCCCTGCACTGGCTGGCACCGGCCAGCCACACTCAGGGCCTCCTGGCCATCGTCCTCCGGGCAGGGCCCGAGCAGGCGCTTTGCCAAGCTGGGACGGGCTGGCCCCTGCCCGGCGCCCCGCAGCTGCGGCACTGAGAATCAGCAAAACCAGGGGTTGCCGTCCCAGCTTTTTCATTTCCTTGCTGCGAGAAGTTAGTTAATAACTCCCTTGAGCTTCTCATTGCTTCACGATAACAGGCCCTGTCTGCTGACCTGGTCCTGCTAGCTCATGATAAAGACCAAACAGAATCATCCATTCATTTGACAAATATTTATTGATCACTGGAGATACAGCAGTAAACAAAGAAGAAAAGTCCTTTTCTTCATGAAGTTTATATTCTAATGGGAGTCGACAGTCAATAACACAGAGAACAAGCCACGTGTATATTATGTCTGGCAGTGGCATGCACGTGGAGGAGAACGACTCAGGGACGGAAGGTGGGCACGGTGGAGGTGGGGGCCCGGTGCAGTTGCCAGCAGGGTGGTCATGGAATACCTTCCTGAGGAGTTGGCATTTGTGCGAAGGCCGGAAATCACGGGGGTGAGAGGTTTCCGGGAGAAGGAGTAGTACCTGCCCACACTCTGCGCCAGGGTCCAGCTGGCTGTGGGAGGAGCCATGCAGACCCCAGATGTCAGGACTTGTTCTCGGGGATACAGGAAGTTTTGAGCAGAGAGGTGACATGGTCTGTCTGACTTTTTGACAGAATCACTCTGGCAGCTGTTAGTGGGGTGGTACGTGGGCTGCACAAGCAGAAGCAGTGGCCCGGGTGGTCGCAGCCCAGGTGTGGGGAGTGGTCAGAGTGGGGACATATTTTGAGGGTGAAATAGATGGGATTTGATAGAGAGAAGAGGTTCACACCACAAGTCCTACACAGGAAAGGGGCTGTGGCCCACCCAGAACATGGGACAAGGACAAGGACAAGGACAAGGAGAGCCTGGAACAAACTACCATTGTCCTACATGGCAGTGTCTGCTGTCTGTTCTTCCTCTGTGTCCTGTGTGGCTGCCTTTGTCACTAGGAGGAAATCTCAGATGGAAGGTGGCCCAGGTGGGAGGCTGTCAGAGAGGCAGTCACAAGCCTCTATCTGTGTTGCAAGTTCAAGGTTGACTGAGCCCTTCCACATTCACCCCCTGCCAGAGCCTCTTGATATAGGCAGGGGGATGTTATTACACCCTGACTCCTTGAAGAGAAAACAGACGCTGAGAGTGGATTCGTTCAAGGTCACAAAGCCATTATGGCATGAAAGGCAGTCTTTCTGCTATGCCAAGGCCATATATATAAACAAACACTAATAGCCAACATTTTTTAGTGTGACTTAGTGTGTTAGGCACTGTTCTGTTTTAGAAACATCAGCTTATTTAACCCTTGACTCCAAGTGAGCTGGTACAAGTATTACCTCCTTTTATAGGTGAGAAAACTGCAAAGTCATGCAGATACTAAGGGGCAAAACCTGGATTTGAACATCGGTAATCTGGCCCTAGAGCCTGTGTGCATTCACCCATGACTGCAAACAGCCCGGCGGCCTCCCACTCAAGACGCTGTGTGGCTGAGTGCTGTGGGATTTGACACAAAGAGTTTACTTTGGCTGGGCAGGTCAGGGTTGGATTTGAGCTGGGTCTTGAAGGGTTGCTTAGAAGGGATCAGCAAGGACAATGACAAGCATGACAGGAGCAAGAAAGATGTACGTGCAAGGAAAGCTCGGAGCACAGCCACACTGAAGAGGAGGCCAGAGGAAGAAGTCAAGGATGCTCAGGGCAGGAAGGAACCAGGAGACGAGCAAGCCACTGAAGATGCCAAAGGCTGGAGATGTTCTGAGGAGGGAGGCACCAATGGAGTCCAAGGCCACCACCGGTCAAGTCAAGTACGTGTTGTTGGGTGTTTTATTGGAGATTGTGGCAAGCACAGGGTCCACAGCTCTTTGAGGGTAAGGGGTTGCCTGTGTGAAGCTGGGGAATGCTGGACGGTAAAGACAAAGCAATCTACTTGGACAGAGTTCTGCAGGAGGCCTGGCTTGATTCCTGCAAATTTCCAACAAACAAACCAGACCCAGAACAAACGGCTGGAGACATCAAATCACTAAGATTCATGTGAAAAGAGTTAGGTCACGGCTACTGTCAAGACGCTGAGTTCTTATTAATAGTGCAAACTGACTCCAAATCCAAGATATTTGGCAGCTGCTTTGACCAAAGTTTATCTGCCAAAGAGAACAGCTGCAGTCACCTAACATGCTTCACTGAATTACTTTCATAGGACGGCAGGAAAAGCAACAAGAAAGCTATATTCACTCCACAGATGTTTACTGAGCAACTTCTGTGTGTTGGACTCTGAGATGATACTTAGAACAGGACTATAATGTAACTCCAGCGTTAGACAAATGGGCCAATGGAGCAGAATGGAGGACGTAGAAATAGCCTCACTGCCACATACAATCTGTATTGCAGGGGACCACAGTGTCATGGGAGACCTTGAGCCAGAGGCGCCCAGGGAAGCTGCCTGACTCCCTGACTCACAGCACTGGCGAGATAGCAAGTGTTGTTTTAAGCAGCTGAGTCATGGGGCAACTGGTTATGCAGCAACAGGTAACTTTGACCTCCTTCTGCTCGTTGGTTTTAGTGTTTACCTCCATGTCTGTAAACAACAGGCTTGTGTGGCTGCTCCTGGATGCGAGGGCCTCACCATCATCTATTGCCTCCCTTCCCGGAAGATGAGCGGTTAGCTCCCTTTCCACCCCTTGAGCTCTTCCTGTCCCATCCTCCTTTTATTATAATTGTATTATAATTTTGGCTAGATAAGGAATCAGTGTTTGCATTATTCACTCATCACTGATTTGACTCTAATCACAGTTTTGTCTTTGTAGTAAAGGACGATAACTTCTCCTTTCTTGCAGAAGATTTGTTTTTTTTCTGGTTAATTATCATGTTTGTTCATTTGGTTAGTTTTGCATGTATTTATTGCTAATGCAACTCCAGCCTCTGGCGGTTGTTTAAGCCTCTTGTCCAGGTGTTCAGGCGCATTGGGTTTTCTGTCAATTTTATCCTCTTTGAGAAATGTCTCCCTGAGCCTCTGACCTGCTCCAGGCTGGACGGGCGGCCCTCTGGGCCTGGTGCATGGCCTTCACCCTGGGCCTCTTTCCTCCGTCCGTCTCCAATGCCATCCACCCCAGGGTTCCTTCTTTTTGGCTTAGTCCTGTGTTTTGGTGGCGCACACCCTCCTGTGGCTTCCTGAGAAAGCGTGCAGAGGAGGCAAGTTTCTGAGAGCCTTGCGGATCTGAAAATGCCTTCATTTCATTCTCAGACTTACCTGATACTCTGTCTGGTTTGGGATTCTGGTCTCTCTGCTTTAGAATTCTTGTTTGGAGATCATTTTTCTTTAGAATTTTGAAGTCTATTCCATGGCCCTCTAGCTTCCAATGTTTCGGTGAAAAAGTCCAAAGTCACTCAGATTTCTGATTGTTTTGTATTTGACCTCTCTTTCTCTCTCTCTGGAAGCTCCATAGAATCACCTCCTGTTCCTGGTGTTCTGAAATTTCACAATAATGTGCCTTGGTGCAAGTCTATTTTCAACCACTTTGCTAGGAACAGTGGGCCCTTGATCTAGAAACTTGTGTCTGTCAGTTATGGGAAAAATTTTTAAGTGATTTCTTTAATGATAGCTTCCTTTCTTTTCTTTCATTTCTGTCTCCTTTTCCTCCTCCTCCTCCTTCTTTTTTTCTTTAGTCCTCTCTTTCTGAAACTATTATTATTTGAATTGGTAGACCGATTTTCTATTTTCTCTCCTATTTTCATTTCTCTCTCTGTCTTTTCCTGCCTGTTGGGAACCTTCCTCAATTTATTGCCCAGCCCTGCAGGAAGACATTTTTGGTACAGCATGCCATTCTTGTCTCATGGGTCCACTATCTTGTTTTATCTCTCTTACGGTGTTAAGTATAGGATGCTTTTTCAAGAGTTTTTCTATGCAAATGGTCTGTATATGATCCAGCGTTCTGTTTCTTTGTTAATTGACTGATTTGGTCTGTGTCTTGAATGCTAGAGTTGTTCCTCAGCTATCTGGGGATTTCTGGCCGCCCGCTTATTTTTAAAAGCAGGCCACTAAAACTCGTAGTTGTAGAGGGATTTGAGAAGGGAGCAAAAGCAGCGTGTGTGTTTAATCCACCACCTTCATCCACTTATGCATTTATTTCATATTAAAAAGTTAAAAAAAAAAACCACTATGGTGTAAATCCACACCCTAAGGAAAAATGAATAAATATAATAACCCATCCCAAAACTACATCTTTTCCTTCCTAGCCCTTAAAGAAAAAGAGGGAACTATTTCTTTCCCAAAATTCTCAATTGTAAAAAATAGCATGAAATTCATATGTGAGTTTGTGACAAGTGTAAACCACTCTAAAAAAATTGTGAATAGGTTTGGATATAATTTCTACCTCCCCCCACTCCCAGTGTGAGTCATCAGGCCCGCTCTTGTGCTCATCACTTCCTGCGTGGTGAGTTGCATGCGTCTCTCATCTGTGACGATGCTCCGAGCCACAGGAGTGTAGGGGGTCTGTCCGATTCATCTTGGCGTCTTCTAGAGCCCCTGCCAGAGGACAGATTGCTGGAGTTTGACAAGTGATGAATGAGTGCCATCCTCGAGATCTGCTTGTCCTCTCCCCAGCATGCATAGTTAGCACCAGTTCGGGATTTTATATGAAAAAGAAACTCAAAAGAACATGAAGGAAATTTAGAGAAAAATACAGCAGTAAACCAAACATCAACTTTAAAAGGAGACAAATTACTTGCCGCTGCATGCTTAATTCCACTTTGAGCTCTAATCTCTTTACCTCCATGTATGAGTAGAGTGGTCCACGGTCCTGAGGGCAGCCAAGCAGCCAGGGGACAATCGCTTAAGCCTCAGGGTTTGCAAGGAAGACTGTGGGACACTTGGGCAGAGCAGAGTCAATGAGGTACATGGAAGAGTGGCTGCACACCACATCCAAACCCCATGGTTCAGTATTCAAGGCTCACCATTGCTTTTCCTTGGGCACCTGCAAACTCGCTAGCCGTTCTCACCCTCTGGGGCCTGCTCTCTTTAATCAGTCTTGCATGCACCTGCTAGAAGAATCATCTCAGATACCAAGTGTCTTGTGTCCCTTCTTTGTCCACCAACTTAGAGTAGGTTCCTCTCATCCCTATATCAATAGTTCTCCAGCCTAAACTTCAAGACATCTTCATCACCCCCTGTGGGGACCCTGTCTCCACTGCACTGTAAATCCCCACCCTGTGTTTTTCTGCAGACTATGTCTCAGACTGATAGCACCTGCCCCTCTCGACAACGGTGACTGCTACATTTAGTGCCCCTACTCTGCGCCCAGCACTGTGGATTATTTTTCTTAATCTCCCATTGGCAGATAAGGAAAGTGCGTCACAGAGAGGTTAATTCCTGTGACCACAGCCATGGAGCTACTTGAGGTGGAGCTGGGCTTGAAGCCAGGCAAGCCAAGCCCTAGACCACCAGCTCACCTCCTCCCTGTCCACCGCCCCAACCTCACCACCGTCACCTAAGACGTCTTCCAAGAAATGCGTTCTGATGAAGTGATGTCTGACTCTGACTCTGTAACATGTGCGTGCGTGTTGCTGGCTTGTAGCATGGAGCTTTCTTGGGACTAAGGTGGCCTGAGGGCCTGGCAGAGTCCCGGGCTGTGGGGAATGGCAGGTGCCCCTCCAAAACGACATCAAAGCTGGGACGGGGCTGGCACACTGGGTCAGGGGAAGGGTGCACTTCATCTTGGGGATCAAAGTTGGGCACCGCCTGTCTACATTGCTCCAAGGTGACCACATGAGTAGACACGGCCCAGCCCCAGCCCCAGGGAAATGAGGCAACTGGCAGGAGGAGCCAGCCAGGGTGCCCTCAGAGCAGCGGTAGAGCAGCAATGGGGAGTGAGAGAAGCAGGTAGGAGAGGGCAGGTAAGGTGTCTAGGCAGTGAGCCCTGGGGAGGGGAATGACTGCTCTTCAGATGTCCCTGGAGTTCCAGGCATGCATGTCCTATGGTAAGGCTAATGCCACCCCCCTCTGGTAGTGGTTGCTGGTTGCTGGTAGCGGACTCAAGTTGGGACTGGACAGCCTGCTGAAATCGTGCTCACTGGCATCTGCCGGGACGAGGCTCATGAGGGCAATGAAGGCTGCGCCTGCACCTCCCTCCTGGTTTTGCACGCCTGCTCTTCATCTGGCTGCCCCACCTGTGTGTTCCATACGTTTAAATATCCTGCTCACCACCTGCAGACCAGGCTTCCCAGCAGGCCGTGTCATTTTGTCCTTCATCCGCTCAGGACCAAATCTCTAAGACCAAATCCAAACCTCTCATCCTGGAATTCCAGGCCCTCCAAATTCGGCCCCCTGGTCTCTGAACACTGCATCACCTGATACCAGAGCCCAGGTGCCCTCCTCTTGCTAAACTTCCTCACCATTCCCCAAGGCGCATAGCAGTGGCTTCCACCTCTCTGATACCCAGTGGGGCACTTCCTGTGTGCTCTCGTGCAAGTGTCTGTGCTTCCAGCTGCCCGTGAAAATACTTTACAGGACGCTGACAGAATTAAAGTTTCTATATCCAGCGTGCCAGCCACGTGGTGGGCTGTGCCATGTGACCCCCACTAGGACAGCAGGAATCAATAAATGGTGTGTCACTCTGTGCCTTTGTGCCCACTGTCTTCTTCCTGACCAGGAGGGCATCTGCCACCTCCAGGCCCACCCCCAGACGCCCCTGTGCCTGCAGCTGTCCCTGCACACCTGACCAGGGGAGAGGGGAGGAGAAGCAACGTTCGCCAACTGCCCATGGGGCCCCAGACCCTGTGGGGGCAGGGTGAGCACTGAGGATAGTAGCTAACACTCTCTGGGGGCCGCCCTGGGCCGACCCCACCCCCGGCACTTCATGCGCATTGAGTCCTATAAGCTTCTTAGTGACCAGGCCTGCAGATGAGCATTCCTGAGTGGCTTTCTGCTCTGTCCAACCAGGATGGTTTGGTGTCCCAGAGCCACTGCGACTTTCCCATCCGTGATCCCCTGAGGCTGATGGGGAGCTTTTATCAAGGGGTGACGTTAATGCAGCATAGCCCCTTGCACGTCATCCAGGCCGATCCGGTTAGAGAATATTCTGGGAAATGCCCCCCTGTCCTGCCAGCCCCCGCTGCTGCGCTCAGGCAGGGTCTGGGCTGTCATCAGCTGTAGTCGCAGCCTGGAGCACCCTCAGGGGCCTGCCAGGAAAACCAAAGCCTCTGGGTGACCCTCCTATGTTTGGGACAAAGGTCACTGTCCTTTTCTTCCTGTCCCCAAGGTGCCTCATTGGTTCATTAACTGACCTTTCTGCAAATGTCTGTATCCTCCATGGACCCCTCGCCTGGGCTGAGAGCCCTAAGGCGGGGCTTATGTCCTGCCCATCCCGGCATGTCAGTGCCCGGCACACGGAGGGCCTTGGTGTTCAGGGATGAAGGGAGGGAGGGAAAGGATGGGGTGGAATGGGCATTGGGCAGAGAGAATGGTGATGACACGTTTTCAGCTGGCTCCTCCCAGGGCGTGGTAGACACAGTGCCTCAGATATACAGAAGGCTCCTCTGCGGAGAGCCCAGAACCGCCCCCGGACAGCTCCAGGAGAACCCGCCTGGCCCCCCTCCAGACACTGGGGGGTGCCAGTCTTGGGGATCCATCAACCTTCAGGAAATGGCTAAATGTATTTGATGATTTTTTTTTTTTGACATTTTCCCTGTTCGGGAGCTTGTGATTTCAGATTAATCACATCTAGATACATTTAGACTGTCAGCTTGAAAGGGAAGATCTAAATTTTATTACCTCATGATTTCATCCAAAGCTATTTTACCGGCCCCAAAGGGACATCTGCCACATGGTACACACCATGACACAGCGTGTGACCTCGGGGACTGCGTGCAGAGAGGGGAGGCTGCAGGCCGGGAGCTGCGGGCAGGAGCTGGGGAGGCAGGGTCATGGCACCTCCAGTCTCCTAGAGAGGTCTCTGCGCCGCCGTGGCTGCTGCCCGCAGCTCGGCACATGGTCTCGTTTCCTTCTCCGCCCAGGCTTGCCCCAGCCTTTGCTGTCGCGACGGCGGTTCCACGGACTAACTCCTGTCCCCCCGTTGGCAGGTACCATGACCAGCAGGACGTGACCAGTAACTTTCTGGGTGCCATGTGGCTCATCTCCATCACCTTCCTTTCCATCGGTTACGGGGACATGGTGCCCCACACGTACTGCGGGAAAGGTGTCTGTCTTCTCACCGGCATCATGGTGAGTACCTGCCTCTGCGCGCGACTCCTCAGCACCCTCGGAGCAAGCGGGAGCCCTTTCCTGTGAGCTCAGCGGGCCTTCCCGGCCAGGGGCTGGGGCCAGCGGCTAGTCAGCAGGCCAGCGTGCGTGTCTCTGCACATAGAGATGCGAAATCTGTGATGGTTTCTTGCTTTTTCGTTTTCTTTTCCAAGATAGGAATAGGCCCTGGTTCCTGACCGTGAGTGGTCTCTTCACAGCCCTGCCCGAAACGGGCTGGGCAAAGCGGGCCTGGGTCCGACCCCTCCCCGCTCACACCGCCCCACCACCCAGTGTGCGCGCCCCAGTGAGCGCCTCGGCTCGCCATCCTTCCTGTCCCACGTCCGGAAGCTCGCGGAGGCAGGGACTGGGGGGGGACAGCCCCCAGGGACAGTCCCGAGCTGTGTCTCGCACTGGGCGGGCCCCTGGTTTGGTTCCATGGCTCTGCGCCAGCCCTTGACTCCCCCAGACTTTGGCGCTCACGCCTGTACATTGGGGTGCTGGGCTCCAAGCGCCAGCCCTTCCCAGCTCTGGCGTCGGCTGGACTGTGACTCCCTCCCCTTCTTCCCCCAGCTGTGCCGCATCCTCTCAGGGCATGCGTTGCCCTGCCCCCTGAGCCGACACACACTGTTGCCCGTGTGTGGCTGTCCCAGCACCCTGTGTGGGAGGGGCCTGGGTGGGGGCTCAGAGCTGGAGTTGGAATTCCCACTGCCGACCTCCCCGTGGACTCTGGACAGGACACCTAGCCCGCCAGACTTCAGCATCGTGGAGTGTAAAGCAGGGAGGGCAGACCTGCCCCGCCCTCCTCGATGGCTGGTGAGGAGGGTGGGTGGCGACGCTTTGTGTTAACGCTTTTTCAGCATCAGGAACTGCACACGCCATCAGGGTTGGGGGTGTCCTCAGCATCCCTGACCTCCACCCCTCCTTCCCTGGCCAGGTGATGAGACTCCTTGGCCTTCTTGAGCTTTAGGTCCAGGACTGGGGGCCACTGCTCCCCGCCCTCCTTCCTGGAATCCTGGAACTCAGGCTGCAGAGAGGGAAGCCCCCATCAAAGTCTGGGCACCGCTGAGGTCACGGTGGGGTGTGAGGGCGCACAGGATGTCTGTAGCTTGTCCCTGGTCTCCACGGGCTAACACAGCCCTCCCCAGGGGAGCCTCTCTACACCCCCATCACACTCCACCCATGGAGAGCCTTCTTTTCAGTGCCCCTCAGGTTTCACTTGTTCTCCTGGGAGGAAGAAAGGCCTCCTTTAGAAATGAGAGGGACTTCTTTCTGCAGTAGAAAGGGGATTAACTCCTCACCAGGGATGGGGGCTGCTGCCCACACCCACCCCACCGCAGCCTGGTGGCCTCCTGGGTGGCCCCCTAGGACTGATCTTGGCGACGAGGCTGAGGGGCTTAGGGCAGAGGCCTGGAGCAGGGGACCCTGCACACAGGAGGGGCCAGTCCTCTGTCCTTCTGCACTGAAGTCCAGGCAGGCGCACACTAGCAGGCAGGTCCTTCTGAATGTCAGTTATGACAAAAGGCTTAGCACCGGAGTTGGGATAAATAATGGGTGACTATAAGGCCTCGGAACAAACACCTCCCATTGGTTAGTAGGAGTCTGTCTGGCACAGCTCCAGCTGTCACCAGGAAACCAGAGAATGATTCTTCCTTCCAGAAAGGAATGAAATGCCACCCGCCTGAAGGCCGGAGCTTTCCTGTCTTAGAGCAGCTCCTGGGTGGTGGGCTTGCCTCAGAGCCAGTGCTTGGCCAGGGCACACAGAGCCAGGGGCAGGTGGGGGCGGGGCAGGGGCACTAGGTGAAGGAGCTCACTGGGAGCCTCTGTTGTTTTTAAATATCAGCCACTCTCCCTTTCAGCAAGGAGCTGTGCCCCATCCAGGAAGTGGCCCCCTGGACACAGTTGCCCTGGTGCCTTCCCCCTGGCAAGCACCTCCTGGCTTCTCTGACGAAGCTGAGTGGGGCAGTCAGGGCCCCGTGTCCCCTCCCGGCCTTCTCCTTGGAGTGCGGTCCTCAGCACCCTTTTTGCTCCTGTTCTGCAGCAGCTCCTTGGAAGGGAGAGTTCGTGCCTTGATGAGAGAGTTGTGATCGAAGTGGGAAGAACAAGTGGATGAGCAGGAGCTGAGGCACCTCCCACAGTAAAAACACAGCTTCCATCTTCTCCTTCTGCATGAACCCTGTCGCACAAACCTGTACCCCCCAAACACAGGAGCAGGGAGGTTTCCTCCCTTCATCTCAGTGTTTTTACCCAAATTAAAGTCAGTTGCCTCCCTCTGGGGTCAGCCACAGTGAGGAATACCAGTGGCATTTTTCTAACAAATGTGACTTTTGTAGCTGAGTCACTCCTTCCGAGGGTTCTGGGTTGCTGCGAACCCTCTTGTCCCCTCCCCCAGCCTTCCAGCGCTGCTCTCATCTCTTGAATATTATTCCAAGTGCCTTAACTAAAGGTACAGCTTCCTGTTTGGTTACCATGGACACCATGCAGGCCGAGACAAGGCCTGCTGGGGAGGGAAAGGAAAGATTTGTATGTGCGGGCCGTAAATAGTCTTAATCATTGTTTTCTCTTGGCAATTGCAGTAACGGTGTAATTATCAACCATTAAACAGGGTATATAATTGTCTGAACAACTTGACATTGTAGGCACAGACCTGGTGTGTGTGAGAGATTTCACCTGCAAAAGCAGGTGTATCAAAGTCCGGTGCCTTTCCACAAAGAATTTTGTGATGACAGTTACAATGCAGAGAGAAAGCTCTTGAGACTTAGTCCAGAACTGGAAATGACAACGAAACCTACAGAGATGCCTTTGGAGGCTTTTTGGTTCCGCAGGCATATGGGAGACCTTTGGGACCCCCAAGACAGCCCTCTTTCAAAGGAGCCATTTTCTAAAGCCAGACTCACTTGTGGACAAATTATGGACAAATAGACAAAAGCTTCCAGGCTGTCTGCTGGGGGCACTGAGCTTTCCCCCAAGGCTCCATGAGCGATGCTTCTTTGAACTGCAAAAGGAAAGTGATGATGAAGTAGAAGGTAGCACAGACTGAGTCATTTTGGGAGGAGGGAAAAGGAGGGCTCAGCAAGAGATCTGCTTAATGTCAGTTTTAGAAGATGAGCCTTTCCCTAAAACACCTTGGTTTCAAACCAATTGATGTTATTTTAGTTGTTACATGGAATCTGTTGCAGAAGCAGAATCCAACTGTAAATCCTCCAGGCTTTTCTCCTCCATTTGTCACTTTCATTTATGTTTTATTTTATTTTATGCTCCTTTAGTTAAGAACACCTCATACTTTTCCCCTTGGGGTACTTGTTTTTCCAGAGTCTAAGGTTTTCCAGCTGGAAATGTGTTTTGGAAATAAGAAGTGGAAGGAGCATGTGGAGGAGCCTGAGTGTCTGATTTGGGTCTAAATCCTCAGAGGAGTTAGGCGTGTCCCCCCACGGCAGCCACCCTCTCGCTGCTCACTGCTGCTCCTGCTCACCACGTACCTTGGACGGTAGGAGCTCATTAGAGGTGGACCCTGCCTCCTCCTGCCACCCTCCTGTGGAAATGGGGGTTGGGCAGAGAAGGTCCAGGGAATCCAGCTGGTGTCACCTGGGATTCAGGGCTTGGCGCATCTGAAAGCAAAAGTCTGAGTCATGGATTATCTCCACAGTTGGACCCTATGGAAGTCATGCCAGCAGCTGCTGACCCCGGTGTGCCCCACCCCTCCTCTCCTCATGTGCCCTCTCTGCCCACCAGCCATTTCTGAGATCCCACGCTAGGTCAGCATATACTCTCGCACCTGAAATTAGCCAAGTCCTTGGCAATTTGTCTCTTAAAACCAACCTGCATCACTCCCACATCCCACAGGTTTTCCCAGGCTGCCGCCGTGGGAACATCAGACTATAAACGGTAAAGTAAAAGGCTCATGATCCCAAAAGGAACACAGGTGATCATCACATCACTTAGAAGTGAACGCAACAGGAGGGAGGGGGATCCCGTAACACTTCCTTTATTTCCTCTCAAGAGCCAAAGTTGACCGTTAACTTTTTGACTTAGGCTCCTTGTTCTTCCCGTATTCCTCTCTCAATCCCATCAGCCCATCTTTTCTTCTTATGCCTTGGCTTCTTCCTTTCCTCTTCCCCTGTTCTGTCCCACGCTCTTTAGGATGGAGCACAGTGTTCCCTGCCTCAGTCTCCACTCCAGCTCCCTCTGTGTCTCCTTGCTCTTCCCTTCCCTTCCCCCCTCCCTTCCCTCTCCTTCTCCTCCTTCTCTATCTCTCTCTCCCTCTCTCTGTCTCTCTCTCTTTCTCTCTCTCTCTCTCACATACACACACACTCTGGAGAGGACCACAGTCTGGATTTCAGCACCCTGCCCACCACTTTCTGAAGGTTGTGAGATCTGACCCCCATCTTTACAAGGTCACTTCTTAATAGAAATGACCGAGTTAGGCTTACTTTTGGCAACACCCCTAACTACAACCATGTGATGGATTTTCTAAAAGGAAATAAAGTTGGGAGTATCCATTGATTTCTATTCAAGTTAGAATTAGGGGTACAGAGCCCAGCATCCTCCAGAGAGACTTGACATGTTTAAGTACAAAGAAACTGGGAAACGTCATCTAGTCCACGCTGCCGCCTCCATGAAGAAACTTATCTTAATCATAGAAGATAGACGGTTCCTTGGTTAAAACACTCTAGCTTCTCACTGGAAGCCTCCTGCATTCAAGATGCTGTGCTGTGAGCTGTGGGGAGACCACGGAGCACTCTATGCTGACCCTGGAAATTCGGGGAGGTAGATGAGACGTTGTTTTGATGAAATTCCCTCACTGGTGTGTGTGGTGAACAGGGCACCTCCCTCTTCAGGCTTGTTCTGCCCCCAGCCCTCAGGGGCGATACAAGTAGGGTTTGGCCTGGACCCAAGGAGATGAGGGAGCATGGAGCCTGAGGAGAACCCTCCCCGTCTGATGTTCCACTTGTACCGCTGTGATATATCGCTCTTCTTGGGCTTTCAGCCCAAAGTGCCTTTGGAACGCCGTATAAAGGAGAGTGATTACACTTGATCTGCTTGAGCAGAACTGAGCACACATCTGCCCTCTAGGACAGCTTCCTTTAAGCTATTTTTTGCCTTTGGAGGCCTGGCTAAATTGATTACAGCTACAGACCAGGCTGTCCAGCCTCCCATGCATATCCTTTGAAAACTGGGCACAGAGTCTCTGCAAGTCACAGATGGCAAAAAACACGGCCACCCCTGGACAAGAAAGGAAAATGAGGTCAGAGAAGGGAGATTCACAGAGATTCAGTACCTTTCATTTTGTTGGGCTAGAAATGGGCGGCCCATCGGCAGCTGACCAAATGACCAAATGTATCAAGGAATGTGAGATTATTTGAATGAGAACCCTTGTAAAAGCCAACTTCGGCCATGCCCAAACACAGATGGCCTTTGCCAACCTGTGGAAAAGGAGAGAGAGACCCTAAAGGAGGCAGTGGGGCACTGACCTACCCACTTGGTACAGACAATGTACCTTTGAGACCATTCTTTACCATTTCTAACCCACTCTTTTAAACCCGATGAGCCAAAAATGTTACTGATTGAGACCTTCAGTCCTGGAACCTCAACTGCTACACTGGGCCCTGCGGCCACTCTAACTGCCGTTGCAGCCGAGGATGAGACTGTTGACGCTGCTGTGCTTGTTGCCTCTTTCCTTGAGTGGCGGTCAGGATGGTCCGGGGCCTCGGCGGGCAGGAGGAGGGCGAGGGCCCTGAGGAGAGTGCGCTCTCTTCCAAGAACCAGGCAAGGGCTGGGCTGGCTTCTGCTGCGGCAGAAGAATCGGGAGGAGTGGTTCTCTCACTCTCCCAGCGCTCGCAGGCCAGTGAAGAAGCATGGTGGAGGGGACTTGAAAATCCATCAGGAGAGTGTTGGAACGAGCCAATTTCCCTTTGCTGCTCGTTTCCAGACAGCCAAGCACGCACCCAGAGGATTCGAAGAGAGAGTCCTGGGAAACCCTGCTTCTTTTACCCCCCCTCCCTTGTGCCCCCCTGGAATGGACCTACCCAGGCAGAAGAGGAACACTGCTCTGGAAAATACTGCGGGCCCCCTATGGGTTCTCTTAAAATCCTGGTTTGAGGCAAGATTGTTGCCATATTTGAAATCTCTGCAGGCGGGTGAATTCATGAGCCTCCCGGTGAGAGCAGGACAGAACCACTTCCTGTGCTGAGTCATAGGCTAGATGGTCAGGTAGGAAGACTCAGCTGAGTGGGGAGCAGAGTTGAGCGAACAGACTCCTGCCACCGGTGTGCCCCTGGCAAGTGATCTGGGGAAGAATGTGTTGCCTCTTTATTGGATTATTTTCAGGAAAACCCTTCCCCACCAGCAGGTGTTCCAGCCAGTACTCTAACACATGTGTGGCCTTCTTTCCTCCGGGGCCCCCTGGTCCAGAACTGGCAGCGGGGTTGAGACACGCCTGAGAGAGAACGGGCCTGTGTGCGTGCCAAACCCTCTGTATCCCTGCACAGCCTGGCAGGTGACCAGATGATTATTCGTTGTTTTAAATTTCCCAAAGCTGCAGCCACATTCAGTGTCCTGCTGCATTAAGAACTGGCAAGGCCTATGAAGACTCAGCCTCCCAGAAGTCAGCTCTGCAGCTAGGCCAAGAGCATTGCAGACCCCTCCATGGGTACAGGAATCGGGGCTGGAACAGGTTTTGTGGTTTTGGCCAGCCGGAGAGCTCAGGTTCCCGCTGCCCTCCCAGAATCCCCACAGTGCTCAGGGGGCGCTTACCGACTCCCACCTGAACCTTGCCCCTGAATGACGCGCTTTCCCCCCATCCCCTTGCTGTCCTCCCACAGGGTGCCGGCTGCACTGCCCTCGTGGTGGCCGTGGTGGCCCGGAAGCTGGAACTCACCAAAGCGGAGAAGCATGTTCACAACTTCATGATGGACACTCAGCTTACCAAACGGGTAAAACACCACTGTCCACATCTTGGTGGGGGACTTCAGACCAGCGTGGAAGCCAATCAGAAAGGAAGTAGTCATGTGGTGTAGGCTAGGGCCCCCAGACACCTGCTACCCGCCTCCACCAAACGGGCACGCGCCTCGGCGTTCCAGGTCCTGTCTTCTCTTACCTGTCCGTGCGCAGTTCAGGCAACGGACTCCTTTTCCCGATAGTTAAATCTAAAGTGTACGGTGGTTAACCCGCCCCCTTGCCTAATGGTAATTGAATAAATCACCCAGCATGAAGCAATGGTTTTGTTTATGCTCAAATATTTTCACGATTCTCATGAGGAAGGGCAGTGGAGACTCTTCAAAATGGTACTGGAAATGGATCTAAATCCAGGCCTTTAAAAAATCATTACAGACAACCATTGCTATAGGGCCCACATTCCCAAATGACGTCATTTTCCAACTTTCCCTTTTGGGTTTTCCGGTTAATGTTCCTCACGTGTCCCCTTAGCGAAAGTGGCTAAGAAGGATGCGCACTGAAAACAGGCTGGAATGGCGGGAGCAGTTAGAGTGGAGAGTCTGACACCCCGCCGGGCTGTCAGGGAGGAAGGGCCCTTCGAGAAGAGGCAGAAACAAGGAGGAGGGAATGTTTGTTTCGTGGCAGCGCTGGTGGAACATTCTTTTACAGCTGCAGGCTGCACGAAGGTCATCACAGGATTTCCTGCAAAAACCCCTCTTTCTGAGATGGGCGAGGATCCAACCCCTGTGCTGGGGTCATGGCTGCCCCAGCAAGTGCTTCTCACGCAGGACTGAAGTGGGTAGAAGGCCCGTAAGCGACTAAGTTTTGATTTGGGTTTTTGAAAGCTAGAGAACATATTCGGTGATCGGATGTTGCAGCGCCGTAAAGAATGTGTTAGAAACAGAGACAAAGGCAGGAAGGGAGAACAGAGAGAGGGAGGACAATGGCAGAGGGAGCGCGAGCTCTCGGAGAAGGCAGGGGAGAGCGCGTGGTTGCCAAGGCCTCTCCAGTTTCTCAGCAGAATTATTTATGGTGCGTGATTGTTTGGTCTTTGATTACCTGTATTGGATTCTCTAAAGAGCCTCCACAGATGTTACAAGGAGAGAGCACAGGCAACTATTCTTACGCTGTTGGCACACAGGTGATTGTACATCAGCTCCTTGAAGAGCAACGTTTTATTATAACATTCGTGTGATGCCACAGGAACTTGATTCTGTTTATGGTAGCCTATGGTAAAATTGGTTTCCTTATACATCTTTTCGTCTCAGTTCCAAGAACCTGTTGACAATATTAGGTCAACAGAAGACTCGCTGTGTACGGTACATAGTAGACCTGAGCTGTCCATTGGCAAAAGGAAACAACCTATAACATCAAGATGGCAGAACCGCACCCATGGGTAGGCCAGCCGGGTTTCCCCCGCAACCCTGTAACCTGGCTGCTCTCGTTCAGGCCCAGAGTACAGCTGCAGAAGTTATGCCCAGTATCGAGCAAATCACAGAAGTGATTGGAACACCTAAATGCAAATATACTGGGATCTATTCTCCTGAGATGATTTAGTGGAGGAGTGAAGGGCAAAAGAGTTCTGCCTCCAAACCTTCTCAGAAGCTGTTTCCTTAGAGCAGAGACGTTAACAGTCTCCCTGTTCTGGTTTGCTTTTTGAAACCAAGGATGTACTTGTATTTCACGCTATTCGTTTGTCCTCTCCATTTTTCACTGTAAATCAGACTCTAGAGGAAAATAAGCCAAGGGAAGCCAGCTCCCTCACACGACAGGAAAATAATCAATTTTTCTGCAACACAATTGCAAAGGAAATGAGATTGTGGTTGCTAATTTCAGTCTTTCAGAAATAATTCTCTAAAATCCTCCTCAACTCAGTCCACTTAACTCCTTCAAAAGTAGGACTGAAAATCAAATCAACAAATATTTGTTGCTCATTCATGGGTGCAAGGCACCTTTAAAATGAAATCACATCTCACTTTTCTGAGAACACATAAATCTGTTGCAATGTCCCTTTAATGTCTACTGTCTTTTCCCAGAGAACCAAACAACGTGAAGGGGACATTTCTGATGTGGGAGGCGGGCGGGGGGGGGGGGGGGTGTTCAAGGCTGGTGGGACTGGGACTCCCAAAGTTTCTGTGACATAATCTTGGTCGAAGGAAACTAGCTGCAAACGTGGTCTGCTCAGAGGAACCCACCTTCCTTCCCCGGGGATGCCTGTCTACCCTGTGTCCCTTCCAAATCGCCCAGCGTGGCCAGCTGTGGTGGCTCATGGGTCAAAGCGAGGCCGGGTTCAGTCTGATCCTGAGATCACAGAGAAGGGTCCAGTTGTGGGAGGAGCCGGCTGCGGAGTGATTCCAGCCCCCAGGAATGGACAATTCAGTTTCACGGTTAAAAGCAATCTCTTACCAGAATATGCAAACTTCATCCTTCAAACAGCTAAGCAAAAACAAAAAGAGGAACTGAAACCTATTCATCATAAAAATATTCAAATCGTTCTAGTGTTTAATCATCCTGTCTGTCTTAATGCCGCGGCTTCAGCCCAGCCTTTGCTACGAGAGTCACACGGTTCCGCTGTGTTTGTTGGGGGAGGGAGGGGGTGCCTGGGGGCACAGGGTAAGAGCTCAGTTTCTGGTTTTCTTGAATCCCGAAGCTTTTCTTCTTTCACTTGTTTAACTTGTCAACCCTGATGACAACATCGTGTCTGTATTTAATGCCATTAGATTTTCTCGCACTGACTTTGCAGTTTTACCACCATTGTTACTCTGTAATTAGAACTTACTGCTAACCTCTGGGCCACTAGATAATGTGTATATAAATGACACATGGAGAGACTGCAAAAGAGATGTTAGTTCCCCATCTTTTCTCACACCTGACACTACATGTCCCCATCTCTCCGTTTTACCTAACTAAACACATCAGTCACAGGGTCCACCCACTCTGGGGACATCAAGATGGGTAAGAGATGGTTCCTCCCCTCATCCTTACCGCCTGCCCTCAGAAAGCACCTCTCCTTTCTAAAGGCAAGATAGGCTACCCAGGGACGCCCTGCGCTTGAGAGGCGCCGTGGTCGGGAGATGTCCTGTTTCCCATGCCCACTCTGCGTCTGACCTTCAGCAGCACACGCTGTGTGCCACTGGCTGAGGATGCGTCTCTTCATCCTTGCCACAGGGGTTCTTGCTCCAAATGCTTCATCCAAGTACATTTCCCCATGAAATCAATGAGGAAGACCAAAATCAAACCCGCATCTTCCCTAAATTAGTTCCTTCTCCTGACTTCCTGATCAGGTAATGACACCAGTGTGTTCCTCACGCCTGAAAACTTAGCACCATCTGGACCCACGGGGGCACAAGCGGTTTATAGGCCTGGTTTGACCCTGCTGAGGCCGCGGCCATCCTCACATGCAGGGTCTTCTGCCCCACCATCCCTAAAGCCGCCATCGCCCCAGTCCTGCCTCATCACAGCTGCCTGCTGTCTTTCTGCTGCTGCTGGGCCTCCCTCACCCCCATCATCCTCCACTTCGCCTCCCCTCGGACCTCCTTAGACACTAAGACTTAGCTCTGAAATATCAGCGCTCTGTTCAGAAACCTTTGGTAACCCTCTGCGCCTACTGAACAGTGCTAAAGAAAACTCTTTAATTACGAGCATATGTCAAAGTTTTATCACAATCCTGCTGGAAAAGTAGAATTTTTTGTCCAGCAGACCATCTCAAAGGCTTACTCATGGCAGGATAGTTTATAGGAAAAGACAAGTAGCCATTGTTGTGCCAGGTGCAGAAAGTCTGGCAAAGGGACACCAGATTCGGGACTGACAACTGGCTGGTCCCAAGAGTGGATTCCCAGAATAGGTCTGAATGTCTTTAAAATTTATCAGACAATCGATTGAGCAGTTACCAGGAATGCTAATTCTCCTCAGAAGAGGATTGTAAATTCTGTTACCGATAAGGGTTTTGTCCCACACTGGTTGGGACAGCAGTCGTAGAAACTGAGCTTTTGAGCTGGGAGGACCCTGAGGGCTGTGCCTCTCCGGCCCAGTGAGGAGTGAGGGTGGGCAGCCAGCGTGGCGAGCGAGTTCCTAGCCAGGGCCGCAGTCTGTTCTCAGGCCTGCGGGAAACTCCAGCCGCCACCCAGCGGGTTCTCCAGAGCAGTCAGCTCCCTGAAACTCAGCGTGGGGTTAGGGTCCCAGGCCTGCTGCAGACAGGAGCCAGTTTACCTCCAACCGCACTGAGCATCGCATAAATATCATTATAGAATCAACCACCATTCACTACCGTGCTGCTGTGGGGGAAGAGCTTCAAACTCCAACTTTGAACCGTGGAAATTCATCTCTTCTTGCTCCCTGCCCCAATTTCCCACTGGCCACTGGGGTGGAACCCCCACTTCAGGGCTGGCTACTGGGTGAGGTGAGCAGAGAAGCCTGGGGAGGGAGAATGGAATAGGATGGGATAGGAAGGGGAGAGGGTGGCAGAGGGGGATGAAAGAGATGGCAGCTGCAGGACGTCTGTGTGGCGGAGGGTGAGGTGGGGTGGGGTTGGCAGAGGGGGAAGACGGGCCAGCCTTGTTCCCCAGCTGTGTGTCCTATGGACACCTTCAGTCAGGTGTCTGGAGACAGACAGAGCTGGCGACGGGTTCTGCCTACGGCTCTGGGTCCCTTTGCAATGCCGAGTGGCACGTTACCACGGCAGAGAGGGGCCAGAGCAAGCCCCGATGTGGGTGATATGGCCAAGGGCTCAAGAAACAGGCTTGTGTGTTCTGTTTGATGTTCTCTCTTGTTAGCAAGGAGGGAAGAGAAAGAAGCTGACGTTTATTTGGTGTGAGGATATTAATGAAGGAACCATGTACCGAAAAGCACTGTGGCTGGACTGCTGTGTTTGGAGTGTATTTGCATTTAATCAACTCTACAGTCCCATTTTACAGACCTGCAGCACTTGCGTCATCTGTAGGCGCCTTCCTGCTGCAATCTCCTCTTGACACATTTATTTATTACCTGATACTATGTTATAAGCTGCAGGCTGTCCCCACAAGATTATACACCCCACGAGGGCTGGAATGTTATCGGTTTGTACATCTTGGTATCCTCACTTCCTGGAACAGTGTCTGCCCCATCGTAGGGGCTTGGTAAAAGTTTTTCTTATTCATTAATAAGAAAATTGAGTCTCAGAGAGGTTTCGTAACAGGTCCAAGGAGGAGATAATAATTGCATCTACTTCTGAGGGTTTTCCGAGAGCTAATAAAACACTGTAAACACAGTGTTTTGCAGAGCCTGGCACACAGTAAGTGCTCAGTAAATGTTAGCTGTCGCTATTACTTGAAGATCTTATTTGGATGACTTCCTCACACAACCCCTTTAATCTTAGAGCCCTTCCTGAAGTGTGTAGGTCACTGAGCCCAGTGCCTGGCCTTCATCAGAGTGAACACATACATTTTTTATGGTAGAGAACATATGGAGAGGAAACAATCAGCTCTTGGGCTTATGGGCTTGGTGAGCTGAACGGCCAGCTTCCACACAAAAAGGCCCTTTTCTAACAATCCCTGAACCCATCTGCTGGTGGTCAGCCTCGCTCAGGTTTGCCCAGTGCCTTGACCCATCCCACCCCCAGGACCACCTTTAAGCCCTGGTGCCCCCTCCCACCAGGAGAGTTCAGAGGGTCCCCAAGCTCCCATCCAGGGCTCAGCGAATCCCAGGGAAGGCACACGACCTCAGCTGCTCCCCATCCTAATGATGCTCATCAGCCAGGTGAATTGAAGGAGACCCTGGTCACGGTGGCGGTTACTGTCAACCTGGGAAAGCACCAGGCAGTTAAAAGCCTGTTTCTTCTTCTCTAGCAGATATTGATCTTCTTAGCTTTGTGCCAGGCTGTTTGTGGGCAATTAATTTCAGCGTCAGCACCAAGGCTTACATTTAACATCGCTTTCCCGAATACTCAGGGGCATCCTGTTCAAACCGATAAAGATGATGCAGCCGCCTCTGTCACCGGCCTGGGCTGCACTGGGACCTCAGTAACTCACCTTTGGGCTGACGTTACTTGTGGGACATAGAAGTCCTGTTCTGTCATTGCTAAGTGAAGGCCAAGATGATTTAAAAGTTTCTAATGTCCTTTCCAATTCCTTGATCCTGGAAAACAGGAAATAACTTTGTTTGTGTAGAGATGAAATCTAGCCAGGTCTTTCTTCAGACCTCATGAAAACCTTATGCTCTTCTTGGACCTGGTTCTGTTTTGACCTTGCCGTTGGCTGGTTGTGTGAATCTGGCCCTTCATCCCATCTCTGAAGCTATTTCCTTGTAAAGAGGGGTTTAGGCTAGATGATAATAACCAATATCAGTATGTTTACAGTTTGTAACTCTTCAATCCATGTTGAATCAGTTTGTCATTTCGAACTTTACGGTCTCGGTCTGTGTCTCAGTCTCTTCATCTATAAGATGGGGATAATGTCAGTACCTGCCCCGGGGTCGTGCAGATTACCTGAGTTCACGCACGTGAGGCTCGCAGACCGGTGCCTGGTAACGCTAGCTGTTGGCCTCACCACCGGCACCGCTCTCACTGCCTCATTCGGGCCTCATAACAACCCTTAAAGTCGGGATTCATTTCTCCCACCTCACAGGTAATTAAGCATTGAATCCTCAACTGCTTAATAACTGCTGGAACAGGAATTCACTTGCAGCCTTTTCAATTGCAAATGCTTGTCCCACACCAACACAGAGACCATTGTCAAAGGCCCATCAGCGCTGACACTCCTTCCCTCTGTCCATGGAGGAGAGTCTTGGAGCTGGGGCCCTGCTGGCCGTCCTAAATGCGGGGCAGGTTTTCCCTGCTGTTTCTCTGTTAGGCTTCCCTTGGAGACTAAGCACCAGGGGAACTGAAGAGGTCACATGTCCCACTGCCCCCTCCCTACAAAAGACAGGGGTACATGCTACGCAGAGAGAAGGGGTTCCCTTCTGTGTGGCCTGGCTGCCGTCCACTCTGGGCCCTGGGCAGAACCCCAGACCAACCCCTCCTCCACCCCCCACTTCTCACCTGGACACTCACTATTTCTAGCTTATACTCACCATCACCTGCTTCCTTTCAAGCAAGAAATTAACAGGGGTGGGCAATGAAGTCCTTAAAACCATTTTCACAGTGGATTTTTACTGAACAAAAAAAAGCAATATATCTGTGTCATTGAGACATTTCTGAGAAGACTTAGCTGTTCTTTTAAAGACATCACTTCTGCGCCAGTGAAAATGTAATCCAACCTGAGTAATAAATTTTTAAAACATACACACACAAAAGTTATCAGTCTGCAAAACGATGTTTCCTAGGCCTTCCCACATGTCTCAGTATTTTAATGACGTCCCATCTGTTGCTGTCAGTCTGAAGAAGCAGGCCTGTACTCTCCAGTTTTATTAAAAATCTTTGCTGGCTAGCAACTTGATTTCTCTGAGGCTGGCCTACTTACTTCCAGGCCCTGGGCCTGTGGGCCTGTGCCAGTGTGTGTGGCTGACGGAAGTGGGGATGGTTAACCAAAAATCTGTTTAGCTTGTGCTTAATAAGAAATGTTTCCTTTTGCTCTTGTTACTAATTGCTGAAGATGTCTGTGTTTGGACTGAAACTTTGTCCCCAGCCATCTGGATGCCACTGATATGTCTCATCTCAGTCTCGGGCCCGGTGATATCAGCGGTTTCCATGTCAACAGATGACAGCGTCATATGTTGAGACGTGTGATTGCAGCGCACAGTGAAGGAGCCAGCCTTGGGGGAGAGGCAGCTCCGTTTTCACACCAGATATCTGCACTGATTCTCAGATACTGGTTTACGTTATTTCCATTTAATGCCGTGCACAGTTCTATGTAGAACTGCAGTGTAAGTGTTTTGGGCCATTTGGGAAAAGAAACAACAGTCTCGTTGACACCTATAGTTCCGTTTGGTGGGAAAGACTTTTCCTCAAAGAGAGCTGGAACGATCTCCAGCTGATAGGAAATCTGTTTACTCTCTGAATGCCAGAAAGTACCATGTGCATGAAGTGGAGGTCTCAGGTAGAGCTGGAGCCCTGCATGCGAGGGCAGCAGTGGTATATATTTGTCTATTCAAAGGGAGCCTGGGGCTCCCAAGTCTTGTTAATGCTGCTTGTCTAAATATAGCACCAGCAACAGCAGTCGAGAGGCAGTCCTGAAATAATTAAAAAGGAACAGGAAACACCCCTGAACTTCAGGCTCCAGTGTACTGCATCTAATACAGGATTAGTAGGAGATGAATTTTAATTATCCATTCTAAGAGTTCATGATTTGATTAAGGAATCAGATCACTGCAGAATTGTTTCCTTATAAAGTAGACTACATCAGCAAACAGAAAAACATGTGGAACTAGGAAAACCAACCTTCCAGCACCCCGCTTTATGCGCTTTTCCTCAGATCAAGAATGCTGCAGCCAATGTCCTTCGGGAAACGTGGCTGATCTACAAACACACGAAGCTGCTCAAGAAGATCGACCACGCCAAAGTCAGGAAACACCAGCGGAAGTTCCTCCAGGCTATCCACCAGTGAGTATTCGGGGAAGCCGGGCCCCAAATAGGAGGGGCGGGACCCCCACAATATCTCCTGGTACACTCAGAGGCACAGGAGGAATGCATCCTCTCCCACTCGGTACGCATGGGGGGCAGTGAACGGGACACAGGTCGGTCTGTTTGTTCACTCACTGTGCCTGCCACGGCCAGACACTGGGCAGGCTGCTGGGGAAGAGGTGTGGTTGATAAAGTGGAGGATGAAAACAGTTGTTCTGACCTGGAGGTTTTGGGGAAACCCTGAAAGGCCAAGAGTACAGCGTCCGAGGTGGAAGGCACAGCTTAGAGGCATAGAAGCCGGAAAATGGTCTGGGAGGAAACCAGAGTGACTGAAGGCAAGCACGGATGGAGACAAGAACCTGCTTTCTGGGGGACCTGACAAGCCCTTGGTGCTGGTCAGGTGTCACCCATGTTCGAGGTCCCCATGCTGGGTTCCAAAACCAGATGAACCAATGTGAGTGTGCAGTCTGCTTGCGGGGCTAATCCCCACATGCACTCGAAGACTGTGGCTGTTGCGACTCTTTCCCACAGACTGAGAAGTGTCAAGATGGAGCAGAGGAAGCTGAGCGACCAAGCCAACACCCTGGTGGACCTTTCCAAGGTGAGTGGCCAAGTCTGAAGACATGCTAAAGAGGTCTCAGATGCGGGCGTTCTGCTCGGGCGTGGCTGTGAACCTCGGGCCATGGCCAAACCGCACAGGGCAGGATGGGGAAAGCAAAGAACAATTCCTCCTCGGTTAGAAAACGATCTAGGTTCAAGGTCTTAACATTTTCAGTCTACTAATGTGTCTTGTCTTTTAAAGCCTGGCATTTGTTTCTGAAATTCAACTGTTCGGGTTTGTCTTTGCTTGGAATTAATTAGCTGCCCTCCCAAAGCGTTTCAGCAGGCTGCTCTATTAGCTGTATGTTGAGGGCTCTGAGGACCAGCTCGAGTTTGCACAGGGCAAAGCACACTGGAGAGAACTGGCTGGTGACAGTGGCCATGATGTTGCTGAGGTCACACCTGGGAATATCCTTCCAGCTTGCTGTTATAATTGGACATTCATTCTCTTGCATCCTTCAGCCTCTTTAACCCAGCTGTTATGGCCCCAAATTGGTGATGGGGTGCATGTCTTTACTTCTCAAGAGGAAAATAGCCTATGATGAATATAGAGATGCCAAAAATGAGAGTTCTCCTCTGAGGGCCCCAGGGCTGGATATCACACTCTCGTTCTGCATTTCTGGCACTGAACTGCTGTAAATACTGTAAAGAAACTTGTTCCTCTTTGCAAATCACTGAAGTGACGGAACCTAAGGCTGCCCTGCTGGTGGAGCTGAGTGTAGGAGCCATTGAAACGAGGCCTCCCACCCTAGCCCCTTCTCCTCATTGACTACTGATAGAAACTGTATATCAAGTATACAGCCCAGGGCCAGGCAAGCAGAATATTCCAGCAGATGCCAATTATCACAGAGGCACATGTTTTTCCCCTGGGTAAGCGAGAGACACTCCCTCGGGCAAATTAAGCGCCCTTTGAAAAGAGAGTGCAATCAGAGAAATTGCTGGTTGTTGGGCCACATGCAGATGCCTTTTTCAGTGAAGGGATGAAGCCAGAGAAGGGGCCTCCCAATTCCCTGGGGGAGTGGGGGACTCCTACCAGGGAATGCGTGGCTTGTGCAGGGGAGAAGCCACAGGCCTGTGTGCCTTTGGAGGGGGTGCTGAGGTGGAGTGCAGGGCTCCGGAGAGCCTGGAGGAGGGAGCCCCCGGAGTCTTGGGTGTATCCTGTATCAGAAACCTACTGGGACTCAGTTTTAAGTGGCGACATTTGTTATAAGGATACAAGAAGTCTCATTCCAGGCAGAACCTCACAGCAGGCATGTGGTCAGACTTCAGGAAGGAACTAACTAGAACTGGACCTGGGGAAACCCTCGCACCCAGGAAATATTCTGTCCCCCTGTCTGCTCTCTCCTTCTGTTCAAGTGCCTGCTTCAGTTCTCTCTTTCTCTTACCCTCCCCTTACCTCAGACAGCTTTCTATGCCTCCTGCCTCCACCGCGGACCACAGCAGGCCCCTGTCCAGAGTCAGTGTTCTGATGCTAGCCGCAGGCAAAGACCATTGGCTGCCTGTTGCTCTTCATTCTAAATCTCAGAAGAGGTGAGATAACTGGCCACTTTGGATCATGTGTCCACCCTTAAACCAATCAGCTGTGGCCAGGAAGAGGGTCACATAGGGCTAACACGGCCAGCGGCCTGCCCTGTGAGGTGCAGCAATGGCCCAACAACATGCCTCAAGATATTTCTTCCAGAAGTAGCAACGTTGCCTGCCTCACCTCTCAGCTGGCAGGAAGTTCTCCTGGGACTATCAGGCAAACCAAACGTTCAAGCCTGCATTTCTTCAGTGCCACCCACACAGCCTTTCACAGAGGTGGGGCTCAGCGCAGATCAGACTGGGTGAAGCAAAAACCTCAGTGAGGTGGAAAGAGGCTCATGTGAATGGGGTGGGGGAAGCGAACATCAATAATCTGGGAGCCAGTTCCCTGCAAAGAAAGGGTGCAGAGGAGAGGGCTAGCACCGGGCTTCAGGGCAGGTGCGCTGTGAGACCTGGCGAGATGAAGCTGCCATCCACCCAGGCTTTGTCTCTTCCTCCCAGGGGACTCGCCCAAGGTTCTGGCAGCAGCTTAGCGTATTTCCCATTGATCCACAGTCCCCCTGGCCTCCTGTCACCAAGCAACGGGACCGGGGAGCCGATAATGCTGTGTTCTCTCTCTCTTTCTGCGCCCTGTCCTCCCTCCCAGCTCAGCACCTTCCCAGCCCTGCCCTTTGGTCCCCTGTAGATGAAGAAAACATTGTGTGGCCTCAAAGTATTTGTTGCTATATTGAATACATGGTGGTGGGGCTGGGAGGGCTTGGGCTCTTTATTTGCTAATGTCAGTTTCCTCAACTGAAAAGTAAGAACAATTCCTAACATCTGAGGCTTAAGTGAGCAAAGGAGATGTTATCTGTGAATGTAGATGAGGAAACCAAGATCCCAAGGAACAAAATGACTGTCCCGAGGTCAAGCAGTGGGCATGTATCAGCGCTGGGGCCAAGACCCGGCCCGGGCTCAGTCCAGCGCTCATCAGGATGCCCCGCCATCAGGCGTATCTGTGGTTCTGTACATTCCGGGAAGAATGGGCACCTTGAGGAGGTTCTTGAATGTTAATTAATGAAGGAGGCACTTTCACTTCCAGAGCCACCCTCTCCTCTAAAGGTGTGCGTGAGCATGTCCCACTCCCCCGGGGGCAGCCTGCCTCTGGTCTACTTCTGTGATGGGCGCTTTTGGCCCGAGGCAGTTCCTTGTGGGACACACCTCGGCTGGGAAGGTGTTGCTACATCTTCAGTCCCTCGTCCCTCATCTTCTCTCTGGTTTCTCATAGTTGCCTCCTTCCTCTTCTGCTCTTCTTCCTCTCTCACCTTATTCCCTACTCCCTGGGCCCCTGAGGGCACCAATGTTTCCCACCTTCTGGAATAATTTGAAACTGCAGAAGAAATAGGATCAGGGTGTCACTGGCAGATGACCAGAAGCCACCAGAGCCGCAGCACCCAGTGGGGGTGGGGGCCACAAAGCGATGGCACCCTGGCCCTCTGCCATTGTGGCCGGAGGAGCCCCTGGGAGTGCGGGGATGCCCGTGAACCTTGCTCCCAAGTCTGATACTTTGAGGGAGAGAGGTGGCTGTCACGTAGAGGAGGGGGGCTCTACACACCAACCCGGGCAGGCAAATTGTAATCAGACAGTTGCCGGATAAGAGCGGAGTCAGAACTAGATGGAGTGCGTCGCAGACTGCGAGGTGGTCCTAGCTGGAACTACAGTGGTGTGGTTCAGTTAAAGGAATTGAAATTAAGTGATATTTATGGGAGGGGTGGGCGGTACTTCGGCCCAGTGAGATGTGAGGGGTGAGGCAGAGGATGGCACCCGGGTTCCTGGTTGGGACAACTTGGTAAATGCCCCACCTCTCACGGGGACGGAGCTTTGGCAAAGGGCAGGTTTACGGAGGAAAATGGCCCCCTTGGCACAAGCTCCCTTTGTTTAGCTCTGCTCTGACCTGGTTTTATGACTTACCTCTTGAAGTCCAGTTTATTTTATTACTTTTAAATTTTATTTATTTATTTTCACCCCAGTTTTGCTCTCCTGCTCTCATGGCCCCATTTATATCCATTCACAGAAGCTTACTGAGCACCCGCTCTAGAGCCAGACCCTGGCTGGACCCCTGGGCGTCTGCTTTCCTCCACACACAGGCCTTGGTGGGAGTCGTTGAGAAACCTCACGGGTGTATGGAAACCATTGGGGGTGCGAAGGATCTCTCCCCATCAGTAACACTGCTACCTTGGCTATAGGCTAGCAGGGGAGGTGTATTTTACTTGGGCCAGTTCTATATTCATTCACTGCCTCTACCAACAACTTAGTGACAATCGTGTGCACCAGACCCCCTTGCCTTATACTCATTTTGTCCATCGATATTGTTAGTTGAGCGTCTCCTATGTACCAGACACTGTTTTGGTTCCCTAGGACACATCATGGGCACCACAGGCAAACGTCCCTCCCTGGGGGACAACAGCAATAACCAGAAGAAACAGCGAATTCGTTGGTGCACTAGGAGGTGGAATGGAAGACAGAAAGAGTTGAGCAGGGTTAGTGGGACTGGCAGTGGGGCGGGACAAGGTGTGATGCTGAGCAGGTGTCAGGGAGGTTTCATTGAGAAGGTGATTTTTAAGGGGTACCTGTTGGAGGTAAGGCTGTCAGACATGGGATATGGTGGGGGGACACCAAGGTTCAGGGAGGTTAAGGGGCCTGAAGGAGGAGGGCACACGATTAGTGAGCTGCAGACTTGTCCTTGAACCCTGGCCTACCAGCTATAAGTCTGTTGCCTTATCCACTCCCCACCACAGCGCCTGTCTTTCATCAACAGCGCCAGTACCGTATGAGCTGGGAGGTTGGGTAAAATGAAAACATGAGAACAGTTTAGAGACTTGCTCCATTTAAGAAAAAAAGAGCTGCTTCTTTTCCATGTTACATACTCTCTAATATCTTGTTATAATCAATATGCATGACTTTTGTAATGAGGGGGAAAAAATTTTTTTTCCCCTTGAGCCTCTGTGTCTCCAGGAAAGTAAGCTGCTGCCTCCTCCTTGGCTGCATGCGGCATGGCTGGCGTGGAGGTTGCTCCTGTTGTAATCTGGAGGAGTTTTTCATTTTCCCCATTGCAGATTTCTCTGTGATGACCTGTCATCTCCCTGACTCTGGTCTCTCTGCCTCTCTGTACAGATGCAGAATGTCATGTATGACTTAATCACAGAGCTCAATGATCGGAGCGAAGATCTGGAGAAGCAGATTGGGAGCCTGGAGTCCAAGCTGGAGCATCTCACCACCAGCTTCAATTCCCTGCCCTTGCTCATCGCGGACACACTGCGCCAACAGCAGCAGCAGCTGCTGTCTGCCATCATCGAGGCCCGGGGTGTCAGCGTGGCGGTGGGCACCACTCACCCCCCACTCTCCGACAGCCCGATCGGGGTCAGCTCCACCTCCTTCCCGACCCCCTACACAAGTTCAAGCAGTTGCTAAATAAACCTCCCCATTCCAGAAGCATTACCCATAGGTCTTAAGATGCAAATCAACTCTCTCCTGGTCACTTTGCCATCAAGGAACACTGAGACCAGGGGATGTAAGGAAGAGAGACCGAGCTCATTAACTAACTCGTGTTCATTCAGCGTGCTTGGTTCGATATGCCTTGAAACCAGAAATCTAATCTCTGTTTAGGTGCCTCTACTTGGGAGCAGGAAGCTGAGATGACAGGAAGCGACGCCTCTGGCAGGGCCCTTGCTGCAGAGTTGGTGGAGAACAGAAATCCACGCTCAATCTCAGGTGTTCGCACGGGGGGTGGGGTCAGATGCACTGCTGCGGGGGACAGTGAACTGCCCAGAAGAGGGCCAGCTGGGGGAGGGACATGTCGGGTGTGGGGACAGGCCCCTTGCCACCGGGGTCCTCTGGCACAGCTCTCTCTTCTTTTGTCTGAGGAAACTGCTGGATGACAAAAGGAAAAGAGAGCTGCCCACAGGTTGGCCAAACAGGGATTCTTTCTTCCCATATCTTATACAGTCGTAAAGCCCAGTTTAGACAGAAAAAAAACCCAGAAAAATAAAAAGCCAGATATTCCATCCAATATCAACACCCACATAACCCCGTGTGTTTGCGAGTGTGCGCACACACACATTCCACATTCAACCCAGGTCTTCTCTTGCTTGAACTTGACCCAAATGCAAAGGGATCTGGCACCTTACCTAGCACACAGTAGGCACTCTCTAAATGTGTGCTGAGTTGGTTTGAATGCAAATGTGGCTGCTTTCAGTTCAGGTAGTGTGCTGGTGTTGGCCGCATTCTAAGCTCCACAGAAGATGCAGGTCCTTCAAACACAACACAGGTCGCTCCATCCTGGGCGTGCGCCGTGTTTGCTGGGTTTGAGATGATGCGAGGCTAAGACTGTTGGCATTCTGGATGGATAAGCGGCCTCCTAAAAATAGCAGCTTTGCAGAGCTTTCTTCTTATATCCAAACAAGTCATGTTCCTGTGGAGCACACACCCAGGTGTGTGCGTGTGAGGGACGGGACAGGACCGGTGCATACCTGTGCCTACACACGCACTGACAAGTGCAACCCAGCGACACCTGAGTGTTGTATGGGGGTTTGCTCAGCTAGGTTTACCCAGCAACAGGTTTGCAGATCCAGATGTTAGGGGTACAGGGGGGTTGGTGCCTCATGTGGTCCCTTCTACCTGACTTGAAATCACCTCAGAATGAAAGGCTCTGAGAATTAAGGGAGACTGTAGGGACCTGTGGGCCAGGCAGGGTGACATGGATGCATGGATTTGCCAGCAGCCTGTCCCTACTGTGCCGTGTTAACTTTGGTGCAAAACTCTCCTAACATCTTTCAAACTCCAAGAGACTTCAGAAACAGTAAGATCCAGGGTGGGGACAGGCATTGCGTGGAGGGCACCTGCGGAAGAAAGGAGTTTCATTGCTCCCGAAGCTGCCCACACATCACACGCGTGGCGTGAAAACCGTCGTGTTACTCACCGCTGTCTCATTCTGAGGTCTCTGACTTCGGTTTGCGGGGAGTTGAATGGCACTGCATGGAATATTTTATCTGTTTGGGGCAAAACAAAAGACTGCTGTGTGTGTGTGGTCCCCTGCTGGGTTTCACTTTGTGAACGCAGGGACATCGTCACCATTCCGAAGGCCATGTCTGGCGGTGCAGGCTCCTCTTCGGCAGCACTGGGCCTGGTCTTCAAAGATCAGGGAATCAGCCAAATGTAGATGACTCTAAAACTAAGGCCACTCTTTCAAGAAGATCTGGTCTCTTGCTAAACTTCTTTTATCTATTTTTATTGCTGTTGCTGTTCCCTTAATGGTCTCAGGTTTATTTTGATAATCCCTTTGAACATTTTCATTGGTGGTTCTGCATACCACAGATGCCACACTTGCTGTTGGCTTTTTATTTTTTTTTACTTGTTCTTTGAACTACTGACTACCTGAAAGATCCCTCTTTTGTGTCCCAAGAGTGGTGCCCCGGTTTTCAGTGACAGTTCAGCTGAGCAGATCGGCAGATGTGTAAACAGATGGAATAACCATGCAGTTCCTTGTGGCATCAGTTTCATTTCACAAGGTGAAGGCCACTGACAGGTCAAGCTGGGAGTGCCGGTTCTGGTCGTTTCACCTACAGCCCCCACCCTCAGTTTCCGTTCGTGCTTTCCATTTGGCCGCAGCCCTGCAGTGCGCGTGCGCATGCCCACACACTGCCATTCGGTCCTCATTTCCAATGAATGCCATGCAAGATCCCACAGCCACTCCCCTCCCCGAAAGTGTGTGCAGACTGTCACTGACCCACCCCAATCTGTGGATGACTCTTTGATCCATCATGAATGTTGTACACTTAGTTAAACCCCCAAAGACCAACTAGCAACACTAGTGAAGGGCGTGGCTGGATTTATTTCCAGTACCAGTAGCCACTGGCATCCTAGAAACACACGGGCATTTGGAGCATGACTTGACCTATCGGTAGTGCAATAGCTATGTATTGTTGGTAAAAGAATACTTACTCTTTCCCCAAAAAGTGGTCAGATTTGCATGTTGATCCTACAATGGTAAATGGAAGGCTGCTTCTCTGTACTAGTAATTCAGCTTTATGTGGGAAGTTACCCGTTCTCCTGCAAGTACAATCAACCCTTGACGACTTAGCTGTTGATTATCCAGGGTGTAGCTCACCCAGGTGTCCCTCCTACAGCCAATCTTTTGGCTAATTCCACTGTGCTTCAGCATTGCAGTCAGAGGGGACAGGTGGATCTCATACCATGCCTTCTTGTACCTTATTTTCAAGTTTGATGGTAGAAGAGGTTTCATTATCTACTCAAGAATTGGCTATATGTAAAGACTGTGAGCTACAATAACCTCGCTCTAATACTGAACTGGTTGAGTTCTGCCCACTCCTGGAAAGCTGAGCTGGCGGCAGAGCCCCTACTATAACCTTTCTGATAACTTAGTGACAGGTCAAAGTACCCTAATGTTCCCTAAAATATCGAGACACTTGAATTAAAAATACAGGGCCACCCCCTCATCGCTTAAGCCATATTATAGCTCCATGTACTGTAAAGTCAGGGATGTACTGTGATACTTTAAGACCACTCATCTCAGTGGAATTTCAGGACATAGCATCAGTTGGTAAATCATACCAGACTAGGGGCTCACTCCTCCATAGACTGAAGTCCAAATAAAAGTCACCTTTGGCTCAAAGGCCACCTATATATGCCCATCATGAATAAATTGTCACAAAGTATCTATGAACTGTTCTTGCCATCCTCATAATATAACTTCATGAATCATATCTCCAGAAATGCTTAATATAATCCAAAAGAGCAAGAGGGGTGAGGCCCTGAGCCATCACTACCGAGTGACATCAGCAGGCACCAGTGGTGTAACCTTAACTTAGGAGGTGCAGGAAATGCACGTGCCAGCCAAAGCTAAAGTGCCCAGCAGGTGCGAGCTATGTTGTTTATATAAGGGCAAGAAGGAAGGGCGTGGAAGAAATAATGACTTCATGCACTTGAGGATTTCCCCCTTAGATTTCCAGTAATCTCCTTATAAATAAGTAATCATGGAAAAGAAGAAAACTAGAGAGTCAGAATCATAATAAATAAAACCCTAACACTACGTCCACATCTTTGGCCGATAAATATCACCACCTCACACCCCCATTTATGTGTACTTAAAGTGAAGATAATAGTGAATATTCTTAAGTACAAGATATTTAACAGATTTTTTAAAAAGGGAATCACTATTGTCGTCAACAGCAAACCGGACTGACTCTATCTAGTCCACCCTTTGATGTTGCGTCTGAAGGCAATCAATAGTTACCAAAAAGTAATTACTATACATCAACCAGGTAATGAGATGAGCAGGGAGAAATATAGGAGGAGCACACAGTTCCAGGACCTCTCCCCTCTTCAGAGTGTGCCTCGACAAACAGCGCACCCCAAATTAAGAATCAGTGTTTCAGCCCAGATTAATGGCGCTACTACATCACAGTACCACAACTGGGACGCCACGAAAGCATTGCACTACCAGTAGGTTACTACTCTTTTTAAGTTACTGCTTTCAAATTCTAAAATATATAGTCATTCTCCTGCCATGGAAGTCGCTAAGAAGCAGATTAGGGACCCGTTAGCGGTCACTTTGCTGTCTTTATGGACTCCGCAGTGTTTGGTTTCAGTACCTTAGCTCTCTGGTGGTTTCCTAGTAGGCACAGAACAGCCCCTTCCCTCGCCCTACCGCTCGATGATGCCCTGGACAACATCCCTTCCTTCTCTACTGCAGCCAAAGTAATCATTACAACAATGGGGTTATCGGTGCCGCTAAGAAAGGAGTGTCCCAGGGATAGCAATATGAGCTGTCTGCCTCTGGTATAGAACATATTGATAGGTGAGTGCTCTTCATCCTGAAAGCTTACGCCAGGTTGCATGAATAGAAATTAACATTAAACTCCTGTGGACAAGTAATATGTAGATTTTCACTGAAATAGACTGAAGCTTATTAAAACGTATTCAGTGCAATGGTAGATAAATATATACAGTCTAGAGAAAAAATAACTGTGATCTTTTTTTTTACACCATTACTGGAAGCACCCAGACATGAACTGGAGTTCCCTCTGAACAAAACCATGATCAAATCTTCAACGTATGACCTCTAATCTAGGTGCCAAGTGCTCTGCGACACTTACTTACACACCTGAGAACCGCATTGTGGAAGCTGTAATCTTGGACCTGAACCATGAAACAAACAAAAGGGACATTGTGACCAACCGAGCTGATGGAGGAAAAGCACAAGATTCAACATCAACCTGAAGTTAGGATCCCAAAGAGATGTTGAATTATAACAACAACAACAACAAAAATCAACGACAAATCAAATATGAACCCAATTAGAACAGCCGACATCCAGATCCACAGAAGAAGGACAGGGAATAAATGACATTCTCTAGCTGTGTCATATTGTTTCAGTTCTCGAGTCTCAATCAGGACCAGTTCACCTTCACGGACACCGTTTTTAACGGCACAGCAGCTCGGTCTTGGTCCCCGACTCCCATGCTGCACTGGCCAGACGCGAACAAGAAGGGAACGCTGGGATGCTGACGGAGGAAACGTGCTCATGGCAAACTCAGACACTGACGTGTTTATATTCAGAACCAGATGAGCTTCAACATGAGTCTGCATCTTGCCTCTGTACTGCTTGCTATTTTTTAATGATAGGAGAAAGCATATCAGTTTATTTTAAATATGAAATATATTGCTATATTACAAAATATATTGTAACTTTCAATGAACATTTTGTATCAAACTGGTCTTTGGCAGACCAAGTGTCCGCCTGCTCCCCCAACGACTGTTTCTGAGTACACATCACTGCTAGCGGCTGCCTGGCCCCAGCACGAGGGTCCTCAGCCTGCAGAACTGCCATATTCTAATTCTCCAAGACCTGACTATTAGAGACAAAAGAACATTATTCCGATCTTAGAATGATAATTCTACCCTAAATTCTGTCAAGCCATTCCAGAAGAGACTTTTAAAAGCCATCACTCCTTTAGTAGCTGTGCAAAGCCAGGTTAATCAAAGTGCAGGCTCTTTCTATGTAAATTCAAGGGCCTCATTACGGGAATTCAATGTCTCCAACTCAGCCAACCAGTTTTTCCTTTGGCAGTGTCAGATTTGGGCATAAGGAAGAGTCTTGTTCTCCGGGGACACAAAAGACTCAAAATTCCAGGCATTATGATTTTCTCTATGTCAGAGTAGAAGCTGGATTGGCATTCCGTTGCACTGGGCCCTGCAGGAGCCCGTGTGCGCATGTGCTTTTTTGAACGGCAGCCCCGAGAAGGGAGCGAGGTTCCCGCTGTTCATCCACAGGGTGGAGCACAGCTCCTAAGGGACTGAAGGAGGGGGTGGGATGCGCACAGCAAGATCCAGCAAAGAGCCAGGCTTCCTTTTCTACTAGTTTACTCTAGCTGGGAGGAAAGAAAGAGCTCAATCTAGATGTTTTCCTTTATTGGCAAAATTGGGGGAAATTCGCTACTTAAGCAACTATGAAGTTCATTGCCCTCCTTCTCTGGTCAGTCGAGACACACAGAGAATGTCTCACTTCCTTCCTTTGAATAACAGAGGGGCTAGAGAAAACCAGATGTGTTGGTTATGGAGCAAAGACTTCCTAGAAGCTATGGGCCTCCTCCTGAGGAGGGCCCTCACTCGTTGTCATCACTTTGGGGTAACCTTATACAGGTGCAAACCCGCGTAGCAGCAGAGTGGAGTTGACTGAGTGTGCTTATCTCTTCCTTTCGCAAACCCTGAAAACTCCCACAGATCTACTGACAGTGCAAAGCAACAGGTTTTCTCCTGGGAACAAGGCTGGAACCCTCTTAAACTTCCATTTATTTGAGCTGAAATGTAGACAAGGCTTGGGCCTCGATGGTATTAGTTATTCATGTCATCCGAAGGACAAATATCTAAGTGCCCAGCTTCACCCCCGCACGTGCGGCTGAGACCTGCCTTGCACGCACGTTGCTCACACTTGCTCTGATTGAACTATGTTCTCTCGGGATCTGTACTGCTCCTCAGTTACATGTAGGCTGAGCTCCACCAAAGCCATGAGAACTCCAGGGCACCTGCTTTTAGCAGGTTTCTCGCTCACTGGGTAAGGGAAATTAGTTTATTCTCAGTTTTATAATTGACTGATGAATGTACTGGTGGAAATTTATTTGTCTCTTTATATTTTTCTGCTGCTAAATAGAACTGAACAGTCTGTTTTGCTTTTCCTTCAAGTGCTCTCGGACGCAGACGCTTACAGTTCTAGAAAGGGAGTGGCTTCTGATTTTCCCCCTCAAAGTTATTATTCAGTCTAGATCAAGGAAACCAATAGGCATGCCTGACTTGAGGAAAGCAGACCTCTTGACAACGATTCAGGTGCACGGCTGCACGCTGACCATCGCTACTCAAGGTGTGGTCCACGGGCCAGCAGCATCAGCACCACCTGGCTCTGCTTGTTAGAAAGGCAGAACCTCAGGCCACACACCAGACCCACGCCATCGAATGTGGCACTTTCTCAGGGTCTCCAGGTGGTCTGTGTACACCCTAAATACTGAGAAGCACTGGCCTTAGCACCCAGCAGTGGTGATCAACCTCATTAATAATCACAAAATTAAACCATTTCTTCCTTTTGCAGAATTATTTGATGAAGTAAATTGTCCTGTGTGATCTTAAGGATAGAAACAAATGCACCTTAAAATTCTACTTGAGGTCATACAGCTCGGGTGGTGTGCAAAAAGAGCGTCTTTCTCCAGTCTGATTTTACAAAGCTTGCTTCATAGCCTTGAGCCACCTCAAAGCCGCTGGTTAGGGCTTTCATTGCGGCCAGTGCTGGCAGGGCCGTCAGTGTCAGGTGGCCCCTCAGGGCAGGTGCCCGGGGAGGCCTGCTCAGCCCAGTGCGGAAACAGGGCCCCTTCCTTGGGAGACCTGCCTCCCAGCAGCGGGAACGTTCCTCCCTAGAGGAAACTAGCAAGGGGAGTTAGTCTAACCACCCAGAAACATTCCTAATCTCTTCTTAAACCAATTTTCTCATTCACTGCGCCAACCAGAGACACTCCACGGTGAGCAAGGAAAGATGGGAACTGTGATATTGGCACCAAAATTGATATGTACCCAGAAACAGTTATGTTCTAAATTAATGGCTTTAACCTGTTCATTGTAAAAAGTGCCTTGGACTTCAATCTAAAGAGGTCAGTATAAATATGTGTGTGTGTGTGACGTATGTAGGCAAATATTTACATATGTATACATACATAGGTGCACACACATATACCCGCACATTCATATATAATATATACATACATATATAAATGCTTCATAATATATTATATTGCTATTTGCCGCTCCATTTCTTTTGTCTGGTCCTATGTTTATTTGTTTAGTGAGATCTTTACATAGAGAGGTTCTATTCAGGACATCAATGTATTTTTTTGTTTGTTTTTTACTTTTTATTAAAAAGGTAAAGGATAATTTAAAAAAAGTCAAGTGCCTGAAGGTTTTTTTTAAAGATTTTATTTGTTTATTTTTAGAGAGGAGGGAAGGGAGGGAGAAAAAGAGGGAGAGAAACATCGATCGGTTGCCTCTCACACATACCCCAGCCAGGGACTGGGCCCCGCAACCCAGGCATATGACCTGACCGAGAATCGAACCGGCGACCTTTCAGTTTGCAGGATGACGCTGAACCAGCTGAGCCACACGGGTCAGGGCATGCCTGAAGATTTTGAAGGAGCTGTGGTAAACTTTCTCGGGTCACAAAACAGGAAATTTATTCCTTTGGGAAACATTTTTCTGTTTCAGCAACTTTGTTTTCCCTTGGCAGGAGTGCATAAACAAGAGTGGTTAAAGTGATTTGGTAATTTCATTATAATCCATTTTGGTGGTCCCCATAATGCAACAGGAGAAATTTTGTTCACTCCAGTGACCACGTCTTTTCAGGCATCAGCGTCAGAAGGGCTTTGCCTTTACATGCTGCGCATGGTTTTGTCAGCACGAGGGAGACTACAGTCACTGGAGCAGGGATTGGACCAGCTCTCAAGATAGCTTCTTTCCAGCAGCGCACACAGAAGGTCAAGCAGAAGTTCTTTTCCACAGGGGCGCCCCAGTGGACTTCCTAGGGTTCCTGCACCCTGCCTTTCTACGATCATACAATGTCCTGTATCAGTCAGGCTCTCTGTTAGCCAAAGGTCTTCCTTTCTATGGTGTGACAGCTTGCAAGGGACCATCCTCTCTGGTTAGAAGCCACCCAGAACTCCAGGGGAGTCACCAGGTTTTCATTGCTCGGCTCGTGAGATCAAGGAGGCATTTTTTCCTTTAGGCCACCTAAATCTTTTCTCTAGCTCCCTGCCCAAGTGGCAACCATGCCCGTTCCCGCTGTCAATAGAAGAGACAATGCACAATGTCAGAGGGGACCAGAAAGACAACAGATCTCTCCAGCCATCTCCACAGCTGCAGCCACGCTCCTGGCCAGGGGAAGGGAAATCAAGCCCCCCCCCCCCAAATAAAGCCCCATACCCTCACTTTTCCCCAAGAATTTTTCTGTAGCTCTAGGCCAAAATAATAATAGTGATAATAATAATAACAACAATACAATTTAGGTGCCTTCAGAAACAATATCTAATATTTGGGATTTTTTCTAAGTTAGTAAACCCAAAAATATTTTCAAAAATACATCTAGCTACATTTCTGCTGCTATTCATTCCTTAAAGCCCTCTTCCAAAAATTCCTTGTGAATGAATAAGTTTACCCACTCAGTGATTACTAAATAATAATACTTAGTTAGTACTTATAAACAAAACCTTTCATCCAAGGACCTCAACTACCAAAAAGTTAGTTGTCACCCTGTAAGGCGGATGACAATATTATTCCAGTTATTCAAATGGGAGAACTGAGCTGCAGGAAACTGAGCAGAAAATTCAACTTATTTCTCAGCACATTTTGGGAGTGAACAGGAACTTGGTGGCTCTAATTCTGTTGCTGGCCACCTTTGGGTGAATAAGAATGAGACTGTGTGTGGACCACGGGTGGTCGAGACCCAGGCTTGGGGTGTTTGGAATGTGGGTGGGAAGCCGCATCTTCTCTGTGCAAAGGGCGGGAGGGTGCCCTCGAGGGCAGGCTGAGTGCCTTGCACTGCCATGGACAGAAAGGGCATTTAAAACGTGTTCTAGCAAATGCTGATGCGACATGATGGCATCAAATAAAAACAAGAAGGGAACTGACTCAAACCAAAAACTTTACTTTGATCGTCTTCCTTCCCTATGTCTTCAGTTGTGAAAACAGGAATTTTTAAGGAGGAAATCTTCCCTGGGACTGGAAACAGGGCCCCTGGGATCAGTCACCTCTTTAGCAAGGCCAGATCGCCCTGGTGTTGATGGCAGTTGACTCAGGAGACTGGCCCTGTCAACACGCAGATACACGAACGGCTTTGATACCTAACTCTGTTTTAACAACCTAGAGAGAAAGTGAGAACCGCTACTAAGGTGAGCAGCTGGTCATCAACGCGCCGACCTGTGATGAGGCAGGTTTGCACTTATGTTCAAATAAAGGATCAGGCAGTTAAACACCACAGTCATTCCATGTACCTGAGCAGAGGTGCTCAGTCTTTGCCTCACACTCGAATCATCTCAGAAGCTTTTGCAAACACCCCAGTCCGTGCCCTCAGCCCTGGGAGTTCAGGAGGCGGAGTCTGCCTGGCTCCTGGGCATTGTCCTCAAGGCCTCCAGATAGTTCTAGGGGCACCCAAAGCTTGCTGAGTGGAGATTCACCCCTCCAGCTCCCAGCCTGGCAAGTGCTCCCCCAAATGTCTACCCTCCCCTGAGTTGGCAAGGAGTGGTGGGGAAGGGGAGATCAGGGTGATGGGGCCGAGATTTGTATAAAGATGGCGATTTGCTTGCAGCTCCAGTTCTGGACACGTGAGCCTGTGCTAATTTGCATTCAGGCTCCACAGGTATTGGCAAACAATGGTGCCAGATGATTATTCATTCAGGACTTCTCTGCCTGGCTGCGGCAGCCTTCTGCTTTCTCCCGGCATGCGGTCTGTCTGGGCTTAATGTCTTTCTTTGGCCTCTGCTCTGGGCGAGGATTGGGGAGGACTATCCCAACATTTTTCATCAGGCAAAAAACGTTGAGATTAAAAATGTCTTTGCTAGCAGGTGTCTGACTAAACCTAACACTAAAATAGTTAGGTAACCTGCCAGGCTACATGCATTGGTCTTTTCCTAACTATATTTAACCATTAAATAAAATGTTGCCTTCAGTCTTAAAGAAAACTTGACCCATTTTTACATTATCCCTGGCTGTGAAAGATGGAAAAACAGGACGTTAGGACTCAGGGGCGGGTTCTCTGAACTGCACAGTTCTGCTAAATTCAGGGCCTCCTGATTAAGTCCACTGCCTGCAGTTCAGACAGAAATACAGCCGCTCAAGAAACCCGGAAACCCCTCCAGCATCTGGGGAAAAGCCCTTTTGTATGCCATGACCCCAACCTCGCACAGAGGAAATGGAGGGCCAAGAAAAGTGACTGGCCCAACACCGAGCGGAGAATAGGGCAGAAACTGGATGGAGCGTTGTCACACCGTGTTGAGAGAGCTTCTGGGCCGTGTGGGGAGTGGATGCCTGCCTAGGGCCTTGCCCTGTTCTTCCTAGATTCAACTTTGAAAATGGTAGATGAGAATAAAAGGTCCCTGCCTCCCCCGACACACACACGTTCACGTACACACACACACACACACACACACCACGTTATCAGTCTCTCACCGAAAACAAAGGTATGCATATTGTGACTGGCTAAACTAATTCATGTATTTTATATTCCAGAGGCATTGATCATTTTCAAATTTATCTGCCTTTAGTTTAAAGAATCTGGAGCTAATATTTGCAAATCTAGCAAACCACTCCCCCCCACTGGTTAGGAATCATTAAATTAGATTATTAAAATAATATAATTTTATATCCAGCATTAAAGAGGATTATGCTAATGCTGGTCAAGGTTACTAATCTTTATTTCAGTCACTACTGCAAATACTACATGAAGATTAGACAAAATTAGCTTAATCTGTTTTTTGTAGCATGAATCTTCACTTTATTCTTTCTGGGGACAAGTCACACTTAATCTCTTAAGATGCAATCCCGTCCCCTGGAAAACCAAAGGTGGAAAACACAAAAGTAGTGTGTTCCTGCTGCCTACGGGCAGTCTCCTCTTCGCTTAGGTAAAGCTTCTTTCCAAATCTGTTCTGCCTCCTACTCCCAACAGTGGGGTATCACTTAAAGCAATCAAGTATTTCTCGAGAAAGAATACATGCAGCAAAGGGGCACCCACACCCCAGTCACTCATCAGGGGAGATGTCAGGTCTCCTGCGAGCTCCTGCATGCCGTGTGATTCAGTTGCCCTTTCTTTGAACACCCTCTTCCCCTCCCACCTCTTGAAAGGAGAGGGTAGATACATAGCTCAGTCAGAACTTCAGAATTTAGGAATTCTGATTAATACTTGGGATTTCCTAGAGATTTTTTTCTAAGAATGACAATGCAAATTTGGGGACCTAGGACCCTGTTTGGTTTGGGTTTAAATAGGAAAATGATCATCCAGCTTTGTCTGAACGTCAAGAGGAACCGACACCCTCAGGTCTTACTTCGGGAATACGGTGAGAGAAAGCTAGAGAGGACGTTTACTCGTTACCGCCACAGCATCCTTCCCTCCAACTCCCAGCCAGCATCTGGTGGGTTCCCGCTCCCCCCATCTCCACCATGCATTTGGGTGGGATCAATCCTTCTTGCAGAGCCATGGTGGGCCGTGATGGGCTTAAGCCAATCAGAGAACATCATTAACCCTCGCCACACAGTGGACACATGGCCCAGCTCAGGCCAACACAGGCAAATGACCCCCAGAGCCCAGAGCATGGGCAGCAGCTACCAGAAAAGATGGTCTTCGCAAGGAAGGTGTGGTATGAGGATTTTGTCAGGAACTGATGTGACTGTGAGGTTTCACGAGGGCAGAGGGTGGAGCTGACAGTGGCCCACCACACAAACCATGAGGATGAAGCCAAGACCACAGAAAATGGAGGGGAAAAGGAGAAAGAAATGAGGACCTTGGTGACACCCTTGGAGCCACTGAATTTTCTAACTACCTAAGCCAGTAACTTTGCTTTATAGTGAAGCCATTTGGTGGCGGGTTTTCTGCCACATGCAGCACAGACTTCTGATGGAGAAGAACCAAACTTCTGTACCCATGTCTGATTTCCTAGACGAGTAGCCAGAAAGAAGATGAAAGGGACATGCTTCTTCAGTAGTTCTGATATTAAAAGTTTAAAATGCAAAACCCAAATAGAATAACAAGAAAATAGGGAATGTGCAGGTGAGCTTCCGGAGTGCATCTGGATCCTCGAGGCAGGAAGGTGATGGAGGCAGGAGGAGCCGCAGAGCAAGATTCTATCAGATGAACCAAATGGTTCTTACAAGAAGAGAATAAAAAGGTGCCCAGGCCAGTGTGGCTCAGTTGGTTGGGTGTCGTCCTGCAAATGGAAAGGTCACTGGTTGGATTCCCAGCTGAGACACGTGCCTGGGTTGTGGCACAGGCCCCAGGTGGAGGCATGTACCAGCACATACGGAAGGCAACTGGTCAATGTTTTTCTCTCACACTGATGTTTCTCTCCCTGTCTTTCTCCCTCTCTCCAAAATCAAAAATAAAAATGAGACCTGGCTGGTGTGGCTCAGTGGATTAAGTGCCAGCCTGCAAACCAAAAGTTGCCAGTTCGATTCCCAATCAGAGCACATGCCTGGGTTGTGGGCCAGGTCCCTGGCTGGAGGTGTTCAAGAGGCAGCTGATGTGTCTCACACACTGATATTTCTCTCCCTTTCTTTCTCCCTCCTTTCCCCTCTCTCTAAAAGTAAATAAATAGAAAAAACTTTAAGAAAATAAAAATTAAAAAATTTTAAAAAGAGATTAAAGAGGCAATCATCTACAAGTCAGGTGGAGTGATGGGCGGAGTAAGGGCGATCCATCCAGCTACTGTTCAGGAGGCAGGTGAGCATCGGTGACTTTAGGGTTTTATAATTATAATTACAAAGTAATCAATAACATAATTGAAAGAGTTCGTAACTTCCAAACCAGTAGAAGTTGAAACGCTGAAGAAAAAAATCCATTCAAAAGCAGAAAAAAAACACAGAAAAGGTGGATGAAGTGAAAGGACAAAACAAAATGGAAGAATCATAGCCAAATATTTTCGTAATTGCAATGAAAACAAGGCACTAAATGCTCCAAGCAAAGGACAGGACTGTCAGACCAGATGCTTTAAATTAGCCAAATAAATGCTAATTATGAGACATCTACACCATAAAAATGAAGAAAAATGGAAATAAAAAAGTGAGTGTAGCTATGTAAATATCAGGGGGAAACAGACTTTAAGGTGAAAAACACTGAGTTTACCAAGAAAATATAACAACCCTAACTTACATAATACATTTAATCATTTAGCCTCAAAATCCATGAAACAAACATTTATAAAACTGCAACAAAGCACAGACAAACCCACAATCACAGTAGGACATTTTAACACATCTTTCTGATTACGATCAAACAGACAAAAAGTACAAAAGAACAGAAAATTTGAATGACATAATTAATAATCAGAAAGTCTATAGTATACACTTTTTCTAAGTACACAGAACATTAATGAAAAGTGACCACTTAGTGGGCCATAAAGCAGTTCAATGAAGTATAGAGGACTGGTACCACCCAAACGACATTCTCTGACTACAATGCAATATGTCCTAAATATCAGTCAAACAAAAAATTATAACAAAAACTCCTTTGGAAATTAAGCAACATAAATAACTCATGAATAAATAATACTGGGAAATTTTAATATATAAAACAGAACTTGAATAAAAACACACTTCAGAACGAGTTGAATGTAATTTTAAGGAAAGCAGAATGGACAACTAGAGATAAGAACAGAAATTAATTAAATAGAAAACAAACACACACTAGATAAGATTTTATGAAAAGCCAGAAGTTGAGACTGAAAATACTAATAAAATTGATAAGCTTCTAGCAGGATTAAATAAAAGGAGACAGAGGAAGGGAAAGAGGGAAAAGGAGAGACAGAGAAAACACAAAATAGTATTAGGAATGATGCTACGATCACTAAACAAAAAATAGAATATGAGGAAATAAAAGAAAAGACAGATTTCTAGAAAAACATTACTTACCAAAAACGACTCAAAAATAAATAAATAAATACCCCAATCCTAAAAATCATTTAAAAAATAAGTAAACAAACAAAGAAACAAACAAATATTTTTCCACAAGAAACACCTGGCTCAGAAGATTTTACCAGCAAATTGTACCAAATATTCAAGGAGCAAAGTAATTCCAGTCTACACATTTTTTCCAAAACATAAGATAGAAGGGAGCCACCCCCCAACTCATTTCACAGGGTAGCACAGTGCCGATACCAGAACCCAGCGAGAGCAGGGCAAGGAAGGGAAACTGCAGACCGTTTTCCTTATTCCTGTAGCTGCAAACACCCCGAATACAGTTACCGAACCACACCCAGAAATAGATGGGGAATACATGGTGATTAAATGTGGTTGAACCCCAAGACACACTTGTCTAATAACAGAAAAATAACGAAATTCATCATGCTAACAGATCAAGGGGGAAACATCATTTAATAATAATAGAGTCTTTAAAAGATTAATTAATTCATATTGGTGAATCTAAAAAAATAGTGAGCAAACCAGGCTCGGAATCACCCAGCGGCGCTGCAGCGTGTGACGCACTCCTCTTGCTCCAGTGTGTGCGGAGCCTGCGGCGTGCTTCTGGCCAATAGAACGTGGCGAAGGTGATGGGATGTCAGTCTCATCACTCGGTTCTGTTAGAGAAGGCCCTACTTTAGTGGATCAGAGCGAGTGTCCTGCGCTCACTCTGAAGAAGCAAACAGACGCATTGTGAACTGCCCATGGAGGAGGTCCTGTGGCCGGGAGTTGTGGGTGGCCTCTAGGAGCTGAAGGCAGCCAGTAGCCAGTAAGAAGTCAGGGCCCTCACTCACAGCTGCAAGGAAATGAATTCTGTCAACAATCTGAACGAGAGTGGGAAAAAGATCCTTCCCTAGTCGAGCCTCTGCAGGAGACCTCGGCCTGGCCAGCACGATGATCCCAGCCTTGTGAGGCTGAGCAAACGACCCCACCACGCTGTGCCCACGCTCCTGACCCATGGAAATCGAGATAATAGATGTGCGCCGACTTGAGCCATTAGTATGTGGTAATTTGTTGGGCAGTAATAGAAAATTAATGCAAAATGGAACTTCCTTAACCCAGTAAATGGTATCTACAAAATGATACCTTCCTAAAGCTTACATCATACTTACCGGTGAAATCAAAATGCCTGCTATTACCACCTCTGCAGTGGAGGTCCCTGCAGTGCAATATGGGTAGAAAAACAGGAAAAGCATCAGAAAGGAAGAAAATTGTGTTATTATTTGCAATTGATATGATGTCTGCTTGTTTACCCAAAAGCATCTAAAGATAAATCATTAGAATTAATGAGACTATAGTTGCTGAATACAAATTCAATAGATAAAAATTAATTACATTTCTATACTCTATTGATAAGAAGCTAGAAAATCAAATTTTAAAAGTGAAAAATGAAACCATTTATAATAGCACACAAACTATTAAAATCTAGCAACAAATGAAGATGTATTAAAGCTTTACAGAGAAAATTATAAAATATTATTAAAGGAAAATAAAACATAAATAAATGGGAAAATATTCACGTTCAGGATTTTAAATTGTTTATTCTCCTTCAAATTAATCTTTAAATGTAATTAATGCCGATCAAAGCCCAAACAGGCGTTTTGTGGAACATGACGCGCTGACTATAAAGCACAGGAAAACCAAAGAGGCCTTGACATCTCTGAAGCAGAAAAAGGGAGAAGGACCTACCCTTCCATAAATCAAATTGTTTTTCAGAAAGCTCTAGTAATTAAGACAGTGAGCACTTGTGCGGGGAGAGGTAGACAACTGGACAATGCAGCACAGCCGAGAGCCGACAGACTTATATGTTTATGGAAACTTGATTAATTATAGAGCTGGCCTTGCAAATCAGTTGGAAAAAATGGACTATTTAATGATTATCTAAATTCATATACAAAATTATTCTGATTGGATTCAAAACATAAATGTAAAGAAAAATTGTCACCCTGGCTGGTGTGGCTCAGTGGATTGAGTGCAGGCCTGTGAACCAAGGGGTCACAGGTTCGATTCCCAGTGAGGGCACATGCCTGGGTTGCGCAAGAGGCAACCACACATTGTTTCTCTCCCTCTCGTTCTCCCTCCCTTCCCCTCTCTAAAAGTAAATAAAGGCTTTTTTAAAACAGAAAGAAAAATTGTGACACTATCAGAAGACAATAGAAAACATGTCTTAAACAAGACTGCAAATGCTCCAACCCTGGGAGAATGATTGACAAATTTGAGTATATTAAGATTAAGACCTCTTATTATGTATTTTTAAAAAGTGGAGAGTAAGTTACAACTCCTATATTTACAAAGTCAAGCACGCCATTTAATGTTTGGGGGTGAGGGGTGAGATGGCAGGAAGCAGGCAAAAGACAGAAACAGGAATTTCACAGCAAAGGAAACCCGAATGTCCATAAGCATGAAAAGGTGTTCAGCTTCATTAGTGATCAAGGAAATGCAAACAAATCACATGTTACCGCTTCACACCCACTGGAGTGACCGAAAAACTTCAAAAATCAGGTAACACCAAGTGTTGTGAGTATGTGGAGCTACCTGAACTGTCAGCCACTGCCAGTGGGTGTGCGATTTGGTACGGCCACTTTGGAAAGCAATTTGGCATTATTTAGAAAAGTTGTGCAGGTACATATCCAATAACCCGGTATTATTTGTGAAACAAAGAAACAAGCAAAATACCACTACGATCGACCCAAATTAAGAATAGAATGAGTGGATACGTTATGGATAGTCATGCAATAGAATATTATGCAGCAATGAAAATGAACCCCGTGAAGTACAGCCCGGCGCATCAGCAGGAGTGACTCTCCGTCACCTAACACTGATGGAAGAAGCAAGCCGAGGAAGAACACACGTGGTATATGCTGCAGTGTGATGTTCAGAACCAGGCAGAACTAAGTAATATCCTGCTTAAAGACACAGACATTACTGTGTCATGGGGAAGAAAGGGGGATGGGATTGCAGAAGTGTATCAGGATTTCTAAGCTCCTGCACATTTTCTAGATTTCCATCTGGATAGATAAGACACAGACATTTATTTTATTCTTCTTCTTTAACCTGTAGAAGGATGTATTTAAACACTCTTTTGTATACCTGCTTATACTTCATAGTTTTTAAAACGTTGTTAATAAAGCAGCGCCCAAAATGTGCAAGGTTCTTCCTCTGCTCCAGTCCAGCTGGTTGGCATAAAAAGTAACAGTAGCATCCAAGGCAAGTAGGGGGAATGACCCAACATCCTGGAAAGCAGGGCAAAGCTATAGCTACACCTCCAGAAGCTTACCATGCTGTTGTAGACTTTGGAAAACAAAAGAGATGCCCACGAATGGCATCCATACATCTCCAGTTAGGAGCAGAGCCCTTCACCTTGAGCACATGGCAGAGCCTCCCGACAACTGAGAAGGGAACAGGGAGAGGGCAATCCTTGCAGGTTTCCACAGAGGACAAAGAGCCCCGCCAAGGATGTCATTTAATCAAGAACAACTTAAGTACCCAATGCCTGGATTTAATCGGCTAGACCAGGGTTCTCACGCTGACTTAGGTGCTTCCCAGCTGGTTACCTTCTCCGAGAAAGAAGAACTCTGAGCCTCAGTTTCCTCACCTATAAGATGGACATACTAACAGTACTGCTGCTGGAGACTTGTTGTGAAGACAAAATGCAGTCACACGTGAGGTCACCTCCCACAGAGCGAGGGGTGGGGGCTCTGTTGCTGGTTCAGTGGCTTATTTCCACGCTTTGTGTTTACAGAGGGGGCTGACTCGCTCATGGCTTCTTTTCATCTAAGGATGGCGCTTTCTAGTCTCTGCCATTCCTAGTTTCAACACACTCTCTCCACATAAAATAAAGAGGCTGGAATCCCAACCGGCGTCCCCGCGGGCTGCAAATCAAGAATGCAGCTCACACGGCTCCTCTCACACCCTGGTCTAAAGCACATCATGCAGTGTGATTACAAAGAGGCTTTACTGCCTCAAAAGCACAATCGTGACAATCCTCCCAATCATCAAGAAATGAGAATTGACAAATATCTCCTCCCAATCTAGTTTTACAAAAGTGTGCATTTCTTATGAGCATTCAAAGGGAAGCACAGAACATTCAGGAAAACCAGGGAGCCTGGGGAGGCAGCAGCCCCCTGTTCCTGCAGAGAGCGCAAGGGAACCGTTCCTGCTGCATCTCATTCCCTGTCACCCCGCAGAGCCACCACACACTCGCGTTCCCAGCGGGCAGCAGGCGCTGAGCTCCTCCCTGCGGCTCCCACTCCTGGGTCATCCCTTCAGTTAAGGCCCCTTTGCTGCCTTCTGCAGGGTAAGGCCTGGCACGGAGACTGATTGCCCCCTAGTTGTGTCTCCACATCCTGTGCTGTGAAAATACTCCTTCCTCCCTTTTCTTCCAAAATGAGGTAAGTCAGTGAAATAATAGCCACTTCCCAGTGCATCCAATTTCCAACAATCTACTCCCTTCTCTCGCCAAAAGTGCTATGATGCTTCTGGCTAAATGAATTATAAATATCGATCTTCCTTTTCCTGCTTATGTTCATTTCCTTCAATATGTCGAAATTCTTGGAATCAAAAAGAGGAGCTTTGAAATAAAGATCATCTAGAGATCAAGTGGCCAGCCCTGCATGAGAATTCAGGCCATCTCCCTGTGTGTAGGATAAAGTCCGTATTCCTCAGCCTGATTGCTAATCCTGTCTCACAGTGGCCCCAACCCACCTTCCTGACCCCCCCCACCCCCGGTTAACTGCAATCCTTCTTTCCTCATCCCTCCCTCCCTCCCTCCCTCCCTCTTCGGTTACCCTGGCTCACACGTACACACATAACGGGCTTTATAAACTTGTATTCCCTGCGGGTTTGCATGTGCTCTTCCTCCTGCCTAGAGAGCCCTCACCTCCATTTTGCCAAGAAAACTCTACCACATTCTTCAAGACCCACTTCTCTAAAGCCCCCTCCACATCCCCCACTCTGATGATAACAGCTACCATTTATCTAAGCACCATTGGTTCCCGACCTGCACACCAGGATCACCTGAGAACTCTCTAAAAGGGCATATTCCTGACCTCATCCCAGACCTGCTGCGTGGGCATCTCTCAGGGTGGGAACAGTGCACGTGTCTGTTCCCGGCGTCCCCCAGCGATTCTGATGCACGGCTACGGCTGTGGCTGAGAAGATGTGCTTCTCAGCAACACCAGTCAAGGGCCCTGAAAACCAAAGACTCTGGGTTTGGAGCCCAGCTCTGCTGCTAACTGGCTGCCTGACCTTGGGCAAGTCACTCAACAAAACAGACCCGACAACGATAACAGTACCTACCTCGTAAGACTGTTGTGAGTTTTTAAGAAAATGCCTGGCACAGAGAAAGTGTTCAATAAATGTGGGCTATTACCGTGTCTCTCTGGCACTCATTTCAGGTCATCCTCACAATAACCTGAAAGGTAATTGTTATTAATCACAGTTTACAATGAGGGGTCTGAGGCTCAGAGAGAGAAAGCACACGTCCGGTCCAGTTAAGCACGTTATGCTTTACGTTTGTGGCAGGTGCCATGTTGACATGGCCTTGCCTTTGGGCGGGCCACTTGACAATGGATGTCAAGTTCCTTTGAAGTCGGACCCATGTCTTGGGCATCTTTGTGTCCCCAACACCTAGCACAATAAATGCCATGTAATAGGCCCTCAATAAGCAGTGGCTGAAGTACGAGGTAGTAAAGAAGGAAAGCAGGAAGGGAGAGAATCGGTCAAGCAACAGTGGTCTGAGCCCTTGCACAGCCTCCGAGGCTGGGCTTGCGCGCACCGCCCTTCAGGGAAGGCCTTCAGAAACGCCACCCCCTCGCGCCCGCTGGAACCCTGAGACGAGGACGTCATTGCCCTGTTGGAAAGATAAGAAAGTGGAAGCAGGGAATAGCTCTGGTTCCTGAATCACTTCATTTCTTATCTTTACTTTATAGCCTCTATTCCATGTGTATTTTTTATTTTTATGTTTTTGTTAAGGCATAATTGACATAAAATACTGTATTTGTTCCAGGCGTACAACGTAATGATTTGATATTTGCATGCACTGTGAAATGGCCACCACAGTAAGTCTAGTTAAGCTTCATCCCCACACGGTTACAATATTTTTTCTTATGATAAGAACTTGCAAGATCTCCTCTCCTACCAACTTCCAAATATGCGACACATTAACTGCAGCACACTAAATTTAATACATTAAACAATAACATTCAATACATGAAAATAATATTTAATATGTTACATATTATTAACTACAGTCACCATTCTGAACATTATATCCCCAAGGCTTATTTACTTTATAAGTGGAACTTTGTAACTTCTGATCCCTTCACTCATTTTGCACCCCACCCCCCACCTCTGGCAACCACCAATCTGTCTTCCGTGTCTATGAGTTTGGGTTTTGTTTGTGTGTTTTACATTCCACATGTAAGTGAGGTCATTCAGTATTTGTCCCTCCCTCTGACTTTACTCAGTCCCAAGCCCTTGACATTCTTCTGTACCGTCACAAGTGGCGGGCCTCCTTCTTTACTGTTGAATGATATTCCGTTCTCCATATGCACCATGTTTTTATTATCCACTCACCCCCCAATGGACACTTGGGTTGTTTCCATGTTTTGGCTATTATAAATAATGCTGCAATCGACTTTGGGGTACATAAATTTTTTTGAGGTAGTGTTTTTGTTTTCTTTGGATTAAATGCCCACAAGTAGAGTTGCTGTATCCTCTAGTAGTTTTATTTTTAACTTTTTGAGAAACCTCCATACTGTTCTCTATAGTGGTTGCACCAGTTTACAATCCCACCGACAGAAATGAGGGTTGCCTTCTTCCCACATCCTCACCAACACTTGTGCTCTCTTGTGTTTTTGCCAATAGCCACCCTAACAGGTGTGAAATGATATCTCATTGTGGTTTTCTGTGTATTTTAACAGGTCATATATAAATCAATTAACAAAGTTTTGTTATTGGTGTTATTTTTACCCAAATTTACCTCCTTGAGGTAAGGGGCGGAAATCTGACATTCCTGTTTGCCAATGTTCTCAAATTAATAGAAATGCAAGTATTAAAAAAGAAATGCGAATATCAGCACTGCATCGGCCATGGGGTCTATTTGTTGGGAGGCTTGAAGAACACGTTTGATTTTTTTTAAGCACATGTGCCAAATGGAGGAGCATCTGGGGGAGTTGCAGGGACTTCACTCACCCAGAGGACTTTGAGGAGCAACTGGTCAAGGGAGCAGCAGCGAAAACAGGATTCAATGAAGAGGAATCATTCTCTGGCGGGTAGCAGTCAGGTGACTGCTGCTCGCTAGGGCTGGACGAGAGGCAGTGGCCTACATCTGAACCTGGAAACAGGGCCTAACCCGGCAGGGCAGAGCATCACTTTGTTGCCTCAGGGACCTGTGTGAGAGCTCAGCGGATAGGAAAGAATGAGGACCAGGAGGTAAATTGGTGGGAGTCAGGGCCAGGGAGAGCCGCGGTTCTCAACCTGCAGGCCACCAAGGAATACCTTTAGGTATTCCTTTTGCTTTGTCTGGTATAAGCTTTTCAGTTTATAGTCTTTATTTTATAGCATTCTGTTCCTCAAAAGCCTCTATTTTCCCCTGTGAGCTCATACTCTCAGGGAAGGGCATTATGTAAGGGGAAAGGGACTGAAGCCCAGCCCTTGGCGTGGGACCCTGCCTGGGCAGCTGGGACAGGCTGGGAGGGTAAGTGATGCTCCGTGGGGTACACAGGCTGTCTCCACACTCTCTGTTCCCAGTGCCCTACCAGGTGACCCCACTTCTCAGAGAACCACTGTGTCCCCAAACAGAAGCACTTCTTTCTTCCAGGTGTTTGTTTATAACCCATTTGGGGGAAGGAAGCAGGAAGAAATATTCAGGAACCCTCAGGTCTGGTACAGGCTCTGGAAGTTCAGATCAAACAGGTCACAATAAAGAAGCTACTTCAGGTAGCAGGTGAGACTCACCTGGAGGTGATGGAGGTAGGCAGCAGGGTGGTACCCTCCCTAAGTACAAGGGCCCCTTGTTTGCCCACCTCTGCCCCTCCACGAACTACTAATAAGTTCTCCTTGGCTGCATTTTTTTATTTTTTAAATTTTGTTTATTTATTTTTTTAGAGAGACGGGAAGGGAGGGAGAAAGAGAGGGAGAGAATCATTGGTGGTTGCCCCTCACATGCACCCTGACCAGGGACAAAACACACAACCCAGGCATGTGCCTTGACCAGGAATCGAACCGGCAACCCTTTGCTTTGGGGGATGATGCCCAACCAACTGAGCCACACCAGTCAGGTCTTTGCTGCATTTAAAAGCCCAGCATGAACATACCTGTTCAGTTCAGACCAGACAGGTGAGACCTGACTGCAAAGGAGAAGCTGGAGCATACACGGAGAGGCCTTTCCACTCCGCCAGGCTGGAAGCCTCGGTTTCAGCCGCAGTCGTCTCTCTCTCTCTCTCTATCCTGTTTCTCCACATCCCACCCCTTCTCCACAAACATTTGGAGTAAAACCCATGTCTGCCTCTGAAAGATCAGGTTTGATTTTTTATAGAAAATTGGGGGAAGAGAGTTGGAGGCAAATTGTACCCGAGTAATAAATGCAGAACAGAGTCTCAATACATCAGAGGCCTACACGTCAGGGACTCCACGGTCGCTGGGACCTGTGGCCAACTCATTAGTCTGCTGGCTCACTTCCGGAATGAGCCCACCAGCTTTGATTTCCTCGTTTATTTCCATAGACAAACTGTGCCCTTCCTCTCCACGGGGCAAGTTAATGGATTTTATAATTAATTACCTCTGCCTTATTTTCATATCCCATTCTAGTTTCAAAGTTGGAGTTTGGACATTAAAATACCTCTAACATCAATATTGTATTTCCAAAGACATTTTAATTTAATTTTAGTTTATTTTGGCATTTTAATTTTAAATGAATGGTACAAATCCTCATGTCCCTTCATACACAAGTGCATCTGTTTATTCCAGTTTGGCAGTTTTCTTCATTATTTTCATACCAGAAGAATTGCAAAGACAAATTGTAATTTCTATACTCTTAGAAGTTAAAAGCATCACACCGGCATTGGGCATTGTTTCATATTTTTTGGAGGCATACGATTTACAGAAACCCCCAGTGGTACAGATTTGTTCCTTTTTTCCTACAGAATGATGCAGTGGGCGGAGCCAGGGTTTGGAGTCAGGCTGACCAGGGTTCACCTGCCAGTCCTCCACTTACTGGGTGTATCGCCATTAGCAAGTTATTTATGCTTCTGCATCTCAGCTTTCTCTTCTGCGAAATGAAGGCAATGATACTTATGTGAAAGGGCTGCTGAGGATTCGATGAGATTGTCTGACAGCGGTGACTCCCTGGACCAGCACCAGCAGCACCTGGGAACTTGTTAGCTGCCAAACCTCAGGACCCGGCCCAGACCCACTGAATCAGAAGCTCTGGGGGTGGGGCCCAGCAGTCTGTTTTAACCAGTCCTCCCGGGAGACTCTGATGCCCACTCACGCAGCAGAGTGCCTGGTTTGAAGAACGTGCCATACAGCAAGTGCTCAATAATGCTGTTTTCCTCCTTTCTCTTTAAATAGCAACAACAATTCTTTGCACCTAAGGGCTGGTTCGTGACAAGAGCTAGCGATCCCAGCCTCCTTGGTCGGCTTCAGCTAACACAAACTCTACCCTAGATAGTCCTTCTGGGGTGGATGTCCCCAGTCCTGTGAATCACCTCAAAGAAGTCACCTTCTGGGAAGCACATTGAAAAGAGGGTGGGCAGACAACATGGTGCATTATTTTATGTGGTTCCCTCTTAGGAGGAGGTTTCTTCATTTCAGGAAGGAGCCAGGTAATTTCCAATTCCCAAACAGCGGGCCACTGGCGGGGCTGAAGCCTTGACTAAATGCTGCCATCCTGTGGGCAGAAGCAAGACATAGCGCCTGGCCACCCGGCCCTCCAGCCAGCAGCGCTGGGCCGCTGTGTGGGTCCAGGCCGGTTCAGAGGTGTCGCCACCGAAGCGCCCCACCCCGGCCTGAGGAGCCTGTAAGCAGACAGGCAGGTACCCAGCGTCCGGCCAGCGGAGGGAGGTACTCACTGTCAAGGGCCTGAAGAGACTATTTAAATACACAATCTGTTCCCTAAGGGCAGCAAAGCATTTGTAGAAATATTAATAACTTTTCACAGAACAATAAATATACAGATTTTTTAATGAGAAACTGAAAATTAAGAGTGACTAAAAGAGTGCTATTCAAAGGCTGTTTCTAATTATAGTCTCTTAATGGAGAACACGTGGAGCGGACTCATTTCTCCTCCTACAGCGGGTGCTCTGTGAGCTCTCATTGATGAACTGGGGCTCTCATTTACATCTGTTCCCACCGCATGATTTCAAATTCTGGGAGGATATTTTATTTTAGCGCATAAAGCAGTCTTTGAACAAAGGTATCTAACTTGAATTATATATATACTTAATTCAGTCTCTCAGGAAAATTAAAAATACTTATCTATCTACCAGAACAAAAAATTGGCCAAAAGAATGGTGGAGCATGTCAAAAAGATTTGGAAGGCAACTTGAAGGCACTCCCAATGGCCAAATCTAAAAAAATTAAGGCATCAAAATAAGGATTACAACTTGTTGAATAAAATAGGGATGTGAGTCTATATACTAATTGAATTAAAAAAATAGAAAGTTCGATGAAGAATAGGATATGTTTAATTAAGTTTTTATTGAGATATAATCAAAATACATTATAGTCTCAGGTGTACATCCTTATGATTCAATATTTGTATATACTGCAAAATGATCACTACCATAGGTCGAGTTAATGTCTGTCCTCATACGTGATTATAGAATATTTCTCTTGTGATGAGAACCTTTAAGATTAACTCTCTTAGCAACTATCAAACAGGCAACACAGTATCGTTAGCTGTGGTCGCCATACTGTGCATTACATCCGCTGACTTGTTTATTTTGTAACTGCAAGTGTGTGCCTCTTGACTCCCTTCACCCATCTTGCGCAGGGGCCATGCTAACCTTCTCTGTACCGCTCCAGCTTTAGTGTGCGTGCTGCGCAGCGAGCACTCCCTTCACCCACTCTGTCCCTCCCCACCCCGCCCCATCCCCCACCGCCCGCAATCACCAGTCTGGTCTTTGTACCTTTGAGTTTGGTGTCTTTTTGGCTTTTGTTGTTGTTTTTTAAGATTTCACATAGGAGGAATTATATGGTATTTTTCTTTCTATAACTTATTTCACTTAGCGTAGTGCTATCAAGGTTCATCCATGTTATCGCAAATACCAAGATTTCGTTCTTGTGGCTGAGTAATATTCCAATATGTACAAACCACATTTTCTTTACCCATTCATCAGTCCGTGAGCGTTATGGTTGTTTGCATATCTTGGCTATTGTAGATAATGTTGCAGAGAACTTGGAGCTGCATCTGTCTTTTCAAGGTAGAGTTTTCATTTTCTTTGGTTAAATACCCAGGAGTGGGATTGCTGGTCACATGGTAGTTCTATTTTCAATTTTTTGAGGAACATCCATACTGTTTTTTTACATAGTTTTAGATGACCACCACAGAGAATGTTAATTGGTAAAAACATCACAGAAAATACAGGGCGGGGCAAAAGTAGGTGTACAGTTGTGAGTGCATGAAACACAGAGCTTATTCTTGTGTTGTTATTTATGAATTACTGTAATATTTCCCATACGAACAACTGTAAGCCCACTTTTGCCCCACCCTGTATATGGAGGTTCCTAAAATAATTAAATAGAACTACCATCCAGCAATCACACTTCCTATATATCCAAAGGAAATGAAACCGATATCTTGAAGAAATATCTGTGCTCACGTATTTATTGCAGTGTGATTTACAACAGCCAGGCTGTGCAAATTACCTAAGTGTCTGTTGACAGATGAATGCAGAAAGAAAAAGTGACACACACACATTCACACAAATGCGTGCACACACTGGAATGTTAATTAGCGTTGAAGGAAGAGGAAGAAGGACATCCTGCCATTTGTGACAACAGAGATGGACCTGGAGGACATTATGCTAAGTGACATAAGCCAGACATAGAAGGACAAATACTTCACAATCTCACTTAAATGTAGAATCTAAAAGCAGGACTCACAGAAGCAGAGAGTAGAATGATGGTTGCCAGGGGCAGGGGTGGGGAAATGAGACAATCAAAGGGCGTAAGGTTTTTATTATGCGGGATGAGAAAATTCTGGATATCGAAAGTACAGCCTAGTGGACATTAGGAAGGGCAGCTCCTTGAGCCTTGAAAATCAAGGAAAACTTTCTGAGGAGGTTGGAGTCAAGTTCAGCTCGGAAAAATTAGCAGGAGCTCATCGGGAGACAAAGGGGAAGGAGGATGAGATGGGGGCTGGGGCAGGAAGAAGTGTGCCCAGTGAAAGGTGCTGGGGCCGCCTGGAGAACCGGTACGCCTGCCAGGGAAGCCAGAGTGGGAGGAGGGAGGAGCCCTGGGATGCCTGGCTACACAGATCGGGCTCCGCTCAGAGGTGATGCGGAGTCATTGGAGGGTGGCGAGCAGAATGGCGTGCTTAGACAAGCGTTTTGGAAAGCTAAACATAGCTGCAGTTGTGGAAAGATGTTTTGGAAAGTAGCAACAGTTAAGAGTCTGTTTCAGTAATTTGGGAGAGAAATAAGGGGGGCTTGGAATAAAGTAAAGTCGGTGGGAGAGAGAAGTAGGCAGAGGGAAGAGAAAGAAGCAGAACCAACAGGACTCGGTGTCTTGAGCAGCCAAGCAGAGGGAGGAACCAAGCGATTCATTGGAATGTCAACCGACATGATAGTGAGTCATCCTGACCACGAATGTGTTATATTTTCCTTTTTAATTGTCATTCAGTAATGTTTTTACAATTTTCTTCATAGAGGGCTTACATTTCTTATGTTTATTCCTGTGTATAACTGATATTGTCTTGCTATTTTAAATGGTATCTTAAAGCCTCAATTCTTCTTCCCAAGATGATGAGCTAAAAGGCAGCTATTAGCAAAATGGCCTGTTTTATCACTGGGCCAAATGCCCAGCCACTTTGGGACGCCAGCATTTAAAGAACTGCACCATCCAGGGGGACGGCCTAGAGGCCAAGCAGCAAATGGAGCAGACCCGGCTCCTGTCCTCAGGAGAGCACGACCACAGCCCCAGCCCCCCAGCAGGTGCCAGGGCTGTCGTCAACTGCAGGGGGAGCCCTGATCACAACCCAAGGTGGGTGAGAAAAACTGCCAACACTTGGAAGAGGGCAGATCCCTGAAAGTTTTCTTTCCAGGAAACAGAGGGCTGTTTCTTAACATGTATCTTATTGGCAGTAGGCAATAGGAAGGCCTTTGGCTTACACCTGGTCCCAAATGCATAAGGGAAGCCCATTACCCACGGATGTCTAAAACCACGTTTTTACATTCTACTAACTAGGTCTGTTACAGTGGTGGTTTACTTAGGAACTAAGTAAGGAAGCTGCTGTATTAAATTTGCATAGAAGTGATAGCCTTGTACAAATGGTATTTTGGTAATTAGGTATATAAATCCTAACAAATGAAGGAATTTTTCAGAAACAGTTCAGAATGCTATGTGGGTAATAAGCAACATTTTTATCTAGCCCCTTTTCGTTTCCAAAGCCCTTTCCTATCTATTATTATATTATTATCCAAGTTTCTTTTTTTTTTTAGATTTTATTTTATTTACTTTTAGAGGGGAAGGGAGAAAGAGAGGGAGAGAAACATCAATGTGTGGTTGCTTCTCGTGTGCTCCCTACTGGGGACCCAGCCCGCAACCCAGGCGTGTGCCCTGACTGGGACTTGAACCAGGGACCCTTTGGTCCGCAGGCTGGCACTCAATCCACTAAGCCACACCAGCCAGGGCCTATTGTCCAAGTTTCATAGATGTGAAAACACAGGCTCTGGGCATTTCTGGACTTGGCCAAGGAGGGTCACAGCGCTGGCACCCAGGAGAGCCAGGACTCAAAGGTCTGATCTTCAGGTGCCAGATGCTTGGCAGCACCACATAACCTTTTACCTTTGCCTGTTGTATAGAACTCTGTTAGCCAGCCCCAAAACGTGAGTATTTTCTGGGGTAGAGGACAGGAGTGAACTAAAAGACAGGTACAACTACAGTTTTTACACTAACCTAATGAGGTGTTTCCCCCCATTTATTATGAAGTATGGGAAAGCTTATGGTAAAAGGGATTCTCAGAAATAGCTGACCTCTACAAGAGATATCAACACGAGAGAATATTCCCTCGTGTGGCACTGTTGATCAACAGCACTCACTGAGCCGGGGCTCTCAGCTGGCCCCGCTGAAGCCACACAACCGCCTGGGCTCGGGCTGGTCTTTTCTAAGTTGGTGGAACCATGAACAGACGACACGTCCAGTGCAGAGCAGCCTTCACTCCCCAGATGAGAAGACAGTTATGTAAAGTATGTTTCAGTTTGATTAAATATTCCATTACACAACATAGGTTCTTCCTTGTGACAACCACGTACTTTCTGTGGAATACAGACTGCATGCTTCTTGCTGGAATAAAATGCACTGGAGGGTATTTGGTGCCAACAGCCAAATTAGCTTAAATCTTTTTTGAAAAATTCTGAAGCTTCTCTAAGAAGAACTGCTTTTTTACTCCTTGGGGACATTAAGAGAAATTGGATGCTATGAACCCGATAATAACAGGCTTTAATCCACACGGGCTAAATGTAAGAGAGTGAGGAGGGAACCATCTGAACGATGTATTGGAACAATTTGGATTAAGTGAATTCACCTCAAACCTGTGATAGGCAATAGCTACCCTCTTTTGGTTGTTTTTTATTTTTCCTGAAAGTTTGTTTTTACATAAAAGAATATTTTGCTTATAGATCCGTTACTTCCATATGAATTCCTTCCCCTACTAATTTAAAAAATGACCTTACATTTTAAAATATGTTTGTTCTGCCTAAAAAAAAGTTAAGAAGTTATGTTTGGTTGGTTGGTTGAATGGTTGGACATCAGAGGTGGCATTTAGTTTTTGAGACAATTGACTAAGTTGTTCTGGAAACTTAAACTCATGTTTATTAAGAAACCTCAAGTTAAACTATGAAACACAATTATCTCAACCTTGAAACATTTTCATGTTTCATTTAACTTTAAAAGACCTTTTAGAAATTATTTGATGTTTCCCAAAAAAGCTTTATCTCACATTCAGCATTTCTTCCATTTTCATTTCAATTTCGCTTTGTTTCTATTCAATTCAAATAAAGGTCACTGTAATAGTTGATATAGATGAGTTTCTTTAAGACACAGATGACAGAAACTTGATCATTAAAAAGGAGTTTGCTGACTCCCAAAACTGAGGCAGCCAAGGGTACCTTTGGATACTAGGTGTGGGTAGAGATGTCGGCAGGGGGCTGCTCACTTCATCTTTTCGTTTTGTTCATCCCTCCTTGATTTCATTCTCCAGACGTCCGCTCCCCAGGTGGTGGTGAGAGGACCTCAGGAAGGCCTCCTCTTACATATCTTGTTTAACCACTTAGAGGAAAAAGCCACCTTCCTCATTGGCTCCCCGGCAAAAGCTAGGAAAGCCTCTGATTGTTCCCCAGCATGTTGAGCTGCAGGCCCAGCCATCAACTAATTTGAGTGGCAGAGGAGTGGAGGAGAATTCTGATTGGCTAGACCTAGGTCATAGGACAACCCCTGGAGAAGGGAGGGTCAGCCCAGACTGACCAATCAGATAGTCTGCTCACAAGAAAAAAAGAGTATTCTGCCACAAGAAGAGGACATGGGACAAACTGGAGTTGATGTTGAGTTCGACCTTTCAGAAGTTTATCTCTGGTTGGTAAGGGTAGAGGCAAATTAATTTTTTTGTTTTTCTTTATACATATGAGACTTTCAACTGAGACCCTATCTGTTTTCATAAACAGAAAAAAGCAATGAATATATTATGTATTTCTAAAAGTGTTATGGATCTCTATGGAAAGGTGGGTGGTCAGGGAAGGAAGATAGCTGCAGGACGGTATCTCCAGTACGACCCTGTCCGTATGAGAACGCTGCAGAAGGAGTTACAACCGAGCGGCCAGTGGCTCCCCTGAAGGGTTGGCAGGAACAGCTCAGGGAAGCCTTCTACTTTTCACTTTACACTGTTTGTGCTGTTTGAGTTTTTTCATCGCACATATGTGTATCTTTTACAATAAATAACAACAGCATGGATAATAAATACTTTGAGTTTAAAGGAAAAAAATCAGTACATGTTGGTATATTAGTTATCTGTTGCTGTGTAACAAACTGTCCTACACTTAGTGGCTAAAAACAACACGTTTATTATCTCACAGTTTCTGTGGGCCAGGAATTTAGGCGTGGCCTAAATGGGCCCTCTGCTTCAGAGAAATTAGGGGAAAAAACCAACAGAATAAACTTGAAAAAAGTAAAGGAAGAAAATAGTAATGATAAGTAGGGAAACTAACGAAATGGAAAACAAGATCAACAAAGCTAAAGTTGACTGAACATGAACAGACCTCTGGCAAAATTGATTAAGTTTAAGATAAACAGATAGGTCTAGATTAGGGTGGAGGGGAGGAAGAGACAGAGAGAGAGATCTCGGAGAGGGAGAGAGGCAGAGCATCAGCCTGTCAACAGGGAAGTCCCACAGCATTCGTTCTACCAAATTTTACTCATTAGAAGCAAGTTACTAAGCCAACCCATATTCTCTCTTTGTGGGAAGAGTGTATTACAGTTTCTACCCAGAAGAGTAGGACAAAAAAAGTAAATAAATAAAATGTGTACAGATTAGAGAGGAAAAGTCCAATCTGTTATTATTCACAGGACAGATTATTTAATGGAAAACACAAAAGACTAAGTAAACAAATTATTACAATTAAAAAGAGGCTGAATGTAAGATAAATATACAAAAGTCTGTTGCCTCGTTATGTGTAATTAATAAATACCTAGAAAACAGACTTCTAAAAAGATTTCATTAAGAACTACAGCAATTAGCCCTGGCCAGGTGGCTCAGCTGGTTGGTGTGTTATCCTGTGCACCAAAAACTTATGGGCTCCATTCCCGGTCCAGGCATTTACGGGGGGCAACCAGTCAATGCTTCTCTCTCACATCAGGGTTTCTCCTCCTCCCTTCCTTTCTCCCTTCCCCTCTTTCTAAACTGAAATATATACATACCTCCATCCTCAGGTGAGAATAAAAAACATCTCAACAATAAAAAGGATGGGACTATTGATAACAAACAACAACTTGGATAGATCTCAAGGGAATTATACTAAATAGGGAGGGAGCCACTCTCAAAAGGCTACCTACTGTATTATTTATCTAACTTTCTTTAAATAACAAAATTATAGAAATAGGGATGAGTGGTGGCCAGGAGTTAGGGATGAGGTGACCCTGTCCTGGCTATTTGTGCTGCCTCTATTTTATTCTTGATGGCTTACCAAGGTTTTGTTTTATTTTGTTTTTTTCTATTTGATCAATCATCAAAGAGCCAACTTGTGCCTTTATTGAGTCTCTCTTGTAAACTTGCAGTCTATTTCATTAGTTTCCACTCTTATCTTTACTATTTCCTTTCTTCTACTTTCTCTGTGTTGAATTTGTTGGTCTTTTGCCAACTTCTTCAAATAGATGTTTACATCGATGATTTTGAGCCTTTCTTTTTTCTATATTGTATTTGTTATTTCTGTCTGTGTTTTTTATTCTAATTGATATATTATCAATTTTAAGGTTGTAAAGTTTCCTATGGGCATAGCTTTTTCCACATTCTATAAGCTTAGATATTTCCAATATATTTCATTCAAAATATCTTTTCATTTCATTAATCCATTAGGCGTTTAGACTCCATTAGGTGTTTAATTTCCAAATATTTGGGCAATGTTATAGTTATCTGTTTTGTTACTGATTTCCAAATACTTCCACTGTGGCCAGAGAACCTGCTGTGTTTGATTTCAATCATTTGAAAATTGTTGAGTTGCTTAATGGCCTAATACGTAGTTAGTTTTGATGAATGTCCCATATACACTTGAAAAATATATATTCCACAATTGTTGCAGAAAAACATTTACCTAACTTCAGTTAAACTTTATTTCATTATTCAAATATTTTACATTTCTACTGAATTTTTTTGTCTGCATAGTCTACTAGTTAATGAGAGAGGTATGTTGAAATCTACAATACTGTAATTGAGGATTTTTCTATTTCTTATTCTAGTTGTTATTTTTTGCTCTTTATAGTCTCATGTTTTGTTCTTTTATTATTATATCTTCTTGGTGAACTTACCCCATTGTCATTATGAAATATTCCTCTATCTTGCGTCTTACATTAAAGTCTTTTGTATGTAATGTTAGTATTACTATATCTGCTTTCTTTTGTTTTGTATTTGCCAATCAGCTGTTCAACCCATTGACTGAGTTATTAGTTTTAGTCATGGCATTTCTCAGTTCTAGAATTTCCATTCGGTTCCTTTTTTATAGTCTCCTGTTCTCTCCTGAAACTGTCCATCTTATAATTATAATTTAATTTCTAGAACACATTAATCACAATTTTTTAAAAAGATTTTATTAAGAGAGAGGGGAAGGGAGGGAGAAAGAGAGGGAGAGAAACACCAATGTGTGGTTGCCTCTCACGTGTTCCCTACTGGGGACCTGGCCTGCAACCCAGGCATGTGCCCTGACTGGGAATTGACCTGGCAACTCTTTGATTCGCAGGCCGGTGCTCAATCCACTGAGCCACACCAGCCACGGCTAATCACAGTATCTTAAAGTCTGTGTGTGATAACTCTAACATCTGAATCTCCTGTAAGTCATTTCTACTATCTATCTTGTCTCTGAATTTTTGGCAGTCTTATCTTTTTTTGCATGCCTATTTTTCATTACATTCTAAACATTGTGCATGAAAAATTATACAGATAATTAAAAGTACTGGAAAATATTATCTTCACCAGAGAGGAGTTATTCTTGTTCATAGGGCAGGCCAGCATAGCGGCAAACCACCTGTAATAAATACAAGATTGAGTTGACTGAAGCTGGATTTCAACTGTGGTGAGACCTAGGGGGGTTAATTACATCTTCACTCTAGGGCACAGTCCTTCTGGGGCCCCAGCTGTAAGTCTGGGATGTTTACCAGAACCCTTTTCATTGGTGAGCCCTGAATTTCTATTATTGTCTCCCCTGAGAAACTTCCAAAAGCGCTGCTCAGTTTCTCATCTGCTCACATTCAACTTTAGAATTGGCAAATGCCTAAAGCAGGGCCAAGTGTTGGTCTTGCCTCTGTGAGATTCCCTTCCCTCCAGCATCTTGACCACTAAGTCCCTTCCTGTCTCAGTTGTTCTCCAAAGCTTTCAGACGGTTTTTAAATATTTCATCTAGCTTTTCGAAGTATTCTTGATGGGAGGTTTGGTCTGATACAATCTCGTTTGAAATGTCTTTGGATGATTATTATTTATTCTACCTAGTTCAGTCTGAAAAGGGAAGCCCTTAATAACACCCAGAAGCATTGCTCAAACTTTTTCTCGAATGTAAAATGCTGCCAATAATAACTTCCAGAACCGCTCTGAACATAACAGGGTACTCTGATCTGGCTCTCCTGGACAGCCTCACACATTCAGCACTATTCCTGGCAGGCTGCTGAGATGGCCCATTCCAAACACTTTTCTTTCCCTTGGCTTTCTTCATTTCTCTCAGTGTCACAGAAAAACATCTACACCCACAAGCCTCCTATTCATCTTCCCAGTAGCCTGTTTCCTCTATTTTTAATTACTCTCAATGTTGGAAATTCAAATGCATGTATATCCAACCTGAATTCCTTGAGATTACAGAAAAGGCTCCCAGAAGTAAAAATACATTTACTCGTACAAGAGTTCGCAGGAAGAGAATCTTCCTCAGTTGGTGGGAGTGCACACCAAGAAGTGGTGGGTTTGATCCCTGCTGAGGACACACACCTAGGTGGCAGTTCCATCCTTGGTCAGGGGGTATACAAGAGGCAACCAATCGATGTTTCCTATGTTGATGTGTCTCTCTCTGTCCTCTCCCCTCTCTCTAAAGTCCATGACCATATCCTTAGGCCCTGACCAGTGTGGCTCAGTGGATTGGGCATTGGTCCACAGTGCAAAAGGTCACTGGTTCCATTCTTCAGCAGGGTACATACCTGGGTTGCAAATTCTGTCCCCGGGCATGTGCGAGAGGCAACCAGTCGATGTTTTCTCTCTCATATCAATCTTTCTCTCCCTCTCTTTCTCCCCCCTTCCCCTCTCGCTAACAATAAATAAAATCTTTTAAAAATTAAAAATTAAACCTATACTCAGGTGAAGGTTTTAAAAAATCAAATTCTTCCAAAGGATATATAAAGAGAGAGAATATGCCTTATATCTTTCTATGAGGCTTTAAATCCAAATAGATAAAGATGGAATGAGAAAGGAAAATCACAAGCCCATGTTGCTATTAATACAAATGCAAAAATCCTACACAAAATATAAGCTGGGTCTAACAGCATACACAAATAATACTTTATGGTCAAAGTTGTCTACCTACACAGGGATAATTTAATATTAGGAAACCTATAATTTATCTTAGTGTATCTAATTAATATGATAATAGTTTATCATATTAACATATTAAAGGGAGATTTAAAAAATACATAATCATCTAAATGGCTGTAAAAAACTTTGATTAAATTCAATATCCATTAAAGATTTTTTAAATCTTCAGTAAACTAGGAATAAGTGAAACCTTCTTTAACCTGACAAAGGGGATTACAGAAAGCCTAACAAAATATCATTCTAAATTTATTTACAAAAATATACACAAATGTAATTCTAAATTTCCTTTTCAAAACTGAAGATCAAGAGTGCCCAAGTCAAGAGAAAATATCACATTTCTATTAACATCGTAGTGGAGGCCCTAACCGGTGTAATGTGTTTAGAAAAATAAAAGGCACTAAAGGGCTGGACAGGAGAGAAAAAAATTGGCATTGTTTTTATTTATTTTTATTTATTTATTTTTACATGATTCCAATTTTAGAATCAGCCTTTTTAAAAGTAGTTCACAGCACTGAAACTTAGACAGAGTTTGAAATTAAGCTGAAAAAGTTACACTGTAAATATAGGGGGGCAAAAGCTGGACACTACCCTGCACAATAAAAATCTATTTTATATAATGAAAGAAAAAGAAATCACAGCTTCCACAGTGATCACGAGTTCTTTATAAAGTTGAAATGGGTGAGAATCTAGGCATTTCTTTCATAATTTTAAATCATTTCCTTGAGTTTAGGAGCTCAAATGAATGAACCGGTTTGCTGTAATCGGGCTTTTACTGGTGGGATGACACTGATCAGCTACAGATTTTCCTTCACAAACTTCACTAGACAAATCCCTCTTGGATTCTGTGTTTTGAGTCAAAAGATGTAAAAGGATCTTGTGTGTTACTGCTTTCCTGAGGCAATGAAAAGACAATGATAAAGAATTAGAAGAAAAGACAATTCTAAAGTGTGACTTTCAGATGTTTGCACTTTGGGAAAATCTTGACAACTCCAGGGCTGAGCCGTTGGCGGTGGTGCCGGCCGGACGTGGGGCTGGCCTGAGAAAGCCGGTATTATTCTTAGATAATGAGTGTTTGCAATAGATGAATTATTAAAATCAAAGACAAATGATTGTATCCAGCAAATTGGCTGGATACAATATCAATATACAAAAGTCTAATTTATTTCTACAATAGCAACAAATAATTACAAAGCATAACTTTAAAGGACGAAATTTCCAATAGCAACACAACTACAAAGTGTCTAAGAATAAATCCAACAAAAGATGTGCAAGATCCAAACACAGAAGATAATAAACCTTTACTTGAAGACATTAATGAAAACCTAAGAAAAAGAACGTTTTCCTGTTCATGAATTGGAAGACTCAGAATCATAAAAATGTTAATCCTCTTCAAATTGATCTACATATCCATGCAATGCCAATTACAATCCCGGCAGGTTATGTGTGTGTGTGCTGGCATGCAATTTGAGATGCTTGTTCTAAAATATGTATGAAAAACAAAGGACCCAGAATAGCCAAGACAGAAGATGAAGAAGAAAAATAAGAACAACTTGCTGTATTAAATAATCCGGACTTTTATGAAGCTGTAGGAATTAAACAGTGTGGTGTTAACACTAAGACAGACAAATTGTCCAGTGAAACAGAACAGACAGCTCAGAAATAGGCCCGTGAGGAAACGAATGTTGATATATGACCAACGCGGCAGGACGGAGCAGTTGGGGAAGGTGAGGCTGGTCAACAAACAAATCTGGAGGAAGTCATTTGTCTGCAAAAAGTAAAATTGGATCCCTACTTCACACCATAAACAAAAGTAAATCCCAGAGAGAACAAAGATTTAAATGTCAAAAGCAAAACTGAAGATTTTTAGAAGAGTAAGTTAATATATATTAGAGTAGGAAGAAAAAACAATAGATTTTACAAATTTGAAGTTAAGAACATCTATTTATCAAAATAGAAAGTGAAAAGCCAAGCTATTTACATATGAAAGGAATTTGTAAAACAGCTAAATGACAAAAAAATTAATGTTTAGAGTATATCAGGAATTTGCCAAGCCACTAAAAAAATGGGCAAAAGACATGGACGGCCTGTATATGGTGCCCCCTAGGTTGTTGATTTCTTCACAGCAGGCTGCACCTGTGCAGTCAAAAGCCTGCCAATACCAAACTCAAATTTTTACACATCCAGTTGTTTTATTATCTTATGTTTTCCTCCTTTGTTGTAAGCTAACAGTAGTGATATATCAATCATATTGGGGAATTCACAAACGTATTGTCTCCTACTGCTCTGCCTTTAAGCATCTTATCATTTGCTATATATAAAGGCTGTAATTAGCATATTCTAACTGAAAAGCTGCTTTAGAAGATACATATTGGTTTTCCATTAAGCTAATTTGCTACTCCATTCCACCTCAGCCTGTAACTAACAAACAAAGAAATTGAAGATTCGCTGTGGTTTCTGTTCATGAGAAAATACTACCTAAAATTAATGTGTTGATGTTAAACTAGTCCTCCAGCTTCCCAGTCTTTCAGTAGCTCCCGAATGTTATCCAGGAGAGAGGGAAGTGTTGAGAGGGTCTGGAAGCACAGAGGGGACCACCCAGGCAGGAAACCGGGCCGCCACAGGCTGCTTGAAGGTTCAGGGCAGGAGAGTTACAGGTGGAAAGACACACACGTATACACATGCAGGCACACATGTACAAACACACATGCACAGAACATGCCACCAAGCAGATTCCTCAGGTGTTATTTGGAATTTCTTTAGCAGATACTGTGCCACCCCAAAATGTGGCCAAATCAGATGTGTTCAGAAAAGAAGCAAAAAGAAAGGCTGACGTCTGTCCTCAACGCAGTCCGATCTCCCAAGTCGGTTGCAGTTCTGGGTCAGATCAGTGCGGGTTCTCTCGCCCACTCCTACCAAGACTATAGATACGTCCCCTACTCCATCTGAAAGTGAGGCTGATCACAGTCTCAGCCTTCACTTTGGTTTTACACAGTGACTATTGTACTGTGACTAAATGCTTTAGGGCAGGACGCAGAAATATGGGCTATCTTTTGGTGGCATCAAAAGCTCAGAAAAACTACAAGTGTTCCCGTTAAGATCAGGAACAAGACAGGGATGTCCACTTTCACCTCCCTTACTCAACATAGTACTGGAAGTCCTAGCAATCAGATAAGAGGAAGAATAAAAGGCATACAAATTGGATAGAGAGAAGTAAAACTCATTATTTGTAGATGACATGATACTGTACAGAGAGAACCCTAAAGATTCCGCCAAGAAAATACTAGAACTGATAAATGAATTCACTAAAGTAGCAGGATACAAAATTAATAGCCAGAAACCTATTGCATTTTTATAAGTCAATAATGAACTACCAGAAAGGGAAACTAAGAAAACAATCCCATGCATAATTGCTTCAAAAAGAGTAAAATACTTTTGGCCAAGATGGAGGCATAGGTAGATACACTTGGCTTCCTCGCACAACCAAAAGATGGACAACAACAAATTTAAAAACAAAAAATAATCAGAACTGCCAAAAAAATCAAACTGTATGGAAGTCCAAGGAGTTAAAGAAGAAACGTTCACCCAGACTGGTAGGAGGGGCAGAGACAGGCAGCTGGGGCTGAGAGGACATGACAGGAAGCTGTAGGTTGAGGATTGGAGAAGGCAAGGCAGTGGCTGGCAGACCTGGTGGCCCCACATTTGCAGATAAACTGGGAGGAACAACTGGGGAGCAAGACAGACTGTACAACCCAGGCAGGGTCCCAATGCAGGGAAATAAAGCCTCAAAACCTCTGGCTATAAAAACCTGTGGGGGTTTCAGTGGTGGGAGAAATTCCCAGCCTCACCCAGCAGAGTTCATTGGAGAGACCCACAGGGTCCTAGAACGTACACAAACCCACCCACCCGGGAATCAGAACCAGAAGGTCCCAATTCACCTGTGGGTATCAGAGGAAGTGACTGAAAGCCAGACAGCTGAGCAAACTGGCATTGTTCCCTCTCAGACTCCTCCCCAACATACAGCACCACAATGCAGCAATGTGGGTTGCCCTGCCCTGGCCAATACCTAAGGCCCCGCCCCTTATTAGGTAACAGGTGCACCGAGACAAATTTTCTGGCTCAAATGAAAGAACCAGTCAAAGCTCCAAAAATACAACTAAGTGATGAAGAGATAGCCAGCTCATCAGATGCAGAGTTCAAAACACTGGTAATCAGGATGCTCACAGAACTGATTGAACTTGGTCGCAAAATAGAGGAAGACATGAAGGCTCTGCAAAGTGAAATAAAGGAAAATGTACAGAGAACCAATAGTAAAAGGAAGGAAACTGGACTCAAATCAATGATTTGAAGCAGAAAGAAGAAATAAACATTCAACCAGAACAGAATGAAGAAACAAATTTAAAAAAAAAAATGAGGAGAGTCTTAGGAACCTCTGGGACAACTTAAATGTTCCAATATCGGAATCATAGGGGTGCCAGAAGGAGAAGAGGAAGAGCAAGAAATTGAAAACTTATTTGAAAACATAATGAAGGAAAACTTCCCCAGTCTGGCAAAGGAAATAGACTTCCAGAAAGTCCAGGAAGCCCAGAGACTTCCAAAGAACTTGGGCCCAGAAAAGTACACACCAAGGCACATCATCATTACATTACCCAAGATTAAAGATAAGGAAAGAATCTTAAAAGCAGCAAGAGAAAAGGAGACAGTTACCTACAAAGGAGTTCCCATAAGACTATGAGCTGATTTCTCAAAAGAAACCTTGCAGACAAGAAGGGGCTGGGAAGAAGTATTCCAAGTCATGAAAGGCAAGAACCTATATCCAAGATTACTCTATTCAGCAAAGCTATCATTTAGAATGGAAGGGCAGGTAAAGTGCTTCTCAGATAAGGTCAAGTTCAAGGAGTTCATCATCACCACACCCTTTTATATGAAATGTTAAAGAGACTTATCTAAGAAAAAAAAGATGATCAAAAATAGGAACAGTAAAATGACAACAAACTCACAACTATCAACAACTGAACCTAAAACAGAAACAAACTAAGCAATTCCCAACAATTAGAATGGGATCAGAATCAGAGAAATGGAGATCATGTGAAGGGTTACCAGTGGGGAGGGGGAGAGGGGAATGGGGGGGAAAGTACAGGGAATAAGAAGCATAAATGGTAGGTACAAAATAGACAGGAGAAGGTTAAGAATATAGGAAATGGAGAAGCCAAAGAACTTACATGTAAAACCCATGGATGTGAACTAACTTGGGTGAATACTGGTGGGAGTGGGGGTGCAGGACTGAGGGGAATAAAGGGGAGAAAAAAATGGGACAACTGTAATAGTATAATCAATAAAATATATTAAAAATAATAATAAACTGGTAATCTAGTAAGTAAAAAAAAAAAAAAGAACAAAATACCTAAAATACCTAGGAATAAATTTAACGAAGACTGTAAAGGACTTATACTCAGAAAATTCTAAGACACCAAAGAAAGAATCTAAAGAAGATACAAATAAATGAAAGCATATACCATGTTCATGAATAGGAAAAGTTAACGTCAGTAAATGTCCCTACTATCTAAAGCAATCTATAGATTCGGTGCAATTCCTACCAAAATACCAATGGTGTATTTCACAGAAATAGAACAAATATTCCAAAATTTTTTATGGAACCACAAAACACCCCATAAAGCAACAGCAATACTGAGAAAGAAGAACAAAGTTGGAGGATTCATGTTACCTAATATCAAACTATACTCTAAGGCCATAGTAATCAAAACAGCATGGAACTGGCATAAAAACACACATATAAATCAATGGGACAGAATAGAGAGCCCAAAAATAAACCCACACCTTTGTAGTCAATTAATATTGGACAGAGGAGTCAAAACCATACATGGGCTATAGATAGTTTGTTCAATAAAGGGTGCTTGGAAAACTGGACAGATAGGTGCAGAAAAATGAAACTAGACCATCTTCTTATGTCACACGCAAGCATAAACTCGAAGTGGATTAAAGACTTAAATGTTAGACTCAAAACATAGGCAGTTGAATCTCAGACATTGCTCGTAGCAACATTTTTTCTGATATATCTCCTCAGGCAAGGGAAACAAAAGACAAAAATAAACAAATTGGACCACATCAAACTAAAAAAGTTTTGCACACAAAGGAAAACACCAACGAAATGAAAAGACAACCCACTGAATGGGAGATCATATTTGCCAATACATCTGATAAGGGGTTAATATTCAAAATTTATAAAGAACTTATGAAACTGAACACCAGCCCTGGCTGGTGTGGCTCAGTGGATTGAGTGGTGGCCTGTGGACCAAAAGGTTGCCAGTTCGATTCCCAGTCAGGGCACATGCCTGGGTTTTGGGCCAGGTCCCCAGATAGGGGCATGCGAGAGACAGCCAATTGATATTTCTCTTGATCTCTTTCTCTCTCCATTCCTCTCTCTCTAAAAATAAATTAAAAAAATATTTTTAAAAACCTCAACACCAAAAAAACCAAACAACCCCATTAAAATATGGGCAAAGCACCTGAAGGATCTGTTTGTCCAAAGAGAACATACAGATGGCCAATAGACATAGTAAAAGATGTTCGATGTCACTAATCATCAGAGAAATGCAAATTAAAACCACAATGAGTTGTCACCTCACACCTGCCAGAATGGCTATCATCAATAAATCAACAAAAAAGTGCTGACGAGGATGTGGAGAAAGGGGATGCGTCTGCACTGTTGGTGGGAATGCCGATTGGTGCAGCCACTGTGGAAAGCAGAACAGAGTTACCTCAAAATATTCAAAATGGAACTGCTGTATAACCCAGTGATTCCACTGCTGGGAATTTATCTGAAAAAACCTGAAACACTAAACCAAAAGAATATATGTATTTTTTTGTTCATTGTAGCATTATTTACAGTAGCCAGGATTTGGAAGCAGCCCAAATACCATCAGTAGATAAGTGGATAAAACAACTACAGTACATTTACACAATAGAATACTACTTGACCATAAAAAAAAAAAAACAAAAAGAAAATTTTACCCTTTGCAACAGCACAGATGGGCCTGGAGAGCATGATACTAAGTGAAATAAGCCGGTCAGAGACGGACGAATACCATATGACCTCACTCATATGTGGAATCTAATGGACAAACTGAACTAACAAGCAAAATAGAGACAGACTCATAGCTGGACAGCGGGCCAACAGCTGGGGGGTGGGCTTTGGAGGGTGGCGGGATGGATCAAAAAAGAAAAAACTTACGGACAAGGACAACAGTGCGATGATTGTGGTGGGGGTAGGATAGAGAGGTGGGGGTTGAAGGCGGAAGAGGATATAAGGAGGATAAATGGTAATGGGAAAAAATACAATAAAAAACAAACTATTAGCCCTGGCTGGTGTGGCTCAGTTGTTCAGGTGATTGGACGTTGTCCTGCAGACCCAGAGGTCGTGGGTTCATTCTCGGTCCGACTCGTGCCTGAGTTGCGAGTCCTGTTCTGGTCATGGCGGTGGCCTACTAGAGGCAGCAATCAATGTTTCTCTCTCTTACTGACACTTCTCTCCCTCTCTTTCTCCCTCCCTTCCCCTCTCTCTAGAATCAATTTTTAAAAAAGAAAAATAATTAAAAATAAGCTACTAAAAATAAAAATCTTTGGTATATTTTATTGATTACGCTATTACAGTTTTCCCATTTCCTCCCTTTATCCCCCTTCCACCCTGCACCCCTAACCCTCCAGCATTTTCCCCCTTAGTTCATGTCCATGGGTTATACATATTAGTTCTTTGAATTTTCTGTTTCCTATACCATTCTTAACTTCTCCCCATCTATTTTGTACCTACCAATTATGCTTCTCATTCCCTGTACCTTCCCCAGCTACTCTTCCCTCCCCCGCCCCCCCCCCCCCCCGCCTCCACACTGGTAACCCTTCACATGATCTCCATTTCTCTGATTCTGATCCTATTCTAGTTGTTTGCTTAGTTTGTTTTTGTTTTTTAGGTTCAGTTGTTGATAGTTGTGAGTTTGTTGTCATTTTACTGTTCCTATTTTTGATCATCTTCTTTTTCTTAGATAAGTCCCTTTAACATTTCATAGAATAAGGGATAGGTGATGATGAACTCCTTTAACTTGACCTTATCTGGGAAGCACTTTACCTGCCCTTCCATTCTAAATGATAGCTTTGCTGGATAGAGTGATCTTGGATATAGGCCCTTGCCTTTCATGACTTGGAATACTTCTTTCCAGCCCCTTCTTGCCTGCAAGGTTTCTTTTGAGAAATCAGCTCATAGTCTTATGGGAACTCCTTTGTAGGTAACTGTCTCCTTTTCTCTTGCTGCTTTTAAGATTCTTTCCTTATCTTTAATCTTGGGTAATGTAATGATGATGTGCCTTGGTGTGTGCTTTTTTGGGCCCAAGTTCTTTGGAAGTCTCTGGGCTTCCTGGACTTTCTGGAAGTCTATTTCCTTTGCCAGACTGGGGAAGTTTTCCTTCATTATGTTTTCAAATAAGTTTTCAATTTCTTGCCCTTCCTCTTCTCCTTCTGGCACCCCTATGATTCCAATATTGGAACATTTAAGTTGTCCCAGAGGTTCCTAAGACTCTCCTCATTTTTTTTGAAATTTTGTTTCTTCATTCTCTTCTGGTTGGATGTTTATTTCTTCCTTTTGTTCCAAATCATTGATTTGAGTCCCAGTTTCCTTCCCGTCACTGTTGGGTCCCTAATATTTTGCTTTATTTCACTTTGTGTAGCCTTCATTTGTTGCTTCATTTTGCAACCAAGTTCAATCAGTTCTGTGAGCATCCTGATTACCAGTGTTTTGAACTCTGCATCAGATAGATTGGCTATCTCCTCATCGCTTAGCTCTTTTTCTGGAGTTTTGATCTGTTCTTTCATTTGGGCCATATTTCTTTGTCTCGGCACACCTGTTATGTTGTAAGGCGGAGGGGCCTTAGGTATTCTCCAGGGCAGGGCAACCCCCCTGGCTGTGCTGTGGCGCTGTGAGGGAGGGGCCAAGGAGGGAACACTGCCAAGGAGGGAAGCAAGCCTGCTTGCGTGGCTCTAGCCCCACTTTCCAATGAACTCTCATTTGAGACTGGGAGTTTCTCCTGCTGTGGCAACCCTCTCTGTAGTTTACAGCTAGCTTTGAGTCTTAGTTTCTGGTTCATCCAACTCTGCCTTGCTCGCAAAGTCTCCCGCCTTGCCACAGGTCTTCGCCCTCCCCCACCCCCTCCATCCATCTCCCTCATTGAATGTTTCTTTAATTTCTTGGTTGTTAGACTTCTATGCAGTTTGATTTTCTGGCACTTCTGGTTGTTTTATTGATTTTAGATTGGTTGTTATCCTCCTTTTGGTTGTGTGAGGAAGCAAAGGGTTTCTACCTACCCCTGCATCTTGGCCAGAACTCCAAAATAAAAAAAATTTTAAATCTTATCATCAGAAGAATAGGAGAAAAAGCTCAGAAAAGCAGTGAACAGAGATCAGGTCCGTCAGTGTCTCACACAACGCAGTCTGGATCTCCTGATCAACACAACTGATATTGAAAGACATTGATATTAAAGTAAAACCAGGGTGAGTGCAGCCTGGGTCGGCACAGCCATAGTGGCTCATGTCTTCCCCTGTGTCCGCCAACTTCCCGTGACCTTGGGGCCACTGCCCCGGGTTCCCATGCTGGCCACTCAGCCCCGCGCTGGGCCGCGTGGGGATGCTGATGCGGCCTGAGCTCATGCAGGGAGCAGGTAGAGTGACACAGCTGAGCCACCAGTATAGTGAAGTGCCCCCTCTGACATTAGGGGGGGTCAAGGACCCTGTCCTTTACATCTTGAAACTATGGCAAGGTTGACTCAGAGAAGCTCTCGGTAAGTTCTCATCTGATGGAAGACCTGTGCTTAGACAGTTTGGACCAAGTGGAGATGCTCATGGCCATGGAGGATGAATTTCAGTCTGAAATCCCTGATATAGATGCAGAGAAGTTGATATGTCCACAAGAAGTTGTAGATTACACTGCAGGTAAAAAGGATGTGCATGAATAAACTATCAGACTGTAAGAGGGTGCAGCCAGGGGGCCCCCCAAACAGGGATTTGTAATGGGGTCCAGAACTCAGGGTGTCCAGGAAATATTAAAAATATGGGATGTCCTCACCCCCGCAGGTCTGAACTCGGGGATTGGACACATGGAGCAGGGCCATTGAGACCTGTTTTGCATAGCAAGTTTTGCAAATAAGCTTTGGGAATTTCAGACATGGTCATTTAACATAACTATAACCTTTAACTGGTTTCATGGATATGTTAAATAGCTCTGGCCTTGCTTTGAGCCAGGGGGATGGGAGTGACTTCCACTCAGGATGTAACTGGGAGGCAACTCCCCCTGGTTATAGTGCCTGTGTGAGAGCTTGGAGATGATTGGCTCCATGCCATGGGGCCATACCTGCCCAGACTTACTATGGCAGCCCAGAAAAGCTGGAAAAATACGGGAATGCTGGTAGGTGTAACTGATTGTGGGAGGAGTCGGAAATGGGGCTGCAGAGGAAGACTGGCACCGAGATTAAACCCAGGTGTGGCAGCCATGCTAGTGGGGACCACGTGGCTTTGGGGTGCTCCCTTTTGCCACATGGCTTAGGAAGCAGGAGAGACCTTGCTGGGAAGGAAAGGAGTGAAAGGACTCTTGCTGGTGGGCCAGGAGAAGGTGCCACATCGTTTTGGATTAATTGGAGATCGCGGCAGTGACACAGTTGATGGTGCCTGGAACCAAGGGGCTGCCTGAGCCACGGACTTCTACTTCCTTTCCTGAGATGCGGTACCCCGGACTGGGCAGAGGGAGAAGGAAGGAGTGTGTGTGTCTGTGGGTATTCTAAAGGACTTTAGTGTTTTAATGAGGACATTCAGTCATTACTCTAAGTCTATAACTTTTTAAATAAATAATTCCTTTCCTTTTTCACCAATCTCTGGCATTGAGAGATGTCCTTCCCTGGCGGCAGGCAAGGTGAACCAAGTACCGGGGGGACCCCCTGTCCATTTGGTAATAGTATATTGTTCACGCCACCCCATGTCTGTTCTGTAACAAGACCCCTTTTCCTTACAGATAGAAGACTCCAAAGATACAGGCGAGTGACTGGCAGGAGAATACATTTTGGCATTACTGCCGACACTGACAGACTAATTCTGTTTAGACTTGTATTTAAATTGTCTAAGTATTTTGCCCTTTGAAAATAAATCTGTAAAACCAAAAAAATCCCCCATATCTTCTTAATAAAGGAAGTGAAAACTTGTGACAAAACATACTTGATATCCCTAATTGCTCTTCTTTCACTCTGGCTCACTCTAGGAGGTTTTTTTAAAATTATTATTTTTAAAACTTTTTATTGAATTTGTTGATGCGACATTGGTTAATAAAATTAACCAAGTTTCAGGTGTACGATTCTATGATACATCATATGTACATTGTATTGTGTGCTTACCACCCCAAGTCAAGTCTCCTTCCACACCATTTACCCCACTATGCCCACCACTCTGTTGTCCATGTCTGTGAGGTTGGTTTGTTTGGCTTAATCCCTTCACCTTTTTCACTCAACCCTGCAACCCCTTTCCCCCACATCCAGTGGTTTTAAACACAGCCCCAATGAGCAGATTTTTAGCCATTTAGAGCTGCCTCACCTGCTTTGCGTGCTTCTGGAATCTGTGTCCAATACCTGCTAGTCATAGCTAAGATGAGCTTTGTGGGTGTAAAGTCCTCAAGCTGCTGATGCACTGGGAGCTTTCTGACCCAGACACTTCCTGCTGGGCTTCTGAGCAACTTCTTTTAAACATCTCAGGATTTCCTTGCCCTTCTCTGCTTATGGATGTGTTCCCACCGCCCTCCCCCCATAGTCTCAGAATTGTCTGGTTCCTGAGGGACTTCTGCATGCAAATCTGTCAAAGTTCACCCCGATAAAGCTTGTGAATGCTACTGCCACCTTGTGGTCATATTTTTTCTTTGCTCTGCCTTGAAATTCCTCCAACCCTGAAATTGACATTTCGTAGACAAGGAGGTACAGATGACTTAACCTCGGGGATGTTGCCAACAAGGCCAGGATGAAACACCATTTCATTCCCACTTCATTGATAACAATCAAGAAGTCTGAAGTATTAGAGAAGATGTGAATGCTGGAAGGATTGTAAACGGGTACAACCAATTTGGACAAAGTTTGACATTATCATATAAAGTTGAACATTGACATATCCAAGACCTACTGATTCCACTCCTAGGTAAATATGCCCAAGAAAAATCTTTTTTTTCTTCTCTCTCTCTCTCATTCTCTTTCTCTCTTTCCGGGAAAGGAGGAGAAAGAGGGAGAGAAACATCAACATGAGAAACATCAATTGGTTGCCTCTTGTGGGCACCCTGACAGGGGACCAAACCCGCAACCTTGGCATGTGCCCTGACCAGGAATTGAACAGTTGACCTTCCGCTTTGCAGGACAACACCCAACCATCTAAGCTACGCTGGTCAGGTCTAGAGAAATTTTTGTACAGAAGCCTCAAAAGGCAATACGGATGGAAATAGCAAAAACCGAGAAATTGCATAAATGTTTAGCAGCTGGAGAATGGATACACTATGGCACAATCACATAATAGATTGTTATGTAGCGGTGAAAGTGAATGAAACTTCACTCAACAAGAAGGATGAATCTTGGTGCTAAGGTCTGAATGCTTACGTCCCCTCAGAATTCCTATGTTGAAATCCCAGTGCCCAGTGTGATGGTCTTAAGAGGTGGGGCCTTTGGGAGGTGCTCAGGTCGCAGGGCCGAGCCCTCAGGAACCAGACTGATGTTCCTGTAAAAGAGATGGAGAGACCCCTAGTTCTTTCTCCCCTACACGGAGAAGTCGGCCACCTAGAGGAAGGCCATCACCCACCCTGACTTCCAGCCTCCAGAACTGGGAGTATAGTAAATTTTTGTTGCTTACAAATCTGGTATTTTGTTAGAGGGGCCAGATGGACTAAGACATTTAGTAACATATTTGTGAAAATAAAAGTCCAGAACACTAGATAAAATTCCAAAACACACAAAAACTATTAAAAGTATATTGCTTAGTAAGGCACATAAATGCGAAGCTAAATTAACGAATGTGCGAGTTGTGTAGACACGAATCATGGGGGCTGTTGCTGAGGGAGAGGCAGAGGTAAGGGGCAGGGGCCACTTACAAGTAGATGAAGGTCATTGGCAATATTTTAGTTCTCGGGTTGGGGTGGTGAGGTGAAGAGTTAAGGGGGTGTTTGTTACATAATTTAAAAATAATTTAACATAAAAGAGCTCTCAAAGACTACTGATTATAGTTCATTACCAATTCTGTGTACTTGCGGTCCACTTAAATAAACATATATTTTAATATATGAGTATGGTACCCACCCACCTCCAAGCCTTCTGGCCCGACTGCGTTATAAACGACTGAGGCGTTTAATCAAGGCTCTGAGCGAAAAGGCAGCATCCCACACCCAAGTACCTACTCCCCAACGAGCCCACAATGCGCTGAACAGACCGGGAAAAAGGAAGAGAGGGCAACAAAATCCTAGCTTAACTAGGACGCAAACAAAAGAGGGATGGATCACGTGGTGCTCCCTCCCACGCGCGGCGCGCCAATGATGTCACCAAGCGGCGTCCGGGCCATTGATTCCGGACTGAAGGTAGAGAGGGCTACGTGGTGGGGGCGGGTGGGGGGAGGGTCCGGCGGCTGTGGCAGCCTCGTCTGCGGGCTGCGTTCCGGAGAATTGCGAGATCGGGTAAGAGGCCTTGTCCTTCTTCGCCGTCACCTTCCTGGGCCCAGCGCCCGGCTCGCGCCGCCTCTGCAGGCTTGGACACTGCTGGAAGGGGTAGCCCGGAGGCCCCCAAGGGGGCTCCGAGGGGGGCCGCGGGGCCGGGTGGGGACGTAGGGGCTGGGGGCCGCGGCTGGGCTTGCAGCCTGGCGGGGAGGCGGGCGCCCGGGCCGTGTGCTGGCGTGCGTGTGCGCGCGCCCGGCTGTGTGCGCGGCTGTGGGCGGCTGAAGCTGCGCACGGATGCTCCGGCGCTCGCGCCAGCCGGAGGCCGTCAGCTGGGTACCACAGGCCCCTGTTTCCCTCTCGCCTCGGAGAGTGACTGGATTGAGAGGCGCCTGCGACTGGTCTCGGTGCGCACCTTCCTCCGCCGTGTCGTCCTAGCTGCAGAGGCCCGCGCCGCATCCTTGGGATAACATCCGCCGCCCTTGGCATGCCTGGCACAGGGATGGCGTAGGCGGCCGTCGTGGAGAGCCCACTGCGGGGTCACGGCTGCCGCGCTCTGCCTGGGTCTGGCCCTGTGCAGGAGGCCTAGTTGCATCACCTCCCCATCCTTCACCTCCTTGGCATGACTCTTGTGCCCTGTTAGAAGGTAAAACTGCCTGAGATGTTCCATGTTGGTGTCAGAGTTTGGGAAACTTGCCTTCCAAAAAGAGACACCTGTCGTTGGATTTTAAATGTGTGTGGAGGGTCCCAGCGTGAGGTTAGCTGAGGGAGCAGAGTCTAAACGGCTCAGAAAGGAGACAGGGCTGCACAGTGGCTGTGGCATTGGGAGCAGAGAACACAGGAGCATTAAACTGTCGAGCAAATGTGAGTGATGATGCCAACTTCTTTCTTTACCCAAGAAGGCTCGTTCCCATCTTTCAAAGGTCCTGGAATATCTTTTTCATCATTTCATTATTTGACAAACAGTTGAGTGCTTTGCTGTATGGGAGGGCAGGGAATGGTGGAAGGGGGCATGAACTTTGGAGTCGGGCCTGCTGTTTGGAGTCGGGCGAGCAGCTGTGTGACACTGAGTGAATCATTTAGCCTCTCTACTCCTACTTGGTCTTACTTACAAAATAAGGATAATTTTATCTACCTTGCAAGGTTGTTGTCAGAATTTGAAGTGTCTAGAAATTATTAGCAAGGGCACAGCTCCCAGGCACTTGAACTTGCTCCCTCCCTCCTTTGAAGGTACAGCTGCTTGAGAAACAGGGGAACTTTTTGCTATTTCGGATGTTTGCTATTCTGCCAGATGCGATAAAGCAGACTTGGGTGTGGGGGCGGGGCTTGGGTGGGAGGGGCAATCTCAAAACCCATAATCTCTCTGCTGTAGACCTCAACGTTTTAGAACTGGAAAGAGGTTAAGGCCACACTTTGTTAATTGCAGCTTTTTACTGAGTTCTTGTTGCGTTCCTTACACTGTACCAAGCACTTTACATATGCTAATTTATTTAATCCCTCCAGCAATCCAGAACAACAGTTAAGTATTATCCCCATTTTACAGAGGCAGAAGGTGAATCTTCGCCAAGATCCTGACACTGGCTAAGGGCAGAACTGGAATTTGAACCCAGGGCCTCAGACTTGTAGTTTGGGTCTTGTTATTTCTGGTGGCTAGAGTCCCAGTAATGTGAACCTGTGTAGTGAAGGAAGGGAGGCATAAGCAGAGTTGAGAGGGCCAGTACTTGTTGCAAGAATAACAACTCAAATTGTCCAGTGATAAGTTATCTTTTGCTTTGCCCAGCATTGCCCTGGCCAGGTGGCTCAGTTGGTTAGATGTTATCCTGTGCACTGAAAGGTTGCAGGTTCTATCCCTGGTCAGGCCACATCCCGAGGTTGCAAGTTTGATCTCCAGTTGGGGGCATCCTGGAGGCAACTGATTGATGTTTCTCACATCCTTGTTTCAATTGCTGTCTCTGTCTCTCAAATCAGTAACAAACGTATCCTCAGGTGAGGATTTAAAAAAACCAACAACTTTGGCCACATATGAAATGAGATTTGGCTTTTTCACCCAGAGAAAAAGGAAAGGCTTGTGGGCACACAGTAGGTATTTGGCAAATGCCCGTGAAAGAAGAAAAAAATCTTAAGGTACTGTTATTTCTGTCAAAAGGAGACCCACTGCTTAATACACAAAGGCTCCCTTAAGCCGAGCTATATGTAATATGAGCATCTTTCTGATTTATGGATTTAAAGATTTGAAGCTGTGTGTCAGACCAAGATTGGTATTACCATCTGTGACCAACTGATTAGAGTTTTCAGACATGTGAACAGCAGGATCGAAGCCGTTGGGCTTCTGCAGTGACCCCTGGAGACACAGCAGTTTGTTTTGCCATAACATCTGTTAGACTTGGGCCGTGATGGGTGAGGCTGCTTGGGTTGAGTTTGCTGGAGAACTGCACTTTTTGGCATCAGGGATAAAGAGTTCAAAATACTAGTTCGTTACAAAATTATATATTTGGGAAAGATCTCTGACTGATGTGCATTAATGTGGGGATAGCAGAGTGGGTTTAGACAGATAATATTCTTCGCATTTTGGATGAGCTATATTCTGTTGGCCCTCTGTTTGAAGATGACTTAGGGTTGTATAGTCAATTATTAGGGACTCACGAGGCTCATATAACTCATCCACCTCAACTGCGACTTACTGGCGTATACCCTCACCCCAAGAAGCTTGTGTTGCTGCTTCTGTACCCTCCCAGACACCTTGAAGCACCTATTTCACCGTCTTCATCAAACAGTGGGAGAAGCCCTCTAACACAATTCAACCTCCTTTCCCTCTGTGCCTCACCACTACCACACACGTGGTGAAGCTCTTTCCCAGAAAGGGGATTCAGTAACCTAGTTGCAAATGGCAGAAACGCAGTGTAAACTGACTCAAGCAAAAAGGGGGTTTTTACCCTCTCTGATCATTTAACTAGGAAGTCCAAAAAGGAGCTTCAGGCATGGCTGGATCATGAGGCTGAAATGAAATCATGAGGACTCTCTTGGCCCTGCCTTTCTCTGCTTCCTTTCGTTTGTTGGCCTCAGTCTCTCCTGCTGTTTTCTCTGCATGTACTGAAAAGGCCGACTGCCGGCTGCCCCAAGCCTGGGACCATAGAGCTGTCTTCTGGCATTGTGAACTAACCACCGCGGACAAGCAGATAGGGGGTACCCTGATGGGACAGGTCTGTTCACAGGCCTACCCCTGGAATGAAGGAGTCAACTGCCTCTCTGCAACCACAGGGGACGGGGAGTACAGGGACGGGGCAGGCAGAAACGGCAGATGACTGCACTGAGCGTGTCTGCACGCACACGTGTACGTGTGCTCACATCCACTTCTTTGAGAACCTGCCAGAACCGTCCAGCTGAAATGGATCCGCCCAGTTTTGTTTGTCCGTCACACATGCATTCTGTTTGACATCAACCGTGTGTTCTCTGTCCCTTCTGTGCCTTCACATCAGCCCTTTGGGTTGCCCGACCCCGCTGGTTCCGCTGGCTGACTCCTTTCAGACTCAGGGCAAGCTTCTCCTCCCAGAAGCCTTCCTTGGCCTCCACCAGTGAAATAGGCAACCTTTCCCATAAACACCTCAGCACAACCCAGTTGTGGACTTGACTTCTGTTGGATGGTTGTCTAAACTGGTCACTTCTCTAGACTGAGAGCCCTTGAGGACAGAGGAGCCGCTTGCTTTGTGTTTCTCACCCCCGCCCTCCTTGGCTGGTGTTCTTTTTCTTCATTGCACGTACAGCCATTTGTCATATGTATGTATTTCTGTATTGCCTGTCTCTCACTGGAGCATCAGCTTCGTGAAAATAATAGGAAACGAATTTTCCTTTTGTTTACTGCTGTATCTCTAGGGCCTAGGACAGTGCCAGACACACAGTATGTGCCTGATCAATGTTTGTTAAACAGATGGACGAAAATCTGCCCACAGGGAGACAATGCCGGCATCGTGTCGATGAGGATTCCAACCTACATGACAGATACAGCTCTCACTGTAAATGTCTGTAAACTCGCGGGCTGCGAGGGTTCGTCCTGGAAGGCGGGGCCTCTCCCCCCAGGTGCATCTGTCTAAACCTGCGTAGACCAAGGTCAGGCCCCAAGGAGGAGCCACCTGGGAACTTCACCCCTGGGATGTCGTACTCCCCTCAAACCTTTCCGAGCTGTGATAGGATGTATATTACGGCTTTTTCTATAGTTTGAGTCTTTTTCCCTATTTATCTTTGAGACTTTTCCTTGAGCACGTACAATATGCCAGGCACTATTCTAAGCCCTTTTTATCAGCAACAACTCACTCTTTGACCAGAGTTTTGGGATCAAGGCCTGTGAACTTTAAAACATTTATCAGGTACCCAAACACAAGAAAAGCTTTTAAAAAAATCCATATTAGAAAGTTATAAAAGAAACGAGACCCCTCTCTGTCCAGCCTATCTCGCCCCCACAGGCGGAGCTGCTAGTAATCACTCAGTGTGTCTCCTTCCTGACCTTTCCTCGGGATTTCAGTTAGAGCTGCTAATAAAGTTGCTGCCTGGTTTCCACCCAGTGCAGCCACGCTCTGCGTGCTGATCTGCGCTTTGCCTGTTCCGTAGCTGCCTTCAGGGTGCTTCTGCTGCACCTTCCACTGCTCTCCGGGCACAGCCGCCCGCTTGGGTGTGGCCTCGCGGGTTGGGGCGCCAGTGGCCCAGAGTGAGCTCTGTCCTTCTGCCTTGCAGGGAAGGCCCACCCTTGTCTCCCACCCGCCCCCACCTTCCGCTTATCGTGGTACCTTACTGAATGCTATCCCTGTCATACCTCCTGATCAAAAATAAATAAAAATAAGAACTGGAGGTAGGGAATTCTATTCTCAAAAGAATAGTTCTCATGAAAATACTGTAGACTTGAGGGGAGACACTGTTGTTTAACCCCGCCCTCTCACAGCGCCTGGTCCCGATCAGCTTCCTAGAAAGGGGACACCGGTTCCCACTGCAGTGCGGCCATCTCGCTGCGCCTCCCACCCTGCCCTCTCAAGGACTGGGCATTCTCACTCCAACAGGAGAATCTTAGCTAAATGGAAAAGTGACGTCTCATTTTAATTTGCTTTTTTGTTATGATTAAGTTTGAACTATTTTTATATACCTATTAACCATTTTTATTATTTCTGTGTTTAAATTTTTCAGTTATATTTTGTCTAGTCACTTATTGGGTTATTTTTATAAATTATACAAGTTCTCTTAAAAATGAGTGTGTGCTCATTATTTTAAAAAGGAAATAAAAAACTTGATTTTGTTTTCTGTGAATAGTTCTCCAATTTGGTGTTGGCCTTAAAATTTTGGCTTTATAATTAAATATACATATTTTTCATTTTTCTGTGGACAAATTCCTTGTAAGCTTTAAAATGTTTTTTCTCATTCTGTATTCTAGTATTTTATGGTTTGCTTATGACATAGTACTTTAAAAAAGCTAATATTCAGTTTTATTTCTGATTATGACATTTGATAAAAATATTGTGTAATGTTTTAAATAAAATCAGTATGAATTAGATAAAAGTCTGTTTTGTTTTAAAGATCTTTGCATTAGTGTATGTATCATATATTTTTCCTTTTTAAAATAATTGATCAGAATATCAAAGCGTGCTCTACAAAACAGATTCAAATACACATATAAATCTCATGATTTCAATGTTCTCGGCATTTCCATAAATTGCTGCATGAAGCAGTGTTTGTTTATCTGCGTCTGCCAGTCCGATTTGAAGAACAGTCTGGTTCCACCAACAGCTTCAGAGTGCGCAGCCCAGAGCATGCGCTTAGCCTCTTCCGGTGCTCTTGTCCCACGGTTTCCCAGCCCCTTTTTATTGAGATGTAATCATATGCCTTAAGCAGCACATAATTTATGGGTGTCATTTAGTGAATTTTGACAACTATATAGTATACCCGTTTAATCACCATTCAAATCAAGAAAATACAGTGAAACATTTCCATCACCCCAGGAAGTTCTCTCAGGCTCCTTTCCAGTCACCACTCTCCCCAAACCACCGCTGTTCTAATGTCTATCGTCGTGAGTTCGTTTTGCCTGTTCTGAAATTTCACGTAAGTGGAACTGCACTTCTGTGAGTGGCTTCTTTTAGCAAGGGCAAACCGTGTCGCGTGAGTCGGTATCTTCTGTATGATATACCTCAGCTGTTCGTTCGTCCTTCAGTTGAGGGACAGTTGGTTCCTTTCTAATTTGAGGCTATTAAGGGTAAAGCTCCCTGCCTGGCCAGTGGCTCAGTGGGGTGGAGCGTGTCCCGGACACCAAAGGTTGCAGTTCATCCCCCGTCCCAGCACATACCTAAGTTGCAGGTTCAATCCCCAGTCAGGGCACATATTGGAGGCAAGTGATCAATGTCTCTCTCTCTATAAAAATCAATAAACATATCTTCAGGTGAGGATTAAGAAAGAGAAGAAAAGAATAAAGTTCTGTGAACATTCTTTTTTATTACTGTGCTAAAAAAATACCACGAAATTTACTACCTTCACCATTTTTAAGGTACACTTCGGTGATGTCACATCTATTCACATTGTGAAACAGCTCCAGAACCCTTTCATCTCGCGAATCGGAAACGCTGCCTATGGAACGGCGACGTCCCTTTCCCTTCTCCCTACCCCCCGGTTCTACGACGACTCTTGCTTTTTTTTTGGTGGTGGTTTCTTTTTGTTCTTCTGCTAGCATCAGGTGCGCAGTTGCTGGGGTGTAGGGGGAGGGTAATTACGTATTTAACCTTGGAAGAAGCTGCCAAACGGTTTCCAGAACGGTTGTACCATTGACATTCCCACCAAGAGTGTATAAGACTTCTAGTTGCTCCACATCCTGACCAACATTACATGTTGTGAGTTTTTTATTTCAGTCGTTCTGATACCTGCAAAGTGGTATCTCATTGTGGTTTTATCATATTTTAATTTATTTACATGGCTGTTTCTATTACCATACTGAGCTTCTTAAGGACAAGTTTCATGCAATTCGCTTATCCTTTTGTTCCTATTAACTTTTTTTCCTATCGAAGGGGTGATAGGTGCTTTGTTATAGAAAACGTGAACATTGTAGAAAACTACAATATTAAAATGAATAAGATCACAGGTAACCCCAGCTCCCAGGCATCATCACGAGCGGTTTGGTGTCTCATGCAGTGCGGTGTTGGTCACCCCACAGGTAAGGCCGTGCCAGGGTTGGCTGCTTGAGCAACTCAGCGGCGTCCCAGCCCTCCATTCCGTCATCTCGGGACAGCGCTGCGCCACAGCCAGGAACCCGTGTCCCAGAAAGCCCCGGGCAGACCCCTTTTGTGTTTCCTTGACCAGAGTTGTAGCACCTGCATTACTGACAGGAGAAATGCACTTGCCAAGGCCAGCTTGTTAGACTGATAGACTAATCAGCTTCCTCCCTGGTCTGGGCAGGGAGCCCGGCCTTCTCCAGGGAAGGGGACAGAGCTGGGCGCTCTCGGAAAGGAGGCATAGGTCTAGGGGTGAGTCTGCATGGTCTGCCACTTGGGCATATTGTTTGTCCAGGCTTAAGTTCTGTCTTTACATTTTATGCTCTTTCCGCTTATTATGCACCAAACGTCTTCCATGGTGTTCACTCTGTAAGTATCACTCTGTGTGTTGTGTACCCTCTGGCTGTACCTGAATCCACCTGACTGTGTCTCCAGTTCTGGACCTTAAGTCTCTTTCCGGTTTCTGCTATTGTAAACAAAACTATAGCAAACAAGGTTTTGTGCTAGATTTTAAATTCTCCATCTCAAGGTAGATTTTTATTGATTACCTTATTGATAGTAACTGTAGGAATAGGTTTACATTATAGTAACAACGACTGCTGACTATTAGCCGAGCTTGTGGACGTACTGAAGACTTTTGATACACACTGTGCAATTGCTTTGTAAGCAAGTTGAACCCAGCGGTTTGGCCTTCCCTGCAGTACAGTAGAGCGCCGGTTCCTCCTCCTCATTTTCCCCTTTTCCGTCTGTCTTTCATTCGATCATTAATACATATCCCATGGAGAAATACTGGCTGAGGACGTTCTACAGCCAAAGCGCTGTGCCGGGTGGTGGGGTTACAGGACTTGTGCTGCTCAGGAAAGACACATGTGACAATTTCTATGATCATACAAACATGCCACCACAGCTGGTGATAAGAACTATGAGGAGAGCTCCCAGGGCTGCGAGAACTACAGGCGTGATAAGCCCACTGCCCCCTAGCGTAGGGGCAGGAATGGAGGAGGAACCTGTGACTGGGCTTTTGCAAGGCAGCAGGAGTGCTCTGTGGCTGTTGGGCAAACGGGGTGGACAGTGTCTTTTGTGAAGTCTGGCTGGGATGGGCTTGGCTGTGGAGTGGGGTCACACGGCAGACCTGGTAGTAGACTTGGGCCTTCCTCCAAAGAGCGACGGGCAGCCACGAATCAAGGGGTTTCCAGAAAGGAGATGGCGGGGCCTGATCGTACGTGAGAGCATTTTGGAGGGACCAGAGTAGATCCTAGATGCAAGATTAGATTGCAAAGGTGGCCATGGGATGCCCAGCCGGCACCGAGTGAATCTTATTTTTTAATTGCTAATTTTATTAATGAAAATGAATTTATCACATTTTTGTGGCTTTAACGGTTAGTGTGATTGGATCATTTCCCACATGCTCGGTGGGCGTTTGCGCTCCCTTTTTGGTGGGTGGCCTTTTACAGACTGCTGCGTCGGTGGGGCAGCCCCGCATGGTGGCCGGGAGTGCCCCTGTGCAGCCACAGTGCTGGCCCTCACCCCGAACCTCCTCTGCAGCTTTGTTCTGCCTCAGTTTCCTCTTCTGTGACGTGGGGATGGTAATGGCGTACCCCTTCCATAAGGTGGTCGTGAGGGTTGGAGGTAAACCCAGTGCTGACCCGTGTGAGCGCCGCGTGTGTGCGTGTCATCTGAGTGTACGGGCCTTGTGCGTAAATATACAGGAGCTCTGTCCTGTGAGTGTTCAACTGGGATTCAGTGTCTGCACTCATTTTTGTGTTGATACATTTTTTAACTCTTCCTTATGAACGAACCCAGACACTGCGTTGCTGTTCTGCAGTACAGAAGCTATCTACAGTGAACAGATGCCCGGCCTCTCCTTTGGGGCGTCTCCCACTGCTGTGAAACCGGCCAGTCCACACACACTGTTTGTGTGTTGGTGTTCTTATCGAAATACTTTGCAAGTAATCTTTCGATCCATTTATAGTTTATATTCGTTTATTAATATAAGACAAGGCTATAAGTAGATTTTTTTTCTCATGAAGCCAGCCAGTTGGCTCCACCTGCTGACTGACCCTCTTCCCCTCACTGCTGCTTTGGCGCCCCACCTGGTGGAGCCCGCACACGCTCGGGTCTGTTTTGGGGAGCGTGTTTCCGCGTTAGTCTGTGGCTCCATTCTGGTGTCACGCTGGGGCTGCCTCGACTTAAGCAGTACAGCTGTCCTCTTTGTAAAAAATAGTTTAGCCGTTCTTACCTGTTTGTTCTTGCCCTTGAACTTTAGGTTAATCATTTCATTAGGTATCCACGCCTTACTGTCTCTACCCTCATTAGAATTTGCAGTAAACTGCTATTTAATTTGGCACTAATTAGCATTTATAAACCATTTGACCATCACATTTGGGGGGTGTATATTCTACTTAACACACATACGTATTCCTCAGCAGAGTTTCATACTTTTCCATGTTTCTTAAGATTATTCATAAATGTTTCTCTCTTTTAAAAAATGGTTTATTTGCTATTAGGGATATAGTACTTCTCATAGAGGAAGTTGTTTTGTCTTGTGTATTTCTCCCTTATATCCAGCCACATTCCTTGGCTGATGATGGTGGTTCTACGAGTTTTTTAGGTAATCCTACATCAACTAGGGTTATGAGGTTATCATCTGCAAATGCTCTGGGTTTGTCTCCTGTTTTAATAGTTTATCTTTTATTTGTTTTGTGTAGTAGAATATGCTAGAATTTGCAAAACAACATTAAATGCAATATTTCTTTGATCTCAGAACATGCTGTCGATTCAATGGCAGCTTTTGGGGGCTGCTGTTTGAAATGCACACACCTTGTAACTCACGTTCCAGCACCAGAAGCGTTTGGCGTACATCTCACAATTGGGGAAATAAGATAATAGTGGGATGGTGGCTCCCGTTTCTTATTTTAGTGGGATTACGGTAGTCTTTGTTATGTTAAAGAATATTCTGTCTTCAAATCCAATAAAAAACTCTAATTCTGCCGGACGGTAAGGGGAAGGCCGCACGGTTTGGTTTAACATGCAGCTGTGTATGTGTCACCCAGGACACTGGTGTGTGCGGCCCTTTCCCTCCGACCTCCCTGAGTGCAGAACTCCCACCTGCAGAGCAACGCCTCTGGTGGTCCCGCCCCAGGAGCTCCCCGGCTGCACTGCCCATCAGGGATGGTGTATGTATTAGTCTCATAGTGTGGCAGTGACAAATTTGGTGGCTCAAAGCAACAAGTTTATTTTCTCACCGTTCTGGAGGCCAAAAGTCAGAAATCGGTACCACTGGGCCAAAATTGAGCTGTCGCGGGGCTGCACTCCTTCCAGAGGCTCTAGGGAAGAATCCTCGTACCGTGCCTTCTCCAACTCTGGGTGGCTGCCTGCATTACTTGGCTTGTGGCCACATCACTCCAGTCGTTAAGGCCAGAATCTTCAAACCTCTGTCTGCACCGTCTTCACTCGCCTTCTCCTCTCTGTGTGTAGATGGAAATTTTTGTGAACTTGCCAGTGCTGAGGGTGAAGCTTTTAACAATGTGTTAGCAATGGCAGAGCCTTGGTCATTCCCTTTGGAAAGAAGACTGTCGACACCTGGAAGTGCTCTAGGTCAGTTCCCAGAAAATCAGTTCATTGAAAAATCGGTTCTATAAGGGCCCCTCGACCTCACCCCACCCCACCTCCCACTGTCCCCTAGTCTGCAGCTCTACAGGAACAGGGAGATGGGCAGAGTCCATTTTCTCTAGTACTGTTATGAAGGCAGAATAAAAACTGGTCAATTAAGACCTTAAAGAAAAAAACAATCCAGCATATTGGTTGCTTAGTAAATTGGTGATTTAGGGAATTGGCCATTTGGGAAATTGGCTTTCTGCAATTGGTTCTTGGGGAAATCAGTACACTTCCCTAGAAAACACCACAGAACTTGGGCAGAGGCTGTCTTCAAGCCTGCCTAGAATAGCATTCCACTTGTCCCCTCCGCTTGTCCCCTACAGCCACGGACATGGGGACATTGCCCTTGCAGGAAGGTGGGCCTCAGCCCAGCCACTCGCTCTCTATGAGGGGCTGTGGGTCATAGAGAGGAAGAGGAAGAGAAGGCAAGAGTGAGTGGGAGGTGTTCCACCTTTAGACCCTGACTCAGCGGAACCCAGATGTGGGCCAGCTGCTGAACTTCTCTGTGCTGGTCAGGCCAAGCGAGGGGGCAGTCAGCTGGTGTGTGCCAGCTGGGTGTAGGAAGGCGGCTGTTGGGTGTCCAGACTTAATGCGACCACAAGTTGTATAGGGTGATCTTGGGGAGTTGTTATGAGACTAAATGTGCATTAAGTGTTTCACTTTACAGCGTAAAATATTCAGCACAGGCCTGTTAGCCACTGTTCGTGGTACTGTTTGGACACTAGCACGGCAGTCTCACTGTCTGGTGATTCCTGCTATCACAGTGCCCGTGCCTGGCGGTCAGTATAGGTACCACTCCTCTTTTTTCACTGACTGCATAGCTTAGGGTACAGGCGCTTGTCCACTTTTGGAGGCCTGTTTTTTCTGGGGGTACCTGAGGCATCTCTTGTTTCTTGCAACTTCAAAAGCCAGTCTAGTCATTAGCATCAGGGGAGTGTATGCATCAGCACAAACACAGCCAGGGGCGCTGCTCAGCCATTGGGCCCGCTCACTGCTCCGTCTGCGGAAAGCCTCACAGATTACTGAAGCGAGTGGGGGGCTCCTGCGGGGAGACACTGAGAATTTTGAACTTATGTTGATGTGGCATGAACTGTTACAGTGGAATAAAAAACCCGATGATAAAGAAATGAAAAGAAACAACAAAAAAAGGAGGGCAATAAATTGGTGCCTAGCAACTGTGGAATTGCTAATTATTTATGTTATGTACACGTATTACCTCGGACTAAAGATAAGAACATGAGTTTATGTATGTGCATGTCCTTTTCTGAAGCAGTGACCTGGTAACTAAGAATAACTCAGCAACCCATTGCTTTTTGGTGATACGTTGCAGGAGTGGCAGCACGCTGCTGTCGCCGTGTCCCCCTGCGAGCAAGTGCCGAGGGACTCGCAGACATTGAGGTGTCATGACCCAGAGGGAGCAGATGACCCAGTTGGATGTAGCCCATGTGTGCGGTCATCTGGTATAGGAAATAGACTAAAAAGACTCGTAAATCCGCATCCCCGCACACAGGGAGGTTAAACAGAAGATCCGCAACAAGCCAGACTAACAGTTATTTATAGTGAAAAGCAAGAATAGCAGGGATTGGAAACTAAAACCAGCTCAGTAGCCAGATGATAACGTCCTCCCCATGAGGGGGACGGCCAGGCCCCCGAAGGCACATGCGGAGCCGGAGCTTGGCAGTGTTAGGGGGAAGCCAGGGTTGGAGTGAGGGGCCTTTCCACACACACCTTATTTTAGATGGTAACTCTTAAACCATTTAGGTGGTGGTTACTAAGTGGCCCTGGGTTACCGCACAGCCGGGCAGCAGGCAGGCTCAGACCCCCAGGAAGGTGCGCACCGCAGTAGCTGAGGAGCGTGTCCCTGGTGCCTTTGCGCAGGGGAAGCACACGCAGGGGGGGCGCTGGCCAATGGACAAGGAAGCAGTAGGCTCGTTTGACTGTTTGCTTTTCTGTATTTTCTGAAATTTTCTCTAATCAGCTTGTTAGTTTTGGTTAAGTTTTTTATCAAGCCCATACAACAGAAGAGCACAAAGGGTCACGTGTCACCACCTCCCAACGCTGTGGGCGCCGCAGCCGTTGCTGGGGGCGCGGAGGCTGAAGTGTGCGTGTGTGAGACGCTGCAGTTACTTGAGCTGCGAAGATTGCATTACAAGAGCAGTTGCTCTTTCAAGGCACACCGACCCTCTGCCTAGAAGACAGATTTCCCTTCTGCGCCACCACTGCACCCTGTGTTAGACAATGAAAGGGATGGGGCAGCAGCAGGGTGCTTCCCCTGCCCAGTTGTGAGGAAAGCTTTTCTGGAATATTCTGGTAGAAGGGTTAAGGACTGTGAGGTTGTTTAGCCCAAAGGCAACAAAGCAGAGGTGAGACATAACTTACTTGACTTAAATGGAAAACGGAATGTGGGAAGATGGGCTGGGGTTGTTATAGCGAGAGTTGGTTCTTTTTTTTCACCTTGTGAAGTTACAATGTAGAGGATAAAGAGTAGGCGTGTAACAATGAGCCATTGAGAAGCAGCCAGAAATGTAGCCAGCACCCACATCGTGAGCCCCAGTCTTCCCCCACCAGGCTGACTCTCCGCTGGACGATGGGGGCCCTTACACACGCCCTGTCGCCCAACTGAACACATGTCTGGCACATGTCAGGTGCTCAAATGGTGGGGTGAGGCATGTTCTGAGATGGTGACAGTGCTCTGGTAGGGCAAGTGCAGAATAACAGAGAGACACAAAGTGAGGGACTACGAATTGCACCCGCACCCCCAACCCAGAGTAAGGAAAGTCTCCCGAGGAGGTATTAGTTGAAGCTGATCTTCAAAGACTGCTTCACCAGAGGCAGTGCAGGAAGCACAGTGTAAGCCAGGGAACAGACTGTGCGAAGACACCGAAGCAAGAAAGAACACAGCCTAGGCCAAATGTGAAGTCTGGGGCGACTGACACTTCGGGTGAATGGAATAGGAGGACAGTGGAGAAGGGACATCAGCTGGTGGTAACGCTGGAGGGGGACTGCCTCGTAAGTCTCAAAAGCAGTGGGGATAAAATTAAGCACAGAAAAAGCAAATATTCACAGGTGACGGTTTGTTGAGCACCGGAGTTGATCTATAGAATTCTTCCTAGGTATCTTGAGCAAAATAGAGCGGACACATAAGCATGGTCACAAAATCAACTGAAGTTTTGCCTCTAGAGAATGCAAGTGATCTTTTGGGAAGTCGGGTGTAACGAGCGAGTGCGATGGTGTGTTTTTCCACAGTCAGACCCGGGAAGCCTCACTCCCCACCTCTGTGATGTGGGAATCTTGCCTTCGCGGTAAAGCTGTGTGAAGATTAAGGGGGTGTGCCTGTACCGGACTCTGCCCTCCCTGGGATGGCTGGATGGTGGCAGCGGGAAGGTTTATGATGTGATCCTGACTTGTTCAGTTGCTGTAATTGTCTTGCATTTTAGTGGCTATTGCCGGTTCATGTCAGTTTATAATATTAATCTTATGTTCATGTTAGCCAGTGCGAGAGGTCTGCCCCTCAACCCCACCCCACCGCTTTCCACTTTAGGGATTCAAGGTCGTTAGTGCTGGACCAGGGTGACAGCGGATACAGCCTAAGGCCATTTCTCCAGCGCGGGGCTTCCTGGTGCGTCTTTGTTTTCCTTTGCTTTTTCCCTTGCATTCCTGACAGGGCCGGTTAGTAGCATTCTGAGTTCAGTATTTACAGATGTTTTCCAAAAGAAAGTGCACCCAGCCCAGTACTCCTGCAGGGAAGGATTAGAGCTATAATCAGCGTGAGACCGGGTGGCTTTTGTTAGCTGTGCTCAAGCCCCTCCCCTCCTCCAAACTTTCCAAAGGGGCCGTCCTTCCCGAGAAACGAAAGTGAAATTGAACCGGAGCCATTTCACAGCCAGTGCGCCCGGCCCAGGGGTGTTTCCTGTCTGAACTCCACGGACAGCCCCTTGTCTGCGAAGCCACCAGCGGAAGCCTGGCCCCTGGAAACCAACGGTGGCCGCGGGGAGGGTCCCGCCACGGGGAGGGTCGTGCTGTCCGGACATGCTTCCGGGGCGCCATGGACTCGAGACAGGTAACTGTGGGCCACCCAGAACTCGGTGCCTCGGCCCACCGCCCGTGCGCTCGGGTTTCAGCCCCTGGTGTGTGTGTGCTGTGAGTGCGCGTGCACGCGCGCGTGTGTTTTCTTGCCCAGCAGAGCTGCGGTTCTCGTACTTTGTATCCTGCTAATTACTGTGCCGCGTTGAGTGATGTTGAGCAGTGCGAGTAAGAGGGCCTGTGAGGGGGCCGCACCCCCGTTGGAGGAGTGAGGCCTGAGCCCAGGTCAAGGCAAAGCCCCTCTCCCTTGCTGCTTGGGCCTCCGAGGCACGCCCCCAGCCCCCCTTCAGTCCCATTTGGACAGCATGCTTTACTTCTAGCAATCTCCTCTCTGCGCCCTTTAAACTTCCTGAAGGCATTTGGGAAATGAAAACCCACCCTTCTTAACCTGCAGGAGAAAGTTTATAGCAGCTTTCTTCATTGTGGCTAAAAACTGGAAAAAAACCCAAATGTCCTTCAACAGGTGATGAGATTTTTTTTTAAAAAAAGAAAAGGGTCTGGCGGTGTGATGGATACTGCTTGCCCCCCCCCAAAAAAAGGGAAAGATCGGTGATGCAACAGCGTGGGTGAACCTCAGTGCTCCACGCTGAGCCACGGACTGCGTGCTGTGTGCGTCCGGTAGCTTTGTTCTGGGAAAAAGAAAGCTAAAAGGGCAGCACCCAGACGGTGGGTGCCGGGGTCTGCCTGGAGGAGGAGGGAGTTGACTGCAGAGTAGTGAAAACGTATTTGGGAAATGGAAACATTCTGTACCTTGATTGCGGTGGTGGTGATGAGGCAATACGTGGTCTGACTCTGCACTCAAGTCTCAGAATTATACACTAAAAAGGGTAAGTTTAACTGTATGTTAATTTACCTCCATTTAAAAAATAGGGTGCAGCAGAAGTACCACCTGCTTGAGTGGTTGGTAGGGTAATCGTGTGGGTGTAGTAATTTATAGTTGCAATTTGAACATTTCTCTAACATGTCACACGGTGTGCTTGAGGGTGATGTTGTTATGTTACAGAACTACATGCTTATCATTGTGTAATACAAGGTTTTGTAATGAAAGGGGTGTTACTTGTGCCAGACCCTGGGTAGAAGATACATATACATGTGTGTACACGTATGCACATGTGTGTAAAGAACAGATATCTACCAGGCTGGGGACATGTAGGCTTACAGTTGGGAGTGCGGGAAACAGTTTATTCTTGTAGTATTATGTATTAATTATTATGTTATTTGTATTACAACTCACTTTGATGTGTTTTATATGTCTTTAAAAATAAGGTAAATTTAACATACAGTGAAACTTACCCTTTTTAGGGTTTAGTTCTGACTTTTGACTACACAGAATCAAAGCACATATAGCCTTATAACCACCTCCACAGTCGTACAATACACACGCACACGTGGGCACACAGATACATCTCCCTTCTTTAAAAGAGCTAGAGACACCCTGACCTGAAGGAAAAGCAGTTTTCACACTACTGGTGTACTACCCTGCGGAGCCCGTGTGGTGAGACCGGGGCTCGTCTCTTCATCCAAAACTGAAACTCGTGACACTGCAGGGAAGTGCATTTCTGTAAGGCAGCAAGTGAGGCGGCTGTCACACGGTCTGCATGACAGGCAGACGGGAAGTGAGTGAGTAGAGATGCCCGGGGATTTAGGAATGATCGCCCTGAGTTGGTTTCCCACTTTCTTGCTCTCACTCCTGTGCAGCAATTCTCCAAATGGCGATTATTTTCAAGTGGTGGCTTGGCTTGGCTTTCAGAGGCCTTGGGTGTGGGGGAGAGGGGAGAAAAAATTAATAATCTCCCTCTAAGCTTTCCCTAAAATAACAGTTGTTAAGCACCTTTTCTCTGTGCACATTCTAATGTGTACACACACATGCATGTGTGCATGGGGTTTTTCTTTTGTTTACAAAAAGGTGGATTACACCATACGTGTTCCTCTGCAGCTTGCTTTTTTGTTGTTGTTTAATGTAACATTATATCATTCCTACATTTTCTCCAGGTGACTACAGATAGGTTGCAACACTTTTTTTTTAAACTGTGAATATTCTTCCAAAGCATGAATTTGTCACGATTTATTGTTCTCTTTTTATGTAGAGGAACACGAGAAGGTTTTGCAGGTAGAAGCAGTTTAAATCTAGAAAGCATTTAGCTAGGAACTGACTTTAGCCACTTTGAAACAGTTCTTTTGACCAAGGTCACCCTAAGAACTAATCAGAAAAGCGCTAACACCCTCCTAATTCAGCTCCCGGAGCCAGGCTCCCGGTCCATACACACACCTCGGCCGCTAGCAGTGTGGTGGGGACACCGTCTGTGCAGCAGGAGGAACGAGAGAGGAGGGATGGCGTGCGTCGGGATGGCGCTTGTGCAGCCATTATTCCACAGATGTTGGCTTGGGACCAGCTTTGTGCCGGGTGTTCTCTTAGGTGCTGGGGGTGCAGAGTAACTGAAGCGTGCATAGTCCTTTCCCCCGGGAAGCTTACCGTGGAGTTGGCTGAGCCCCCATCAGAACTATGTGAGGAATATTTGGTGTAATTGGGGGTAATTTCTAGGACACCTACTGTTGTTAATCACCTTTCCGATACACTACAATCTATTTGTGCCGTTTACAAAATCAGTAGCTGTCCTGGCCCGTGTGTCTCAGTGGGTTGGAGCATCATCCCGTAACCAAAAGGCTGCAGATTGGATTCCCAGTCAGGGCACGCGCCTGAGTTGCAGGTTCAGTCGCTGCTCCAGGCGTATACAATCCCTGGTCTGGGCGTGTGTGAGAGGCAGCCAGCCAATCAGTGTTTCTCATATCAGTGTTTCCCTCTGTCCCTTCCTCTCTCCCTTCCCCTTTCTCTAAAAACCAGTGAAAAAAAATGTCTTCGAGTGAGGATTAAAAACATAACAAAATAAAAATGAAATGAAATATAAAAACATTAGTAGCTATAATAAAAGGTAAAGTAAGCAGTGTAACACGTGCCGAGTACCAGGAGTTCAAATACAGGAAGCAGGAGGAGATGGAGGCGGAAGAAGTCTCCAGTTCCTTCCTGGAGAACTGCATTTAAGGAGATCTGTAAGGAAGAGGTCGGACTCGTAATAGGCGGTCATAGAGGGAGAACAGGCCCATTGGGTTGAAATGCAGAGGGATGGAGAGATGAGAGGCTCTTAGGTAGCCCTGGTGAGAGGTAAGGAGGGGCTCGAACTGTAGACAACACATCTAAGGGAAAAGAGGTGGCAGACAACACAGGCCTTGGCAACTACCCGATTTCTAGCTGTTGGGGACTCGGAGAAAGGCAGGCAGGCAGGCAGCAAAGATGACTCGGGTTTCCGGCCTTAGTAACTAGAGGGGGAAGGGTGCCGCTAACAGTAATAAGAGCAGCAGGAGGAGGGGTTGGGGTGGGGGGAAGATTCATCCAGTCGGAATATGTGGCGTTTGAGGCAATGGCAGGACAGCTAAGTGAACAGATTATTTAGGCATTTAGAAAGTCAATCTTAAGCTTCATCATAAGGTGGTGGCTGGAGATGATCAGTTTGCACAGTTTTTTAAGAGGGCTTGTTTGAGTTGAGGGAGTGGATGAAATCAACTTGGGGGAGGAAGCAGCAGCCCCGAGACAAAACCTTGGGGACCAGTTACGTGTATGGGGTAGGAGAAAGGGACGGGGTCCACAGACAGAAGGTGAAAGAGAGTTGAAAGGAGACCTTTGATGCTGTCACCAAACTGGGGGCGGGGGTGATTTTTGAAGAAAAGAGCTCAGTCCACAGTGCAGCAATGTTGAACTGAGCTGACCACCGAAGAAGCGGAAACCTGAATATCAGGAGGAGGAGTTTGTGTGACCCATTGGTCAGTGTCCTCCAGCACCGAGTGTACTCTTTGCAACAGAAAAAGTGGACAGTGGGCCTTGGGTGGGAAAGGGAACTGACCACGACATCCAGGCTGAACGAGGAGGTGTGTGAAACCAGAATGGGGATGAGTGGGGCTGGCTGACCCGCAGCTACGAGGGGATCACATGAATAAGGAGAGGAAGTTGTAGGAATAGGGAAGTTTCCATCAGAAAAACAGCAGAGTCAGCAAAGTGCAGCCCTCCACCTGTCTTGTAAATGAAGTTTTGTTACTGAGCTCTAGGGGTTCAGGGTGGTCTATTCGAAACCATGTAGTTTCATTTATACTTCCAGCCAACAGAGGAGGCTGGATTCATATCAGAAGCTCTGCCTCCCCAGAGGGAGGCTTAGCCATTCCTTATGTACACTATTTGGTCACTTACGTGTTAATTTTTTCTTTGCAGTTGGCTACTTTCATCCCAGTTGAGTTCCGGTCTGCTCTTCCTATTTACAGTTGTATATGCAAAATTCTCTGCTACATTTTAACATTTAGCAAGAAATAACATTGAGAATTTCCTAGACTTTGAGACCCTTGTCCCGTCTAACAGTTTTCATACTGGGGGCGGCTGCTTTTGTGCTACAATTGAAGATTCATCTGGCCCTTTCTAGAAAAAATGTCCTGACCCCTGGAAAAGAGTGTCAGGGTTTGAGGTTTGGTGGGGGCCACAGCTAGAGTTGATAGTGAGACTGAGTGAGAAGCTAGACCAGCCAGTCATGTGGCTGAAGGGTCCGAGTGGGGGTCAGGTCATTCGGGAGTCCCACGGCCAGGGTGCCGTGGGCTGGATTAGCAGGAGTGCTGAAATCCCCTGATTGAGTCAGGGGCGTGGGGGAGTAGAAGGCTGAAGTCATTGAAAAAGGGGCACAGCTGCCTGCAGGTCCCCTGGAGCCTTCGGGAGATTTAGACAAGGGGGCCAATCATGAGGAAAGGCTGTTCCCAGCTGCTGCCCCACCCCTGCTCCCAGGCACACAGGTCTGCAAGCCCCAGAGGGAGGTAGCAAAGTATTTTCTGAGAGCCCACCCTGGGTCCCCTAAGTACCTTCTGCCCCGGCCCCCACCAGGGAGAGGGGAAGGGGTCACAAGGGCTTGTTGTCCTGGCAGCTGTATGGCAATTTGTGAGGACGTGCTGTGCCTGTGCCCTAGGAAACTGGGTTCTGAAGGACACACAGTGGAAGCGGGGAGGGTGGGAGGGAGGGGCTGAGGTGTCTAGGAACAGGCCCTGCCAGCTCTGCTCGCCCAGGAGAACCTGGGTGGTTTGGGTAGAAAGGACTAAGGGTCCCGTGTCCCTTCTGAGCCTGAGGTCCACACCGAGTATGAGAACAGTGTGCCTTTTTTTTTTTTAAAGGAATCTTCCAGCTACCATAAAACCAAATTCTGGCAGGGACCGGCAGATGAACCTGTGCGCTCCCGCTGCCCTTCCGCAGGTGGGGAGGCTTCCTCTGCTGCAGTCTCCGAAGACTGGGCTTCCGCTTGTTTGTGTTCTCAGCATCCAAAAGATAGAGTCAGAGGCCCGCGGTCTGTGCTGCAGGCCGTTCCCTGGGACCCTTTGCAGTTTAGGTTATTATCCTGTTTTTGTTTCTTTTTAAGACAAAACATCTGTTTGTTGTTCTGATTTGAAAAGGGTAATTGTTTTGATGAGCGGGAAGATTCATTCTCAGCTCCCTAAAATTCTGCCCAAGGGAAAAGAACGAGTGAGGTTTCTGGAGAGGCCGTGCTGCTCCTGGGAGCTCTGTGTTCTCTCTCCTGTGGTGGGTGAACAACAGGCAGTGCTTACAGGTGGGCAAGCCCTCCTGGCCGGGTCCCCAGCCCCCCTCACACCATCCCATCAGGTGCGGCGCGCCCCGTCCTCCACCTGCAGGGCCCGGCTTGCCACTGCAGTCCTAATCCCCTTTCTCTTCCGTCTTGTTCTGCAGGGGATTTTCCTGAACAGATACCACCCCAACCCACTTCAACGCTATGAGCACAGCGAACTCAGACACCAGCAGCTGGGGCCAGGATCTTATCCTAATAGTTTCCAGCTTCAGCAAATAGAGTTTCTCAAGGGGCAGCTCCCAGAAGTACCCCTAATTAGAAAGCAGGCACCAGTACTGCCACTGCCCCTCCCTGAATTCTGGCCGAGGTTTCCAGGACCCCCTGCCAGAGGCAGGCAGCCGGAGATCTGGGGTATCCCCAGGGGTGTACCTCTCAGAAGTCAGGCGCTCCAGAGTTCATTCCAGCCTCCTTTCCCACAGGGCAGGATTCCACCATGGAGAGGTGTTGATAGGCTTTCCTCACACTTCCAGGACCTGAGGATCAGCCAGGATCAGGAACACAGGGTCTTAGAGCTCTTACAGGAGCTTGGCGCAGGGGGGGTCACCACAGCCCAGGATCTGGCTGGGAAGCTCCAAGCCCCCAAGAAGGAAATCAATCGCATTTTATACTCTCTAGCGAAGAAGGGTAAGCTGCATCAGGAGGCAGGAAAGCCCCCTTTGTGGAGACTTGCAGCCTCTGTTCCGCGGTGGAACCAGCTCAGCCAAGCATCGAGAGCAGACAGTTGTAGCCAGGGAGCTCCACACTCAGACCCCAGTTTGGAAACTGAAGACAGAGACCCCCCACCTGGCTTGGAAGACCCTCCGGAGCCTGCTGACATGGCTGAGATCAAGGAGGAAATCTGCAACTACCTGTTCAACGTGTTCAAGTCCTCCGCTCTGAATTTGGCTAAAAATATTGGCCTCACGAAAGCCCGAGATGTCAACGCCGTGCTGATTGACTTGGAAAGGCAGGGGGATGTCTACAGGCAAGGGACAACCCCTCCGATTTGGTATTTGACTGACAAGAAGCGGGAGAGGATACAACTCAAGAGAAATACAAACAGTACCCTCGAAACCACTCACGCTGCTATCCCCGAGACCCAAAGAAACGTAGAGCTCCCTCCCTGCAACTTACCTGCGTCAGATGCCTCACACAACGTAACCACAGGGAACTTGGAGAATGGGCAAGAACCGGTCATAAAGTTAGAAAGTAGGCAAGATGTCACACCAGAACCAATAAAACCGAAACCACCTGTCCGTGACAACGGCCCCTCAAAAACAGGGTATGTTGACTTTGAAAATGGCCAGTGGGCCACAGATGACATCCCAGATGACTTGAATAGCATCCACGCAGCCCCAGGTGAGTTTCGAGCCATCATGGAGATGCCCTCCTTCTACAGCCATGGCTTGCCACGGTGTTCACCCTACAAGAAACTGACAGAGTGCCAGCTGAAGAACCCCATCAGCGGGCTGTTAGAATATGCTCAGTTCGCTAGTCAGACCTGTGAGTTCAACCTGATAGAGCAGAGCGGACCACCCCATGAACCTCGGTAAGAGACCCCAGGAACTGTGCCTAGGGTTGGGGCCAGGCGCTCTGGCTCCTGACGCAGTCTCTGCCTGACTCGTGACAGTGCCGTGTGGTGGCCCCTGTCTTTTCCCTCCTCTTCTCTGCCTTTTGGCTAAAGCACCCTTGTCGGCCCTTCCTCTAGCTCTTGAGGGAATGTAGACCTTGGACTAGCCAGGATCTTGGCTGAGCAAGGGGGAGGTTGACCCTGTTGGCTAAAATGAAGCTTCTTCTTGGGGAAGGATTAGCGTTCATGCATCAATATCATGCCTGCCGCTAAGGCCAGAGGTAACGAAGACATGACTCGTTCCTGCACCTCTTCATGTGCAGTCCCCCCTTCCCTGCACTGAGTCCCCGGAGAGCTACAGGAGCAGATGGGTCGGGGCAGGCTGCACACCCAGAGCAAGGGTGAGCTGTGCCCGAGCAGCAGTGGATTCAAACCACCCCCTGCCCCTGTAGGGAAAGGGCGGTGCAGAGCGTGCACAGCTGCCTGCCTCCTGGAGGTGCTGGTTCTGATTTTACGCACCTCCCCTGCACAGATGGCTGGGCTAGCACTTGCTGCTGCTCGTAAGCTGTGAAATCAGAAATTCCCTCATCCAGACAGCTGGCCAGGCTCCTGCAGGCCAGCAGACAGATTGAGGAAGACAGGTGGGCCCAGAAGGGGCTGCTGCAGGACCCAGCAGAAAGCTGAACCCACGGAAGCCGAGTGATGCCACACCCCAGCTAGTGAGGACAGGAGAGAGTAGCCTAGACTGTTGTGTAAGGGCAAGGGTTCCCAGCCTCACCTTTATCCCTCTTGTCACTGTCTGAACGACAGGTCATCGCACTGTTAAGTAAAGGGGGGTGTGTCTGTCCAGAAGCTGGCGGGGCCAGGGCTGGCTTAGTTCTGTTTGGGGTAAAGACTGGCTGGCTGCCATTCTCTTTCCTCCGCCCCACTCCCCAGGGTTGGGGAAAAGCAGCAGGTTTTGTGGCTAACCTTTCTTTGGACTCCAGCTATAAGAAACATTGATGCCATGTTCAAATATTTCAGAAGACCCAGGAAATAAGAAATTTGACCTACTTTTCTAAATGAAATCCCAGGTTGAGCAAAGAGCTGAACAAATTTGAAAGCTTGAACAAAGGAAGTCTAAGTTCAGTCCAGAGGCCTAGAACAAATGCTTTCTGGTTTTCTACATTAAGGGGGACGGGGGAATTCCTTTCATCTCAGGCGTCAGACAAACACAGCTTTAGAATGACTCAAACCACCAGCAGTGTGTCTCTGTGGGTAGGTTGGGGACAAGAACAGGCCCTGAGGAGTGGCAGGTGTCTGGGGGGGAGGGGGGCGCGGGGGGGGGGGGGTGAGGCCTCACCGCAAGGCGCCGTCACTTGCTGCCCTTGGGGTGGACAGCCTACCACAGTTGCTTTAGGGTGCAGGCTTTTGGTTGCTGACAAGACTGTGATGTGGTGGTTTTAACGCATCCTTTTCATGCAGACTTTACCTCAATTCATTGCCGAGAGATGAGAGGTAGTGGGTGTCCCCCGAGCTAGTTCTGTATCCCCTGTGGCTGTGTTTGCTCTAATGAGCTGTAGGGGGCAGTCACTGGCTGCTTTTGTTTCCAAAAAGTAGGAACAGGCCGAGCCTCCGAAGGGACAGGAGCCCCTTGGCCTGCCTTCCGTCTCCTCCACAAATCAAAAAGCCCCGTAGAGTAGCAGGAGTTCCAGGGTGAAGATCTCTTTGGAGAGGGCAGAAGGGAGGCCTAGACTAGTGTTCACACATCTAATCACTTTCCGTCAAGATTTAAATTCCAAGTTGTCATCAATGGCCGAGAGTTTCCCCCAGCTGAAGCTGGCAGCAAGAAAGTGGCCAAGCAGGACGCAGCTACAAAAGCCATGGCAGCCCTGCTTGAGGAAGCTAAAGCCAGGGACGGTGGAAGCCCAGAAGAGTCACACCACTGCTCTGTGGAGAAGGAAGCGGGGGAGGTAGGTGCCCTGCCCCCCGGGAGGGTGTGGGCTACTTTTCCACAACTGGGGCTGGCCCTCTTGAGGCAATCCCGGCCTCCCAGCTGGTTCCCTATCTCGGTGTCGGCTGCCTGCCGTTCCGGGGGCCCCACCAGCCCGCCTCACCTGCTCCTGCCTGGCTCCCCTCCTGGCCCCCACCCCCAGTGGACTTACAGATTGCCGAGTTGAACGAGACAGTAAAGATCATCGAGCCCCATCTCCAGATAAGCAAAGAGACCCAGAACAGTGAAATAACTCACCCTTTCCTGTCATGCTTAGGAAATCCCCACAGCCCTCTTTCTTCAGAAAACCAGCCCTCCACGTGTAGTTGACCAAACGAAATTCTCCCATCGCCGTTCCCTCTGCTCCGATGGACTAGCCAATGTTTTCTTAGTTGTTTTTGTTTTGTTTTTGTTTTTCTTTGTCTCTCATTTTCTCCAGACTGCAGAGTCCCAGCCCACCACCCCTTCAGCAACTTCCTTCTTTTCTGGGAAGAACCCCGTCACTACATTGCTTGAGTGTGTGCACAAGTTGGGGAGCTCCTGTGAATTCCGCCTCCTATCCAGAGAAGGCCCTGCCCATGACCCCAAGTACATCTCTTGTATCATGTATCTCTGCCGAGGTTTTCTCAAAAAAGAGAGAGATACAGTTCCTCCTTGCCTCCTCAGAGATGGCAGATTATTTCACGGAGCAGTCACTCCTGTTCTCGATTTGGAAGATGGGGGGGCCTTGAGGGCATGGCAGAGAATCTGGGACTAGGAATTCAAAGGGCGAAGCAGGGATCAAGCACTGGGGAGCCACACGGCTTGGAGGTTACTAGTGGTGGGACAGAACGGTGCAAGACCTGAGCATACGTGTGACCGGCTCTGCTCTGAGGCTCTGCAGACTTACATGTGCAAGAGAAGGGTTCCTGGAGGAGGTGTCAGTAGGCCGATGCTCAGTGTTGTGTAGGGGTCAGCGAGGCTCACAGAGATGGGGGCAGGAGGAGGGAGAGAGAGGCACCGGCTCTTCAAGGCAGAAGTGGCTGCGTGAGCCAAGGCCCAGAGGCAATGTGTGCAAGGAAACGGCACGTCCTGAAGGGTGACAGCCGACAGAGGCTAGGTAAATCTCTTCGATCACGGCCACTTTAATTCTCCTTTCATCTCCTTCCAGGTTCCAGTACTGTGTTGCGATGGGAAACCACACGTTCCCCACTGCGAGTGCCCCCAGCAAGAAAGTGGCAAAGCAGATGGCTGCAGAGGAAGCCATGAAGGCCCTGCATGGGGAGGCGACCAGCTCGACACCTTCCGAGAACCAGGTGGGGCCATTTCCTACTCAAAAGATACGGGTCATTTTTAGCAGCAGGATGGTGTAGGGTTGCCCGCGAATCCCTCAGAATTCCCTTAAGTGTTTATGGTCGGTCCCTCTTGATTGGGCTAATTTTCTTTCAGCCTGGAAGTACCAACACAGAATCGTTTGATAACTTGGAATCTGCGATGCCCAACAAGGTCAGGAGGATCGGTGAGCTCGTCAGATACCTGAACACCAACCCCGTGGGTGGCCTGTTAGAATACGCCCGCTCCCACGGCTTCGCTGCTGAGTTCAAGCTGGTTGACCAGTCCGGACCTCCTCACGAGCCCAAGTGAGTGTTCCCGTGCTAGCGGCGGCCGTGTGTCACAGGCGGGGACAGCGTGTGATCCAGGGAAAGGAAGGGTGAGCATTAGCTGTGAACGACGGGACAGGAGGGGCAAGTTGAGGGGAGCAAGTCCAGCCCTGTCTCTGCAGCCCCTAGAAGATCAGCCACCTTGAAAATAGAGTCAATTTTTCAGTGAGCGTGATCTTTTTCAACTAATTTTACTTTGAAAGAACTACATATATGCATAGAGAACCACTCGAGCTGATTCAGAAAGTACGCAACAAAATGTCTCATTTCTGTCTCGGATTCTAGTTTCCTTTCCCTGACCCCGCATGCACTATTACTAGTTTCTTCAGTCCTTTTAGAAATTGCCATGCACATACTAGCATATTTTCCCTTCTGTTGTAAAGAAAAATAAGTATGCAACACTTCTTCTGTGCGATGCTTTGGCTCCTTTACTTACGAGTGTATCTCAGAGGTCATTGCAGGTCCGCTGCATCGGTCGTCAGGCTTGTACACAGCCACATGGTGTTCATTGAGTAGTCGCTGACTGTTTTCAAATGGTTTTATTAAACCAGAGGTAATGAAGGGTCTCTTCGAAAATGGACGCCGATGTAGTCCCCCTGGTGTAAGAAAGTGAATGTTGGTACTGCTGACGCCCTTCCCTTAATAATTTATTTAACCAACTTCCAATGACATTTAGGTTGGTTTTGGTTTTACCATCAAAAACACTCCCGCAGTGACTGTCCATGTACCGCACGCTTGTCTGCTCGCGTGTGTGTGCACGTCCGTGGTGTGAGCCCCGCAGTGACTGTCCATGTACCACACGCTTGTCTGCTCACGTGTGTGTATGCACACCTGTGGTGTAAACTTTCAGGTATGGAGTTTCTGGGCCATGGGTCATGTAGGTTTTTTTTAAGTTTTATTTATTTATTTAATCCTCACCTGAGGGTGTGTTTGTTGACTTTTAGAGAGAGGAAGGGAGGGAGAGAGAAATACGGATGTGAGTGAGACACATCGACCATTTCCCTCCTATACGGGCCCTGACCGGGGATTGAACCCACAACCCTTGGTCCATCATGGGAGGGTGCTCCACCCAACTGAGCCATCCTCCAATGAGAATTATACCAGCTTATGCTTCCATCAGCAATGTAGGGTGGGGCAAAACTAGATTTACAGTTGTGATTATGCAAAACACAGTCTATTGTTGTATTATTTGTTACTCACTGCTTTTCCATACAAACCACTGTAGACCTACTGGGGCCCCGCCCCGTATATAAGAGCGGCTTCTCCCCTACACCAGGAGCGGCACGGCATCGTCAGCATTTCAGTCTTGGCCATTCCAAAGTGTGAAAAATGGCATGTTAGTGCAGTGCAAAGATTAGTCTACATTCAGAAATTTCTTATTGTAATTTACCATATTAATAGATCAAGGGAGAAAAATTCCAAAAAGTCATTTAGTGAATTCAACATTCACTCAGACTTTTTTAAAAAATCCAGTCTGTGGAATTATTTAGTGCCTCCCTGGCATGATAAAAATACATGTCTGAAGTCAGAAGCCAGCCACTCACCTAGGGTTGAACCTGGAACTACCCCTAAGCCAGGAGGAAGGTGTCATTATTTACTGTTGTTCTGGAACTGCGGGTTAATGCAGTCAACAGAGAAAAGTAAGTACAAAGGGAGGAAAGAGGATGTAAAGTTACCATTATTTGCAGATGATGTGATTGTATACATGGCATATTCATGAGAAAACTGAAGGACTGTTAGAGACATGGGGAAGTTTAGGAGAGCGGGGGGGGGGTTTACAGAGTAACGTGTAAGAATAAAGAACTGTTCTGTGTACAGCAATAAGCAATTAGAACACGTAGCGGGAAATAGCCTATTTGCAACAGCAACCAAAACGTGAACAGCGTAGGCACATTCCTAGTGGGAAGTGCGAGGTCTGTCCGGCAGGTATCCAACCAGGTACTATGTCTCTATAAATGTCTCTGTAAAAAATCTGTTTTTACAGAGACATTTATTAAAGAAGATACAAGATACACAAAACATTGTACATAGAACAGTGACGCCTCAGTCCCCTTCAACGTAGGCACCTTCGGACCTCACACAGTTCTCCCAGTCTCCATCAGCTGCCCTGTCATATTTTCCTGAATCTCATCGATGGTCCGAAATCTCTTCCCTTGCAAAAGTGATTTGAGTTTTGGGAAAAGCCAGAAGTCACAAGGCACCAAGTCTGGGCTGTAGGAGGGCTGAGTCACCTGGGTGATTTTGAAGTTTTGCCAAAAAAATCTGCACAAGGCATGTTATCATGATGAAGCTGCCAGTCACCAGTTGCCCGAGGCTGCGGCCCTCTGCATCATACAAATAGTTTCCATGGAGGAAAGTTCAAGCTTAACGCAAAGTTTGATGCAGCTGCATTGCTGCGCTGACTGGTGCAGTGAAGTCATTGTTCCCGCATGCACGTTCCAGTCCACTGTCCTTCGCTGCCAGGTTACATTGACGTCACACAAGCCATTCTCGCTGTATTGAAAATGGCTGGACTTTTTCCAGACAGACCTCATCGTATGCGGGCTCTGCCTTACGTGCAGTGCTGCTGAAGAACTGAAGGAGGGCTGGTGACGTGGGGAAACCCGATAGAATGACTTACTGGTCGTGCCTGTCCCCAGGTTAATCTTCACCTTTAATGTGATCCCAAGAAAACACCATTGGAATTTATTTATTTTAGAACTAAAATTTGTTTTAGAACTAGAAGACTGATTCTAAAGTTCTCATGAAAAATAAAGATGCCAGGGTAGGAAAACTGATAAAGTAACTGGCGCTAGCAGACATTAAAATAGTGCTGTCCTGGCGTGTGGGTAGCAAGGCGGGCCAGTGGGCCGGAAGGAGGCTCCTGGGAGTAGACGGAGACGTGAGTGGGATTTTTGTGCCTTAGAAAGATGAGGCTCCAGCTCGGTGGGGAAGTGATGGGTCACTCAGTGATGGTGTTGAAGCTGCTGGCTGTCCATCAAAAAGGAATCCAGCCCGGACATCTCCTTCCCCACACCCAGATTCCACTGATCCAGGACTTAAATATAAAGTGAATGAAATCATAAAAGCCCTGGATAAAAAGTAAGGACTTTTTTTTTTAATTTTGGGGTGGCGAAAAGCCCTTACAGTCAAGACATGAAACAGTTATAAAGGAGGAAGAAATATGACTGTAAGAAAAATTGGTATGTGGTCACAAAGCCCCACATCAAAGCCCCCGAGGAGGAAAGCCCTTGTGATAAACAGCGACCCAAGGCTAACTTTTAAATATTAAATACATAAGGAATTTTTTTAAATCTAATAGAAAAATAGAGAAAAACAGAAAAAGAAAAAATAACGAATTGTTAATAATGACCGGGTGCCCCTCCTGGCCTTGTCATAAATCATACCTTGTCAACAGGCCTCGGCGGCGCGACTGACCGGCTACATCCTACGTAGCCAAGGGTGGGGAGCGGTGCCTCCCACTCAGCAGTGCCACCTTCAGGAACTCACACACACACACAATATCTGACACAAGTACAGAGCTTCACACTGCAGCGTGGCAATGCATTTCAAGAACAAGACTTGAAGCAACGTGAAGTTCCATCACTTGCAGGCTGGTTAAGTAGCCCGTGGCGGCACGTCGATGCCGAGGAACACTGAACAGCCCTAAGAAGCAGTAAGATGCATCTGTGTGAAACCACCTCAGGGAATTTCCCAATGCACAAGCGAGGCATAAAGTGGGGAGAGAGATAAGTAGTATGCTTACATGTGCATAGAATATTTTCCTGAAAGATAAAAAGTCCTGTTAATTGTATTTGCTTCTAGGGGAAGAGGGACACTTACTTTCATTGTATGAGTTACACTCTAACTATTTGAATTTTTGCTTGTGGGGTAGTCAGTGTTTCGATTTTTAAAAGTCATTAAGGAAAACTCATTAAAGTGGTATCTTGTATCTTAGCTTGTTTCAGTAATAGGCAACGTCACTCATCTCTTCTTGATGGTATGTTGTTTGTACTTCCTTTTCTGTGAACTGCCTGCCCTTGTCCTTGTCCATCTTTCCTTGGCTTGCTCCTCCTTACTGACACATGAGAGCATTTAACGTCATTGAAAACCAGCATGCCCCAGTTAGAAGAGGCGGCCGAGAGGGCCGGATGCGTTTAGAATGAGTTAGACCAGTGGGACTCTGCCCTCTGTTCAAAGACAGCTCAGAAAGGAGGGGCACGGTCTCCCTCCAGCTGCTTTTCTCCTCGTTCACACCCTTCACACTCCCTGTCTTTAACCTCATCCTTCAAGTATTTCTTTCTCTTCAGTAATCTTCTGTAAGTCCTCTCTGGGACTTCACGTCAGTCATTCATTCCGAACTTAAGAACTCTCTGTGAACTACATTGAAGATCAGAAACCACCTGCGCGCAGCCAGCTGCAGACAGGAGACCTCGGCAGGGCGTTGTCATGGAGGCGATGCCCCGTGCTGTGGGGGCAGGGTGCACCACGTGGTCAGTGTCTCCTGGGGGGTCGGGGAAGGCCGCAGAGAGGAGGGGAAATGCTAATTAGAAGCCACAATTGTTGAACGTCTAGTACAATAACACACGTTACTTCCTTCTTACTGTGAACCATGCCAGGTCCTCCTCTTCTCCTTTTTCTCTTCTTGGCAACCTTCAGTAATTGCACGGCTTTCAGTATCGAAATGCTGGGGACCTTTTCAGAGCTCCAGACTCCTCTCTGTCCAGCTGCTTGCTTGTCACTTCTCAGGTAAACATCTCTAATACGACGTGTCCAAAGCAGAACTCGTGGTTTTGGCTCCCTAAGGCCTTCCGTGCTGGGTCTGTCCCATTTCGGGGAGTGACAGCACCGCGCACACTCAGCTTCTGTTCGTTTCTGTCCCAAACCCCTTCCTCCTCTTCTCCGCTGTTTCCCTCTGCGCTAAGCCACTGTCTTCGCTCACACAACCCCTGGCAGTAGTGTGCTGATCTCCCTGCTTTATTCCTTCAGCAGAGACTGACTTGTTAGTACAGGAGCCAGATACTAACGATCAGGTGAAATGTAGCTCTCACGCTGATACGCATTACAAAGGGCTGGAGCTGCGTGATGCAGTCAGTGAGAACCTGTGTGGCCGGACTTGACTCAGTAAGGAGAGGGGAGGGGGCTTCCCCGAGAAGTGAGGAAGATGAAGAGAATGCACCACAGACCCTTCATCACAGCGCAGGGCTGTAACGGAGGTGAGGGTGAAGGTGGGGGTGCTAGGCAAGGGCCAGAGTCCCCTGCAGTACTGTGGTGGGACGCCAGGGCTGCGGGGAGGCCTGGCACCAGGTGAGACTGGAGGGTGAGGGGCCCCCTGGGGC